>NW_012108696.1:2709693-2727552 GCF_000951045.1 Mandrillus leucophaeus
CGGTCCTGGCGCCCCGCACAAAAGATGACAGCGTGGGTGGCCCCGGCCGGGCCCTTTTATCACCCAGGACAACCCTCAGCGTATTATTATTATTATTATTTAAAGAAAGCAAGAAAAAGAAAAAAGACCCCAGTACCTGGGTAACCCCCGCCTGCGTTTCTGGCCCTTTGGGCGCCAGAGGGGCTAAGGGGAAGCCCTCCAGCTGGACACCCAGGGATGCCCCCTAAATGCCTATCATTGCTCCTGCGCTGCCCCCACCCCCGGTCAACCTGCTGTGCCTTGGTGGCTTCCAAACTTGCCCCCCGTACGTACCCGAAACCCCACCCCCCCCATAAGCATATGCAATCTGGATTTTAGAAAAAAAACGTCTTGCTATGCAACGGCAGCCTCCACGAGTCTCCCCGTCCCTCCCCCTTCCAGCCTGATCGCCATCTCGAACGAAGCCCCTGCTCTAGAGAAATGAATTGAGGAGTTGCTTCCGCTGAGACCCCTTTTCTGCGTCCCCCGTGGACATCCCCGTGGGAGCTGGGGACGGACTCGCTCTGAAATCTGCTTGACCTGGGGTCTGCCAGGGCCCAGGTCTGCGCTCAGTGGTGGCCATGACAATCAGGCAGGACGGGGTCTCTGTCCACCTGGGCACGGTGGAAGTTTTTTAGAGGCATGTTTTCCGCCCCTGGGGGCAGTGGAGGCATGGACTGCTTTTGGGTGCATCCCATCTGTTTGCTTGGGGGAGGATGCTTGTGTTTTAATAATTCAGCAGCACCTTGTGGGGAAGTGTTCCCCGAGTTGTGAAACTAGTGAGAAGGTGGTTCAGCTTCGTGGAGCCCGGTGATCCTGTCATATGTGAAGAGCGTCTTTTTCCATGTGTTTCTGGCTGGGGCATGTATTCAGCAAGTTGCTTTGGGTCCCACCGGGTGCCTGCACTGTCTTGGGATCTCTGGATACTGGGCTGCATTCAAGGGATCGGTGCCCTGCCCCACCCCTCTGCCTCAATGGCCATTTATCAGAATCTCCCCGGGCTGGAGAATGCTCCTAAAAACAGCACCAGTCCTAAAGCAGGCTCATTAGACGACTCCTATGGGCTTTTATCACTGCCGTTCGAGAGCTAATGACTCCCCTAATTCCCCAATAATAGCTTCCTTATGAGCCACCAGGAGGGTTTGTCAACACACGGGGTCAGCCTTCTCCTGCAGCCCCTGCTGACGCAGTGGGCAGCCTCTCTCCTCTTTGCAGTTTATGTTTTGAAACCCTGAAGGTCGGAGTGTAAAGCCGTGGTAGAGTCAACTTCTGTCTGAGCCGAGGATTTCTGGGACTTGCCAGCCTCGTCTCCGTGTGTCTGATTGGACACCTGGCAGGTCCGGGCGCTCCCCCTCCTTGAGCCGGCGACACCAGGACGGGTCAGACCGTCCTGGCCTAGAGGAGGTCACCGCTGGGGAGGAAAAGAGGGTGACGGAGATTCTGCCGCACAGATGGGTGTCTGTGTGCAGGCTGTTCTGGTGGAAGCGTGTACTGTGTCAGGAGCTGCGGGTGCCTGCGTGTGCACGTGTGTGTTTAGTTGCTGAGACTTGAAATATATATGTCGTGGTAACAATCGGTTTGTTCGCATTTTCTAACCTTTTCTTCTTTGGGGAGGGAGCTGCTAACAAGATGTTAACTACTGGCGCTTAAAGGTATAACTGATCAGCCACCGCACAGCACCCCGCCTGGCCTTTGTTGTACTTTTCTGTCTTGTGGAAGAGACCCTTCCTCAGCCTCCTGCCGTGTCTTCAGTCCCTGTCCGTCCTGCAGGAGCCCTCTGGGGGCGGTCAGGGGTCGCCCTCTGTGTCCTTCTCTCCCGCCTGACCACTCTGCCTGTGCTTTAATTCCTAATTGCTCTGTCTCCTCTGCTGGTTTCCTGCCCCTGTTTGTCCTATGCCCCGCCCACTCCCCCGATGAGCTGGGGAGGAGCCTCAGCTCCAGGGAAGCCATCTGTCCTCGGTTCCATCTGACACCTGTGGGGACGGTCCTTGCGGTCATGCGTTCACCTGGTCTGGGCTGCTGGGTTTTGAGTGCCGAGTGCCATGCCGGGACAGGTTGGGAGGAGTCCCTGGCTCCTGTGGGTTTAGAGTGTGGTGGGGGAAAGGGTGAGCTGGCTGCCCAGGGCCTGGTCACAGCTGGAATGGTGGTGTGCAGTCCGCTGCCCTCGGACCCAGCTCAGGGAGCAGGCAGGACGAGGCAAGGCTGTTGAGGGCCTGAGGTGCATTCATAGGTGGCTTTGTTCCCTGGATCGGGGAGCGGAATTGGGGGTTCAGAGCTGGGTGACCTTGAGCCAGTCACTTGCTGAGTAACAAAGCAGGTCAGGGGGCACTAAACCTTTCCGAGCCCACTGGGCGGGAGGGGACGGAGAGCAGATGAATGGGGTGGGGGCTGGCGGAGGGCTCCGCAAGCCTGTGCTGGTCACCACCATGACAGATCGGCCGTCCTCATCCACAGCTTCACTCTGGGCTCCTGGCTCAGCTCCAGGGACCTGCCATGAGGCAGCTTGGTGGGGCCTTCAGACGCCACAGCCCTCCCCCTTCCTGCCCCAGGAGCCTCTGCTCCTGGCTTAGGATGCCGGACAGGAGAGCAGGGGCCCAGCCTGAGCTCCGTTCTCATCTGGTGGTCTTGGTGACATCTCTGGGTCTCTGCCCTCGGTTCCATGCCCCACACAGGCTTCAGAGTTGGAGAGACCTGGATTCAGATCCCTGCTCTGAGGCGGTCACTTCCCCTCTCTGGTCCTCGCTCTCTTCATCTGTAAAACGAGTGTAATGGGAACACCTTCCTCCCAGGTGGTTGTGAGGATCAAAGCGGGTAAAAGACACTGAAGCTTGCAGGGCGCCAGGAGCTCTGAGTTCAGAGCCGGTTTATTACATGGCAGGATCCTGCTGCCCCACTGGGGTCTCCCCACCTCTGCCCTGTCCACGTTCTGAGCTGGGACATTCCATGGCGGGGCTGTCCTGGGCACTGTAGGATGAATGTGGGCAATATCCATGACTGCCACCCACCAGATGCTAGTAGCAGTGTCCCCTAAGCTGTAGCAACCCAAAATGTCCCCTGGAAAGCACTGTCACCCCCCCAGTGAGAACCTTGGACTTGGCCTTCAGCCCTGCAGCAGCTCATGGTGTGCTGTGACTGTGATGGGCCTCAGCTCCCTTTCTGTCCTCCCCACTCACCCTTTAGCAGTGAGTGACTCCTATTTGCAAACTGTGTCCCGGCCACACTCCTCACCTGGTTGTTCAGGTTCTCCGCGACTGTCTTTCTGCCCTTCCAGGGTGGCAGCTTCCACCTGAGAGGAGAGGAGTCCCCCACAGGGTCCCCTGCACTCCATGCATCTGGCCTCTGAGCTCCGGGTCTTCCTGGGCTGCTCTCTGGCCTCTGAGCTCTGGCAGGTCCTTGCCCAGGCTTGCTTGGCTGCCCCCAGAGGTGGCATTTCCATACCCTCCCAGTCACCATAGCCTTGACCTGTCGATTTGCCGGACCGTTTTCTTTAAATCCATTTTAGAATGACGCACCTCTTTGATCTTGGCCTCTTCCTGAACAGTAATGTCCCCAAAGTTGTGGGACGTTAATGTGCTAGTTGGACATACTTTTATGTATGTATGCATGTATGTATGCATGTATGTATGTATTTATTTTGAGACAGAATCTCGCTCTGTCACCCAGGCTGGAGTGCAGTGGCTCAATCTCAGCTCACTACAAGTGCTGCCTCCCGGGTTCAAGTGATTCTTCAGCCTCAGCCTCCCCAGTAGCTGGGATTACAGGCACCTGCCACCATGCCCGGCTAACTTTTGTATTTTTAGTAGACACAGGATTTCACCATGTTGGCCAGGCTGGTCTCAAACTCCTGACCTCCAGTGATCCGCCTGCCTCAGCCTCCCAAAGTGCTGGGACTACAGGTGTGAGCAACTATGCTTGGCCAAGTTGCACATACTTTTACTAACCGTGTTCAAATGAGCTTAACCTCTATATTGAAAAAAAGGAAATGTGTATCTTCCCAAATATTGAGGCGGGAGTGGATTGACAAATTGATGTTTTTTGGTTTTCGGACGAATTGATTTTCAAGCTCACTCCCCGCGTGACTTGGCCTGTTCTTGGATGCTGGGCTTGATTAGATCTGGGTCCGTCCATTCCCTGCTGCTCCCTCGAGGAGCTCGGAAAATGGCCTTCCCTGTAGGGGCGGGGAACATGGGAAGTCTCTACCTCCTGCTTAGTTCTGCTGTGAACCTAAAACTGCTCCCTAAAACAAAGTATATTAAAAACAAAATAACTGGCCGGGTGCAGTGGCTCACGCCTATAATCCCAGCACTTTGGGAGGCTGAGGCGGGCAGATCACGTGAGGTCAGGAGTTCGAGAGCAGCCTGGCCAACATGGTGAAACCTCATCTCTACAAAAATAAAAAAAATTAACTGGGCATGGCGGTACACACCTGTAGTCCCAGCTACTTGGGAAGCTGAGACAGGAGAATTATGCCAAGATCCTCCACTACACTCCAGCCTGGGTGACAGGGCAAGACTCCGTCTCAAAAAAATAAATAAAATAAAATAAAATAAAATAAAATAAATGGCCAGGTGTGGTGGCTCACACCTGTTATCCCAGAACTTTGGGAGGACAAGGCGGGACGATCACCTGAGGTCTGGAGTTTGAGACCAGCCTGGCCAACATGGTGAAATCCCATCTCTACAAAAATACAAAAATCAGCTGGGCGTGGTGGTGGGCGCCTGTAGTCCCAGCTACTTGGGACGTGGGGGCACGAGAATCTCTGGAACCTGGGAGGCAGAGGCTGCGGTGAGCCGAGATCACACCACTGCACTCCAGTCTGGGAGACAGAGTGAGACTGTCTCAAAAAAAAAAAAAAAAAAAAAAAAAGGTAGTCACACGAGTAAAAACCAAAACAAACAAAAGATCTTCCTCTGCTCAGAACCTTCCGGTGGCTTCCTATTGCCCTTGGGAAAAATTCCAGGCCCTTTCACGTGGCCCCTTCGCTCTGTCATCTGTGGCCTTGTCCTTCCTTTCCTCCCGCTCTCCCTCCTGCGCCTGTTCCTTTCCTGGCACAGCCACCTTCCCTGCCCGCCCTTCCCTTCCCCAGGACCTGTGCACTTGCGGTGCCCACTACCTGGGGCTCTTTCCACCCAGCGGGCTCCTTGTCACTCCAGTCGCCTCCCTTCCCTGCTTCTCCTTCTTTGCATGTCACATGATCAGAGCTGGGTATTAATCTGTTTGTGTATCTGTTTGTCTCATCTACTAGGGCAGGGGCTTTTTCTGGAAGGGCCAGACAGTAAATATTGTCGGCTTTGTAAGCCAGAGGTCATCTCTGTCCAGACCGCTCTGCTTTGCTGTTGTAGCAAGAAAGCTCCCATGGGCAAGTGTGCCTGTGTTTCAATAAAACTTTATTTATGGACACAAACATGTGAATTCCATGCAATTTTTACATTATGAGACATTTTTCTTCTTTTGCTTTTTTTTTTTTTTTTTTTTTGCAACCACGAAAAGATGTCAAAACCATTCTTAGACTGCAGGCTGTACAAAAACAGGTGGCAGGCAGGACTGAACCTGTGGGTTGCAGTTTGCAAATACCTGGCTAGGGTGTGAGTGTCACACTGTGGAAAGCTATGGAAACGTCAGCCTTGCGACCCCCTAAGATGTAGGGCAGCTCCTGGGACATGTTGGGTGTTCAGTAGACATTCCTTGTTGAATGAATGAATTTTTTTTTTTTTTTTTGAGACAGAGTTTTGGTCTGTGGCCCAGACTGGAGTGCAGTGGGCTGATCTTGGCTCACCGCAACCTCCACCTCCCGGGTTCAAGCAATTCTCTTGCCTCAGCCTCTCAAGTAGCTGGGATTACAGGTGCCTGCCACCATGCCCGGCTAATGTTTGTATTTTTAGTAGAGATGGGATTGCGCCATGTTGGCCAGTCTGGTCTCCAGCTTCTGACCTCAGGGCATCTGCCCGTCTTGGCCTCCCAGAGTGCTTGGATTACAGGTGTGACCCACCGTGCCCAGCCTGAGTGTGAATTTGTATCTTCCCAACTTAAAAGCATTTAGAGTCATAGACTTAAAAAAAATATGGGTCATGGCCAGGTGTGGTGGCTCACGCCTGTAATCCCAGCACTTTGGGAGGCTGAGGCGGGTGGATCACGTGCGGTCAGGGGTTCGAGACTACCCTGACCAACGTGGAGAAACCCTGTCTCTACTAAAAATACAAAATTAGCCGGCGTGGTGGTACATGCCTGTAATCCCAGTTGCTCAGGAGGCTGAGGCAGGAGAATTGCTTGAACCCGGGAGGCGGAGGTTGTGGTGAGCTGAGATCGTGTCACTGCACTCCAGCCTGAGCAACAAGAGGGAAATTCAGTCTCAAAAAAAAAAAAAAGTAGGGGGAGTGTCATGGGTAATTTCAAGGATCCTTAAAACTGCAGGAATGTAAGAAAATGTGATGCTGACATCCACCCAGACAGCCTCACCATAAAGGAGGAAAAAAGCAGCTACGAACCGTGTAGGTTGGGGGAACACTTCACTGTTTGAGACACTCTTGCTGTGGGGTTCACACGGCCGCCTTTCTGTTACAACTCACCAAGTGTCAGAAGCACGTCGAGTCGTGTACTCGGCCCAAGGAGTTCAGTGTGACCTGGCAGGAACTGAGGTTTTGTTTAAAAGGAAGACGGCATTGCACAATTTCACAAGGCTTTTGTTTTGTAAGCATCCGAACTCTCCTCATTACCAATACTAGCGCCCCCGATGGGAGGGGCGGGGAGTCGCAGATGGTGGTTTCTTCCAGCCCTGAGCACAGGGAGACTCATGAGCGAGGTGGCTGAGCCGGTGCAGAGCTCAGCTTTGTAGAGTGAGTGGATAGGTGCCCGTCGGTGGCCATCGTGCGGTCAGTGGCCGAGTGGGGGACTGTGCCCGGCCACACTTCCTTTGTCTCACTCTTCTCCCGGCTGACAGGCGTTTTCTGAGCCAAGTAGGTCTCTGGCATCTTAAATTTGGGCCTGTCCCAGGAACGTTCTGACTTGTCAAGAAACCGTACCGTTAATTTACGGTCATGCTTTCTTTCCTTGATTGAAATAAACAATCTGGAGAGGCTTGCTCAGAATTTCTTGGCTTTCAAAAGTGGCCTTTTTTTCTTTTCTTTTTTTTTTTTTGCTTGCCCTCTGTCTCTCCCTGCTTCTCTGGCTCTGCCTCCCTTCCCCCTTTCTTTTCTTTCTTTATCCACCTCAGCGATCTCAGCGAACACGAGGGGATGGATGACAAGTTTGTGTCCAGCCATCTCTGCCACGCTGGCGGGCTGTACCTCCTTGGCAGTGGCCGAGCGCGAAGTTGCTCTGTGGCTCTGGACTGGGATCGTGTGTGTTCGGTGGACAAAGGCTGAGAATCCCGAGGCCGACTGCCAATGGCTGCTGCACCCCGAGACCCCGAGGGCTCTCAGTTGCACAGTGACAGTCACTCACGCAGACCTGGCCCTGTTTGCCGGTAGGCGCGACCACTGTTGCATTTTTCAGACAAGCCCGGGCGACCCGCTGTGAAAACGTCGGCTGAGGGCACAGTGGCAGGATTGCCCCCGGCACAGACCTCCCTTCAGCATTCATAGCTGGACCCCAGTGATGGCACCTTGTGGGCTGCCAGCAGTGGCAGTGGGCCTGTTTTTGTTTCGGTGGCTGCCCTAGTCTCCAGGGAGGGAACGTGGAGACGGATGATTTGTGTAAGATCAGCCGGCCGTGGATTCAGAATCGCTCTTTGTGTGATGGGTCCCAGGGGTCCCTTTTGACCACAGAGCCGGCCTGAAACTACCCGCGGGTGCCGCGGACCCCTCGATCACGGCGGGTTGGAAATGGGCTGTGTCCTCAGCCCGGACTCCAGACTGCAGCGTGTCTGGGCAGCAGCCTGGAAGCTGGCCAGCCCGGGCGCCCCTGGGAACAGCACTTGACATGCTGGCTGGGTGTCCCGAGTGAGGGGCGCCACCCTGGGCTCCCTGGGATGTGAGCAGGACCCGAGCCAGGCTCCTGGACCGGGACAGTCGCGTCATGTTGCCGTCGTCCCCTTCCTGCAGCATCTCCATACTCTCCTAAAATCCCATCTGTCAGACGGTGTTGGCTGGAGGCAGAGCGGGCCTCCTGTCTTGCTGTCGGGCTGCATGGAGCTGATTATCTTGCTCAGGAGAGAGAGGATTGCCGTCTCTAGCATGCACTTGGGTCAAGCCCCTGGAATTTCAACTCCTATTCACTGCTCTATTCCAACTGCTTCCCTCAGGAAGGGTGGGGACGAGGTGGAGGAAGTCGCTCTCCTGACACCCCTAGAACATAAGGCATCTTGGCCGGGCGCAGTGGCTCACGCCTGTCATCCCAGCACTTTGGGAGGCCGAGGAGGGTGGATCACCTGAAGTCAGGAGTTCGAGACCAGCCTGGTCAACGTGGTGAAACCCCATCTCTACTAAAAATACAAAAAATAGCCGGGCGTGGTGGTGCGTGCCTGTTATCTCAGCTACTCGGAAGGCTGAGGGAGGAGAATCACTTGAACCTGGGAGGCAGAGGTTGCAGTGAGCCAAGGTCGCACCACTGCACTCCAGCCTGCACAATGTAGTGAGACTCTGTCTCAAAACAAACAAACAAACAAAAAAAAACAAAAAAATAAAAGAACATAAGGCATCTCATGTTACTGTCTGTCTGGGCTGGAGTTGGTGGAAGCCACAGAATTTTCTTGGCCCCTCCAACCACGGGTGTCCTGTGTACCCCAAAGGCAGAGCAGAGCCTTCTTCTCAGCCAGAGTCCAAAGGGCAGCTGCGTTAATCGAAACAACTCCTGTGCACTTCTGAGCCTGTCACTGGCCCAGGGAGGGAAGAGGGATGGGCTGCAGTGAGCGGGTGTGGTCAAGCCCAGGCTGGTGTGTGATCACTGGGAGCTGGGGCGGCATGGCTGTGGTGGTGCCACACCCTGGGTCCCTCTGAGTGGGTTTGCATTGTCCAACTCCGCCTGACAGTTGTCAGATGCATGCGTGCCTGGTCAGGGGCACAGGGTGGCCAGATGACCAGCGTCTCCTGCCCGCAGTGCCTCTTGGTGGAAGGAGATGGAAAAGAACTGCCAAGAGGGGTAGAAACCAAGCCTGGAGGCCGGATGGCTGTAACCCAGCACTGTGGGAGGCCAAGGTGGGAGGATTGGTGGAGGCCAGGAGTCCAAGACCAGCAAGGGCAACGTGGCGAGACCCCATCTCTACAAAAATTAGAAAAAATTTGCCAGATATGGTGGCTGTGTCTGTAGTCCCAGCTCCTCAGGAGGCTGAGGCGGGAGGATCGCTTGAGCCCAGGAGTTTGAGCCTACAGTGAGCCATGATTACATCACTGCTCTCCAGCCTGGGCAACAGAGCAAGACCATATCTCAAAAAAAACCCCAAAAAACCAAGCCCGGGGAAGCACAGGGCAGGGCAGGGAGGCTTCCCAGAGGAACTGCTGTTTGCGCAGAGCCTTGTCCACTGTGGGAACTGTCACAGATGACTGTGAGCTTGGGAGCAGAGGAAGTAGCGAGGGGGATTTGGGGGTGTGGCCTGGGAGACCCGAGAGGGGATGGGGTCAGGGTGAAGTCCGCCTGGCACGCTGTAGGCAGCCGGGTACCCAGGCTCTGGGGTGTCTCTAGAGGCGTCCCCCGAACCAGTGTGATCATGGGTACACGAGGCAGCAGGCAGCCCTGTCCTCGAGGAGCTCAGAGTCTAGTTGGCAAGTGTAGAAGCCATTCCTGTCACCAGGGAGAGCCACCTCACAGTTGCCCAACCATTGGCTTCAGTGTGCTGGCCAGGTTCTGAGTTTTCTAGGACAGCCTCTCTTAGAGATGATCCTGCCATTTAAAAAAATACATATTTTTATGGAGATACCATTCACGTGCTATAAAATTCATCTTTTTAAAGTATACAGTTTAGGCTGGGCACAGTGGCTCATGCCTGCAATCCTAGCACTTTGGGAGGCTGAGGTGGGCAGATCTCTTGAGGTCAGGAGTTTGAGACCAGCCTGGGCAAAATGGTGAAACCCCATCTCTACTAAAAACACAAAAAAATTAGCCGGGCGTACTGGTGCATGTCCGTAGTCCTAGCTACCTGGGAGGCTGGGGCATGAGAATCGCTTGAACTCAGGCAGTGGAGGCTCTGGTGAGCTGAGATCAGGCCACTGCACTCCAGCATGGGTGACAGAGCAAGACCTTGTCTCAAAAAAAAAAAAAAAAAGATATGATTTAGTGGCTTTTAGTACATTCACACAGTTGTGCAGCCATCACCACTATCATATGTTAGAACATTTCTATTATTACACAAAGGCACTCTGTCTCCACCAGCGGTCACTCTCCATCCCCTCCCCCATCTATTGGTACCCACACATCTCTTTCCTGTCTCTGGATCGACGTGTCCTGAACATTTCATAGAAATGGAGTCACACACTGTGCGGCCTGTTGTGTCTGGCTTCTCTCGGTGGGCATGATATTCTCAAGGTGTATCTACGCGTGGTGTGTGTCAGAGCCTCTTCCCTTTTCTTTCTTTTTGTTTTTTTTTGAAATGGAGTCTCACTCTGTCACCCAGGCTGAAGTGCAGTGGCATGATCTCGGCTCACCTCAACCTCCGCCTCCTGGGTTCAAGCGATTCTCCTACCTCAGCCTCCTGGGTAGCTGGGATTACAGGCATCCACCACCACACCCGGCTAATTTTTGTATCTTTAATAGAGACGGGGTTTCACCACGTTGGCCAGGCTGGTCTCGAACTCCTGGCCTCAAGAAATCGGCCTGCCTTGGCCTCCCAAAGTGCTGGGATGACAGGCGTGAGCCACTGCTCCAGGCCCGTCTTGTCCCTGTTCATGGCTGCGTTCTATTCCCCTGTGCGGGAGGGCCCTGGTTTGGTTTCCATTGATCTCAGTGGGCATTTAAGTTGTTTCTCATTTTTTCAGCCCCATCCTCTCCCCAGTCTGTGGCAAAGCTCAGAGATTCCTGTGCTGCACCATGCAGACTGTGGACTGAGCCGGCCCCCGGGCAGAGACAGCTTAGAAACCATTTGTGGGGCTGTCTTAGGGGCAGGGGTGGGGCAGGATCAGTTTGGTGGAGGCTGGGCCGTGGCTAGGCTTCGAGGCGCAGTGGCCGGGCGGGCCTGCAGGGGTGCAGAGGTGCCCTGTGAGGCCACAGGGTCTGGGCTCCAGGTCATTAGTGGTGAGACCAGGCCACGGGCCTCCTCTCTCTGCTCTGCCCTGCGTCTAGCCTGAGCTGGCCTGCCCTGGCAGGGACCTCGCCGTGCAGCCACAGGGCCCTTGTGTCTCTGCTCCATGGGGCAGCGTGGCCCCAGCTGACCACAGCTCTGACTCACTCTCTGCTTTGTCCTGTAAGGTCACCCCTGGTGAGCAGCACCCCTGATTCCACCACACCAGGGCCCGACGGCTGTCCTGTCCCTCACCGTCCCTTTGTTGGTGTTGCCTCGCTGTCTGGTTGGCTATGCCAGCCTCCCTGAGGGGCTTTGAGAGAAGATGGCGGGGCCTTTCTTCCCCAGAGCCACTCCCACGAGTCCAGCCTGGGGCTCCCGTGAATCCAGCCTGGGGCTCCCGTGAATCCAGCCTGGGGTTCCCGCAAATCCAGCCAGGGGCTCCCGCAAATCCAGCCTGGGGTTGGAGAGCACGCTGCTCCCTCGGTCACTTCCCTTCACTGGTCTGGGGCCTGATCACAGCCCGGACAGGGTTGGGCGCCTTAGGAGGTGGCCACCGAGTTCTAAGTGTGTCCCTGGGGCCCAGCAGCCTCCACCTGGACATGCCCCCAGGGGGTTAAAGGGGTAAGTGAGTGCCCCCCTACCATGCTGGGCCTCTTGGGAGTGCAGGTGGGTTCTCCAGGGGAGCAGGTGACACTGCCAGGCACGGGTGGTACTGAATGGTCATCCCAGTGCCAAGCCCCACCTCTTCCCACCTCTTCTGTGGTGCTCTCCCTGTGGGAACAGTGACGTGCCTGGGGACTGTCGCCTGCTCTCCCCTGACAGAGGATGTGGGTGACCTGGGATGCCCCATGAGTACCCCAGGGGCTGCTGATGAACATGGGAAGACCTCATGGCAGGGGGGCGGTCACGTAACTAAACACTACCAAGTGTCATGTGGTGAAGGTGGACCCCTGCCTCACACCATGGCCAAAAGCCAACCCCACACGTAGCAGAGATCAGAACATGTTACTAAAATGATTACAAAACCTCTAGAAGAGCCAGGTGCTGTGACTCACGCCTGTAATCTGAGCACTTTGGGAGGCCGAGGTGGGCGGATCACCTGAGGAGGTCAGGAGTTTGAGACCAGCCTGGCCAACATGGAGAAACCCCATCTCTACTAAAAAATACAAAAATTAGCCGGACGTGGTGGTGCAGGCCTGTAATCACAGCTACTTGGAGGCTGAGGCGGGAGAATTGCTTGAACCTGGGAAATGGAGGCTGCAGTGAGCCAAGATTGTACCTCTGTACTCCAGCCTGGGCAGCACAGTGAGATTCTGTCTCAAAAAAAAAAAGAAAAAAAAAGAAAAAAAGCCAGACACAGTGGCACATGCCTGTAATCCCAGCTACTTGGGAGGCTGAGGTAAAAGAATCTCTTGAAACTGGGAGGCGGAGGTTGCAGTGAGCCAAGATCGCACCACTGTGCTCCAGCCTGGGTGACAAGAGCAAGACTCTGTCTCAAAAAAAAAAAAAAAAAGAAAAAAAAGAAAAGCCTCTAGAAGAAAACCTGTATGTAAAATGATGTATTTCCTCTTTTAAAAAAAAATTAAAATTATTTTTATGTTTTTAGTGGTTTGTCTGTATAACCAAAAGTGATATTCATTCGTTCGTTCTCTTTCTTTTTTTCTTTCTTTCGTTCGTTCTTTCGTTCTTTTCTTTCTTTCTTTCTTTCTTTCTTTTCTTTCTCTTTCTTTTTCTTTCTTCCTTTCCTTTCTCTCTTCTCTCTTCTCTCTTCTCTTCTCTTCTTTCTTTGTGGTGGAGTCTCACTCTGTCAACCAGGCTGGAGTGCACTGGCGAGATCTCGGCTCACTGCAACCTCCACCTCCCGGGTTCAAGTGATTCTCCTGTCTCAGCCTCCCGAGTAGCTGTAACTACAGGCGCCAGCCACCACGCCCAGCTAATTTTTGTATTTTTAGTGGAGACAGAGTTTCACCATGTTGGCCAGGCTGGTGTCGAACTTCTGACTTCGTGATCTGCCTGCCTTGGCCTCCCAAGGTGCTGGGATGACAGGCGTGAGCCACCATGCCTGGCCTAAAAGTGATGTATTTTCTAAGGCAGCGCTGTCCAGTGAGGATGCAGAGCAAGCCCGTGTTTCTGAATTTTCTGGTAGCTGAGTTAAAAGGTGAAGGGGGGGGGAAATTAATTATAATAGCATGTGGTATTGAACCCAGTATACCCCATTTTATCATTTCAACATGTATTCATCCTCAAAACTGTTGGTGAGATGTTTCACACTGCTTTTTCTTTTTCTTTTTTTTTGGGGAGTGCTGTCTTTGACATTCATTGTGTAATTTCCTTGAGAGGTGGCCCTTTCTGGTTGATAATTTGGGGAGGGCCCTGGCCCCGGATGCACCCAGCGTGATGCCAACCCGATGCTATAGATAGGGGCCTGGTGCTTAGTGGACCAGAGCCCACGCCCCTTCCTCTCACCCTCCTATTCCTGCCCCCGCCTACCCCGGGCAGGACTTATGGCTCTGACGGTGTCTGGCTGGAGAAATGAGACACACCTGACATTCACCAGCAATGGCAGGAGACGCCGTGGCAGGTGCGGCTGAAGGAGAGCCAGGCTGTCTGGCAGTGGTCCTGGGCTTATCCTCCCTTTGGGCCCTCGCCCACAGCCTCTTGCCTTTGCCAGGGAGCACTGAACCATGGACTGGTCCTGGGGACCAAGGGGTCCTGGTGGCCCAACCCGGGCAGCACCTCTGGCATCGCAACTGGTGGGAAGGCGCGGGGCTGGCGGGGCTTAGCTGCTTGGCGCTGAGGAGGTGTTTCCGGGAAGAGAACGGCAGGAAGTTGGAATGCTTATTTGGCTGTAGGAAAGCCCAGGAGAGAGACTTGTGGATCAACACAGGTCAGGAATAACATCCTATAGCCACAGGCAGCTTCAAAGGGCTTGAGCTATCAGGGCAGGATTGCGGGAGGATTTGCAGCAGGGAGGATGGGCACCCGGAGACCTGCTACCCACGCACCTAGCCTGCTGGGCTCAGATCCACCTCTCCGGGGTCTGTGCCTTTATTTCCAAAGTTGGGATGGTTCTACAGGTCCCGCTTCAAGGCTGGGTGAGGTTAACTGAGTTACCATGCAAAAAACCTTTAGTGAAGTAGTTCTCACCCCAGGGGCAATTCTGTCTCTTAAGGGACACCTGGCCATAGCTGGGGACATTTGTGATGGTCAGGATTTAGGAGTGCTCCTGGTGTGGGGTGGGTGGAGGGCAAGGACACTGCTCAGCACCCTGCTGTGCCCCGGGCAGTGTCATCCCAGGGAAGGCTCCAGGCCAGTGTCCGCTGAGCGGAGGCTGAGGCCCGAATCCAGAGCGGCGCTGGCCAGGTGGGCCCCGGGAGGTCACAGTAATGATTTTTCTCTGGGTTTGTTTCTTTTCTTGACTGTGAATAGAGGTGTTGCACTAGAAGTTTCTAAAATCTTTTTCCATTCCAAGATAGCTTAGGGTTTATGCTGCTCTTCATATTTGTGCTGGAAAGGAATTTACGTGGAAGTGATCATAAAGCAACTTGAAAATAATAGTTTTTGCGGCCTCTTTATTATAATGGGGCAGCCAGGTGGGTTGACCGGGGTTTTATGGGCCAGGAAGCAGGCGTGGAGGTTTCTGGGGGAAGCTGGACCCGAGGCAGCGTTGGCCCCAAGACCAGGACTCTGCGTCTCTCCTGTTCCAGCCTGTTCCGTACGCCTCGTCAGGTTTTCTGCTCCGGTGAACTTGGAGTTTATTGGGGAGTGACAGATCCAGAGAACACGTCCCTTTGCTGCGTGGTGCCACTCAGGCCCTCGGGAGGGCTAGGGGTGTGACTGTGGGTCTTGCAAATGTGCTCCTCTTGATGAGAAGGATCTGGTTACATTTCGTGCCCTTGGGCTGTCCCCTGGCTCAGGCAGAGGTGTCCCTGCTACAACCCCCACCCACTTCACAGGGTACCAGATGCCACTGCCTAGGAGTTACTAACGTACCTGGGGGTCTGGCACCTGCTCCGTGAAACGCGAGGTCTCCCTGTACTAATTAATCTGGACTTTAGCCAAAGGGAGGGCTGCAGCCTTTGGGATCTGCCAGGCTGCAGTGGCTGTTACCCCCACAAGGTTCCTAGAGGGATGTTCATTAGAAAAATCATTCATTTTGTGGTATAAAAATCAGCAGTGACAGGCTGGGTGCAGTGGCTCCTGCCTGTAATCCCAGCACTTTGGGAGGCCAAGGCGGGCAGATCACCTGAGGTCAGGAGTTCGAGACCAGCCTGGGCAACATGGTGAAACCCCGTCTCAACTAAAAATACAAAAATTAGCCGGGTGTGGTGGCAGGCACCTGCAGTCCCAGTTACTTGGGAGGCTGAGGCAGGAGAATCTCTTGAGCCTGGGAAGTGGATCTTGCAGTGAGCCGAGATTGCGCCACTGCACTCCAGCCTGGGCAACAGAGCGAGACACAGTCTCTTAAAAAAAAAAAAAAATCAACAATGAGTGAAGTGGAAACAAAACAATACAAGCTGTTGTCATCTCCAATGAGCTTCCAAGGTCTCTGCTCCATCCATGTGGATGTTTGGGAGGGGCCCTCTGTGGGCTCCAGGGGGCTGGTTTAGAGGTGGTAGAATGTTCTAGCTCTATCAGGCCGGGACTCCCAGCTGGTGACCTGTGATGCCGCCGGGTGACAGACAGGCAGAGGGTCCTGCTGTGCAGGCTGGGGCGGCCGGAGGCTTGGAGCTGAGTGTTGTGAGGATGGAATCAAGGGAGCTGGCCCCCGTTCGCTGTGCTGGGGTGAGAGGCGGGTGTGAGCATGGCAGGAGGCTTTGGGGGCCGAATGTGCAGTGGAAGCCAGGATGGTAAGCGGGTGAGCCCGTGCTGGAACGCAGACCCGCCTTCACTGCCCCCAGCATTGGGCGATGACCGCTTATCCTGTGGGCCGATGGTTTTGCTCTGAGCCTCAGCACAGGCTCCAGGAGCACAGCCTGGGAGCGCGGATTGGGACTGTCGGTCTCTGGCCAAGGCTGTGTGCGTCTCAGGAAGCCGCCCCGGCAACCGGCCTCCGCCTCTGTGCTCTGTACCCACCGTCTCCCGGTTCTTCCTCGCTGTCTGGGCCGGGAGCAGCCCAGAAGAGAAACTGGATCTCTTTTCAGCCTGAGCTTCTCCTTTAGCCTGAGCAGAAAGAGGTCCTCTTTGGAAGGAGCTCCCCAGCCCGGCTTGGATTGGTCCCCTCTCGAGTGCCCCGGGGAAGCAGTGACGGATTGAGGACTTGGTCCTGGTCCGACCTGCAGTGGGGGCTGTGACGGGGTCCTGATGTGCCCATGTGCCATGGCACTCGCCAGGGGCCGGCATATCTGCGGTCTCCCGGGGGTTTCATGGGCCACATCCGGGGCAGCGCTTGGTTTGGAGTCTAGAGCCAGAGGCTGGCGTGGGACCTGAGTTCACGAACTCTGTCAGTGCCACTGACTTGGGGCAGTGTCTCCGTGTACCTCGCTGTGGGGCGATGGCAAGAGTACACGGGTAATGGTCACTGAGCGCTGGCCATGGGGGCTCTCGATCCTGGCTGCCAAGTAGAAGCTTCATGGGTGCTCTTCACGGTCAGCTGACTCTGCTGTCCCCGATAGCAGAAGACAGCGGAGGCACCTGCCCCCTGCCATGGCAGGTCGGCAGGCACAGAGAAGGGTTTGGGAGGCTGTGTCCTCCAGCGTCTCCATGTTTACTGTGCCAGGTCAGGTGCTGAGGAGCCAGCGGGGAAGACATGAGGACCGGAGAGAGCCTGGATGAGGGCCCTCGAGGAGTGGCGCTGCTTTAGCTGGGGGAGCAGGGAGGGCCTCTCCCAGCAGGCGACATTCAGACCAAGACCTCTGAGCGACTCACAGCTGCCCACCTTTGCAGGATTTGGGACAAGAGCGCTCCAAAGGAAGTGCAGGCAGCACGTGCAGAGGCCCCGAGGCGGAACGAGGCGCAGCTCATTGAGCTGGCAGGAGCAGAGGCTGGCGCAGCAGTGCCTGCTGTCTAGTCAGCCGTGAGGGGCAAGGGCTGGAGGCACTGCTGTCAGAGATTTATGCCTTTGTGTGTGTGTGTGTGTGTGTGTGTGTGTGTGTGTGACGGAGTCTTGCTCTGTCGCCTAGGCTAGAGTGCAATGGCACGATCTCTGCTCACTGCAACCTCTGCGTCCTGGGTTCAAGCGATTCTCCTGCCTCAGCCTCCTGAGTAGCTGAGATTACAGGTGCCTGCCACTACGCCCAGCTGATTTTTGTGTTTTTAGTAGAGATGGGGTTTCGTCATATTGCCCAGACTGGTCTTGAGCTCCTGACCTCAGGTGATCTGCTCGCCTTGGCCTTGTAAGAGTTAAAGAGGAAAGAAACATGAAACGCGGCTGGCAGTTAAAGACAAGTTTTCTTTAGTTAAAACCTGAGAGGCGCTCCTGGCTGATTGTGGTCAGGAGCGCTTTCTCCTGTAGACTAAGAGGATATATTGGTTTTGGGGTGAGGGCTTATCACAAGCTTGAAATGTTTGTGTATGGGGAGAAGTTTGTGGCAGGGCTGGAGTCTGTCTGGGAGGAGGGGAGGTTATCTTCCTGGCCGGCGGGGGGGCTGTCTCGGGGCTAGCCTGTCTCTGGCTGGGGAGAAGTTTGTGATGTTTCTGGCTGGAGATGTTATCTGTGGTTGATGGTCATGCTGATCTTTTTTTTTTTTTTT
>NW_012108696.1:2727744-2728757 GCF_000951045.1 Mandrillus leucophaeus
ACCTCGCCCGGCTAGTTTTTTGTATTTTTTTTAGTAGAGATGGGGTTTCACCGTGTTAGCCAGGATGGTCTCGATCTCCTGACCTCGTAATCTGCCCGTCTCGGCCTCCCAAAGTGCTGGGATTACAGGCTTGAGCCAGGTCATGCTGATCTTAGCTGTTAGGCTGACACCCTTTGGATTGAGTGGCCTTTTATTAAGTTGAACTTTTAGAATGAGGGGCTTGTGTGGGATGGCGGTGCTTCTCCTGTCAGGCTTCCCAACATGGTGGGATCGTGGGTGTGAGCCGCTGCGCCCAGTCCGTGTGTTTTAAAGACCTCTCTGGTGACTGTCGGGAGTGAAGGCGGGGGACCTGTTGGGAAACTCCAGGCATCACCCAGGTAATCCAGTGGCTCAGGAGAAGGGAGTCTGGGCTGGGACCGCAGGCTGGACTGGGGGCGGCTTTTGGAGGCAGACGGGATAGGCCCGCTAGTGGGTTGAATGTGGAGGAAGGAGATCACTGCCACTCCCAGGGTGCAGCAGCTGGTTTCACGCCCCCGACTCGGCCACTTCCTCCGCAGCTATGTGGTCTTGGGCCTGAGAACGTGGGAATCACAAACTCAGTTTCTCCCAGGCTGTCGGAGCAGTCACAGGTCCCTTCCAGCACACGCGAGCAAAACGGCACAGGGGCAGGAGCCGGGGTCCTCCATTCAGTTCACTCCTACCTGGAGGCTGCATCGGGGAGGACAGGCTGCAGGCTCCTCCCCACAAACCTGCCCCCCATGGCCCTTGCCAGTCACAAGCCCCAGGCTGTGCCCTGAGCTTCTGCCGGCCTGGCTGGAAACGAGCCTTCTCATGGACCCCTCTTTGAGCTGAATTTGCTAATGCACCTCTCAAGACTCAGGGAGGCTGTCACTCACTTTACCAGCGGCCGGGCGCGGTGGCTCACGCCTGTAATCCCAGCGCTTTGGGAGGCCGAGGCGGGCGGATCACAAGGTCAGGAGATCGAGACCATCCTGGCTAACACGGTGAAACCC
>NW_012108696.1:2729895-2774135 GCF_000951045.1 Mandrillus leucophaeus
AGGGTTTCACCATGTTGGCCAGGCTAGTCTTGAAGTCCTGACCTCAGGTGATCTGCCTGCCTCAGCCTCCCAAAGTGGTGGGATTACAGGCGTGAGTCACCGTGCTCAGCTTTCTTCTTTTTCTTGTGAGACGGAGTTTCGCTCTGTTGTCCAGACTGGAGTGCAGGGGCAGATCTTGGCTCACTGCAACCTCTGCCTCCTGGGTTCAAGCGATTCTCCTGCCTCAACCTCCTAAGTAGCTGTGATTACAGGCATACGCCACTGTGCCCAGCTAAATTTTGCATTTTTAGTAGAGATAGGATTTCACCTTGTTCACCAGGCTGGTTTTGAACTCCTGACCTCAGGTGATCCACCCGCCTCGGCCTCTCAAAGCACTGGGATGACAGGCGTGAGCCACGGTGTCTGAGTCAGTCTTCCTTTTCATGTTACCCCTTGTTAATTTCCTTTAGAAAGAGTTTGGGCCAGGTGCAGTGGGGGGTGGCTTATGCCTGTAATCCAGGCGCTTTGGGAGGCGGAGGTAGGAGGATCACTTGAGGCCAGGAGCTGGAGACCAGCCTGGGCAACATGATGAGACCCAGTCTCTACAAAAAAAATAAAAAGCTTAGCTGGGCATGGAGGTGGCACCTGTAGTCCTAGCTACTTGGGAGGCTGAGGCAGAAGGATTGCTTGAACCCAGGAGGTTGAGGCTGCAGTGAGCCATGATTGCAGCACTGCACTTCAGCCTGGGCAACAGAGTGAGACCCTGTACCCACCCCACAAAGAAGAGTCAGAACCTTGGTGTTAGAGCAGTTCATTTCCACTCAGAAACAGGGACTTAGAAAGGAAGACACTTGTGTAGAACCCGAGGCAGAAATGCCCTGACTTAGCAGTGCAGGTTTCTGTATTGGAATGAGGGCCTGGGTGGGTCGCCCCTGGCAGGACGCATCTGTTACCTGGGTCTGAAGGCAGCATGGCAAGGAGATGGGAGGGCTGTGCCTGGGATCCTGGGGCCGCGGAGAGCTCATTTAGAGGTCATGTGTTTTAGGCAAAGCTCACATGCCGTGTTTTTAATACTGTCATTATTAAAGTTGGCCCGCGGATAATCCAGTCTCTTTTACATCTGTGCTGTACAAACACTGAACTAGTTCTGGCCACCTCTCCAGCCTTTGTTTTGGGGAGATTATGAGATGAGATGGCCCGTAATTCTAACACTGCACGTTTTGAAAGATATTTATAAACCCGGATGGATAAGGCCCTTGTTAGTGCTGCTCTTGTGTTGGTTCCCTTTATTATTTTATTAAGAAAACTTTATCATGGGCCGGGTGTGGTGGCTCACGCCTATAATCCCAGCACTTTGGGAGGCTGAGGTGGGCGGACCGCCTGAGGTCAGGAGTTTGAGACCAGCCTGACCAATATGGTGAAACCTCGTCTCTACTAAAAATGCAAAAATTAGCTGCGCATGGTGGTAGGTGCCTGTAGTCCCAGCTCCTTGGGAGGAGACAGGAGAATTGCTTGAACCCAGGAGGTGGAGGATGCAGTGAGCTGAGATTGTGCCACCACACTCTAGCCTGGGCAACAGAGTGAGACTCCATCCAAAAAAGAGAAAAGCAAAAAATAAATATTTTAAAAAAACCACAAAACACTATTATGGAGAATTTGAATACACATAAAGGTAGACAACAAGGAATAATGAGCCCCCCATGCCCCTCATCTGGCCCCAAAACCATCAGCCCATGGCAAACCCTCTGCCCCACCCCCGTCTATGGTGAAATAGCCCTCATATTATTTTTGTTAACTTTTAATTTTTAAAGAATTATAGAGGCTGGGCGTGGTGGCTCAAACCTGTCATCCAGGCACTTTGGGAGGCAGAGGTGGGAGGATCGCTTGAGTCCAGGAGTTCGAGACCAGCCTGGGCAACATAGCGAGACCCTGTCTCTACCAAAGCGAAAATAAGAATAAGTTATAGGCTCCCAAGGTGTTGCAACAATAAGGAAGAGATTTCGCTAGCCTTCACCCTGCTGTCTCCAGTGGTAACGTTTTACATAACTTTATTATACTGTTAAAACTAGGAAATTGACATAGGACGCTGTAGCTTCAGACCTTCCTCAGGCGTCATCAGTGTTAACACTCATTCTTTCGGTAGAGTCTTTGTGACATTCTCTTACCTGCACAGATTCCGGGAACCACCATTGCAATCAAGATACAGAACTGTTCTGTCAACACAAAGGAACGCTCTGCTTTTCCCTTCTGTCACCCCCAGTCCCTGGAAACGGCTGGTGATCTCTGCATCTCTGTAACCTTGCCCTTTTGAGAATGTTATGTAAATGGAATCACAGCATATTTAACCTCTTGGGATTGCCTTTTTTCGCTTGCAATCCATCCAAGTTGTTGTGTATCAATAGTTACTTTCTTTTATTACTCAGTAATACTCCATATGGATGTTATTTTCTCATTCTGCTTATTTCTGTGAGACGGGTGGTAGTGGTAAGGTCCCATCTTTCATTCCTGATTTTAGCAATTTGAGTTCTCCAGAAATGGAGGACAAGATCCAAGGTTGCCAGGGCCTGGGGACAACCGAGTGGAAGCAGAGTGAGTTCCTTTGTGTTGACAGAACAGCACTGTATCTGATTGCAGTGGTGGTTCCAGGAATCTGCGCAGATAACAAAATGTCACCAAGACATTTACCTTTGACAGTTTTGCTAGTCTTTCCAAGGGGCCGACTTTCGGTTTCACTGGCTGTCTCTATTTTGTTTATTTCTGCTCGTTATCTTTGTTACGTACTGTGCTCCCTCTGCCTTAGTTTCTACATGCTCTTCTTTTTCCAGTGTCTTAAGGGAGATGCTTAATTTAATATTTTGAGATCTTGTTCTTTTTAAGAACTATATAGGCAATTATAAATTTCCCTCTAAGTACTGTTTTAGCTGCAACCTATACTTTTTTTTTTTTTTCCTTGAGATAGGATCTTGCTCTGTTGCCCAGACTGGAGTGCATTGGTACAATCACAGATCACTGCAGCCTCGACCTCCCGAGCTCAAGCAGTCCTCCCACCTCAGCCCACCAAGCAGCTGGGACCACAGGCATGTGCTACTATGCCTGGCTAATTGAAAAAATAATTTTATGGAAATGAGGTCTCACTATATTTCCCCAGGCTGGTCTCGTACTCCTGGCTTCAAGCGTTCCTCTCACCTTGGCCTCCCAAAGTGCTGGGATTACAGGTGTGAGCCACTGTGTCTGGCCATCCTAAAAGTTTTACTTTGTTGTGACTTCATTTTCATTCACCTCATTTTCTAATATTTTCTTCCTCTTCGACCCTTTGATTATTTAGGAGTATGTCGGTTAATTTCCATGTACTTGTGAACCCCCAAATTCCTTTCTGTTGTTGATTTTTAATTTCCATTGTGGTTGGATAACTTACTTTGGATGATCTGAATTCTTTTCAATTTAATGAGGCTTGTTTTATGGACTAACATATGGTTTATCCTAGAGAATGTTCCATATGTACTGAGAAGAGAGTATGTTCTGTAGATCCTTTTGACTTATAGTGTTCAGGTCTCTCTCTTTGTTTCTCTTCTGCTAGTTGTGTTATCTTTTGTTGAAAGTGAGGGTATGAGCCGGGCATGGGGGCTTATGCTTGTTATCCCAGCACTTTGGGAGGCCGAGGTGGGTGGATCACCCGAGGTCAGTAGTTCAAGACCAGCCTGGCCAACAAGGCAAAACCCTGTCTCTACTAAAAACACAAAGATTAGCCGGGTGTGGAAGTGCACGCCTGTATCCCTGCTACTCGGGAGGCTAAGGCACCAGAATCTCTTGAACCCGGGAGGCAGAGGTTGCAGTGAGCTGAGATCACCCCACTGCACTCCAGCCTGGGTGACAGAGTGAGACTCCATCTCAAGGAAAAAAAAAGAAGATATTGACATCTCCAGCTATTGTTGAATTATTTCTCCTTTTATTTCTGTCATTTTTTGCTTCATGTATTTTGGGGCTCTGTTATTAGATGCATATATGTTTATAATTGCTATATCTTGCTAATGATTCACCTTTTTATCATTTTAAAATGTCCCTCTTTATCTCTAGTAACTTTTTTGTTTGTTTTTTTGAGATGGAGTCTTGCTCTTTTGCCCAGTCTGGAGTGTAGTGGTGTGATCATGGCTCAACCTCCTGGGTTGCAGCCTCAACCTCCTGGGCTCAAGTAATCCTCCTGCCTCAGTATCCTAAGTAGCTGGGTCTACAGGCGTGTGTTGCCATGCCTGACTGATTTTTTTGAATTTTAGCAGAGATGAGATCTTACTATGTTGCCCAGGCTGGTCTCAAACTCCTGAGCTCAAGTGATCCTCCCACCTTAGCCTCCCAAAGTGCTTGGGTTACAGGCATGAGTCATTATACCGTACATGGCACATTTTTTTTTTTTAAGTCTATTTTGTCTGATGTTAGTGTAGCCACTCCAGCTTTCTTATGGTTCCTGTCTGCATGTTACATGTTTAATTTTGATATTTTCAGCCTGGTGTTTTTTTTTTGTTGCTGTTGTTTTGGTTTTTTGAGACGGAGTTTCGACCTCCCGGGCTCAAATGATTCTCTTATCTCATCTCAGCTTCCCAAGTACCTGGAACGACAGGCATGCACCACCATACCTGGCTAATTTTTGTATTTTTTCTGTAGAGACGCGTTTTGCCACATTGCCTAAACTGGTCTCAAACTCCTGGGCTCAAGCAATTCGCCTACCTCGGCCTCCCTAAGTGTTGGGATTACAGGTGTGAGCCACTGTGCCCAGCTTATTTGCAGCCTGTTTGTATCTTTGAATCTAAAGAGTTTCTCCTGGCTGGGCACAGTGGCTCACACCTGTAATCCCAGCACTTTGAGAGTCTGAGGCGGGTGGATCACCTCAGGTGACCAACATGGAGAAACCTTGTCTCTACTAAAAATACACATGCATGGTGGCGCACGCTTGTAGTCCCAGCTACTCGGGAGGCTGAGGCAGGAGAATTGCTTGAACCCAGGAGGTGGAGATTGCAGTGAGCCAAGTTCGTGCCATTGCACTCCAGCCTGGGCAACAAGGGCGAAACTCTGTCTCAAAAAAAAAAAGTGTTTCCTGAAGACAGTATATAGTATAGTATAGTATAGTGTAGTATAGTATAGTATAGTACAGTATATGGTTGGATCTTGTTTTTAAATCAAGTCTGACAATCTGTGTCTTTTGATTGGATTTTTAATCCATTCATATTTAATGCCATTATTGATATAGTTGGATTTATATCTGCCATTTCCCTTTTTGTTTTCTATTTCGTTCCTTTATTCCTTCTTTGATGTTTTCTTTTGCATTAAGTGAATATTTTCTAATGTAATATTTTAATTCTTTTCATGATTGTTAGCACTGTATTTTTGAAAGTATTTTCTTAGTAGTTGCTCTCGGTCTTATAGGCATCTTAACTTCTCAGAATCGACTTCAGATTCCCAATATCGTTAGAAGCAAGGCCGTGCTTATTCCTTTTGAACTGTGCTTAGCAATCAGGATTTCACTTAATCAGTTAAATGGCTTGAGTTTTCAAGGATGCTGATGTGTTTGTTTGCCTGAATGGTGCCTCTTATTTTGCTCATTCCTCCTCACACTCAGTGAAATGAACGCATCCAAGCCGTCTTAGGACCTGTGATCATCAAAACTGTTTGGAGATCCCACTCTCTCGGGAGCAGGGCCTGGGAAGGACACCAGCTCCCCTGCCATCCCTCTCCTTGTGTTTTTGGCTTCTTTTCATCTCCCTTGCACCATTGAAACTGACGAGTTTGTAGCCCTGTTCCTGACACAAGACTCCAAATCTGTGTGAGTGGGTCTCACCCACTTGGAGGCAGGTCTTTTTTTGTGTGGAGATGGAGTCTTGCTGTGTTGCCCAGAGCAAGAATCCTGGGTTCAAGCGATTCTCCTGCCTCAGCCTCCTGAATAGCTGCGATTACAGGCACTTGCCACCACACCCAGCTAATTTTTTTGTATTTTTAGTAGTGATGGGGTTTTACCATGTTGGCCAGGCTGGTGTCAAACTCCTGACCTCAAGTGGTCCGCCCGCCTCGGCTTCCCAGAGTGCTGGGATTACAGGTGTGAGTCACCACATCTGGCTGGAGGCAGGTCTTTGGTTTTGAGGAGCGTGTAGTGTAAGAAAGCCCCAAATCAGCCGAGAGGAAAACTTACTGAAGACCCCCAGGGTGATGGGGCTCTGGGGGTGACATGGCAAACTAGCTTGTTGGCTGTGATCGTTCATTTGAGAGCCTGGGATGTGGCCTGCATGGTGGCGGTCACGGTGGCACAGGGCCGGAGTGCCAGGCAGCTGACAGAGCGGGCGCCTCCGAGCATCGGCAGAGTGAGCGGCCACAGGGTTCTGGGTCCGTGTATTTGAAGCTTCCAGACAGCATTGAAGTATTGATCGGAGCTTTGCAGAGCTTGTAGACATTTATTTTCTGGCTTTTTTTTTTTTTTTTTTTTTTTTTAAGTAACAGCTTTATTAAGTATAATTCACATGGCATACAATTAATTTGTCCTTTTAAAGTATACAAATCAGTGGTTATTAGTATACTCAAACTTGTACATCAGCCATTATACTGCCTAATTCCAGAACATGCCATCACCTCCAAAAGAAACCCCATCTCAGTTAGTGATCACTCCCTGTCCCCTCCCCCAGCCCCTGACAGCCACAAATCCCCTTCCCGCCTCTGTGGATGGGCCTGTCTTGGACTTTTCATAGAAATGGGTGTTTCTGTTTGTGGTTTCACTTTTTGGCTGTTGTGAATATTACTGCTGCGGGCGTTCCTGTCCGAGTTTTTGTGTGGATGGGTGTGTGCATCTTTCTTGGGTGGATACCTGGGAGTGGAATTGCTGGGTCCTATGGTAACTCAAGTTTAATACATGAAGAAGCTGCCAAACTATTTTCCAGAAGGGCTGCAATATTTCACAGTGCCACTAGCAATGTAGGAGAGGTCTGGTTTCTCTTGCCCCCTCCAGAGTCGGGGCCTCATTCTCTTGCCCAGCCTGGAGCACAGAGGCACGATCGTAGCTCACTGCAGCCTCCAGCTCCTGGCTGGGCTCAAGTGATTCTCCCACCTCAGCCTCCTGACTAGCTGGGACTATAGGTGCATGTCACCATGCCTGGCTAATTAAAAAAACAGTTTTCGTAGAGATGGGGTCTCACTGCGTTAGTTAGGTCAGTCTTGAACTCCTGGCCTCAAGGAATTTTTTTTTTTTTTTTTCCCCCGAGATGGAGTCTTGTTCTGTTGCCCAGGCTGGAGTGCAGTGACGTGATATCGGCCCACTGCACCCTCTGCCTCCCTGGTTCAAGCGATTCTTGTGCCTCAGCCTCCTGAGTAGCTGGGATTGCAGACATGTGCCACCACATCCAGCTGATTTTTGTGTTTTTAGTAGAGATGGAGTTTCTCCATGTTGGCCAGGCTGATCTCAAACTCCTGATCTTAAGCGATCCGCCCACCTTGGCTTCCCAAAGTCCTGGGATTACAGGCGTGATCATCTGTACCTGGCCGAGGCTTGGCATTTTTAGTTTGAATTGGTAGAGTGGGTGCCGTCGTCATTTTGATTATCGTTAAACCCCAGGGATATGCATCCCTTTCCTGAGATGCACTCTCACCCTCTACACAGAGCAGCCGGTGAGCCGCTGGAGGGACCTTGGGTCCCAGCCCAGCATCCCAGGCCGGCTCCTGAAATGGCCTGTCTTGGTGTCGGTGGTCCTGGTCGCCGTGGTGTCACCTGTAGATCTTTGCTTCTCGGTGACTGCAGAGTCCTTTATTTTGGCACAGATATGCGTAATTTACTGACCCATTCTCCTACTAATGAGCACTTACTTTTCTCTCTCTCTCTCTTTTTTTTTAGACAGTGTCTCGCTCTGTCACCCAGGCTGGAGTGCAGTGGTGTGATCTCAGTTCTCCACAGCCTCTGCCTCCCAGTTCAAGTGATTCTCCTGCCTCAGCCTCCTGAGTGGTTGGGATTACAGGCATGTGCCACCACGCCGGGCTAATTTTTGTATTTTTGGTAGAGATGGGGTTTCTCCATGTAGGCCAGGCTGGTCTCGAACTCCTGACCTCAGGTGATCAGTCTGTCTCAGCCTCCCAAAGTGCTGGGATTACAGGCGTGAGCCACTGCGCCCAGCCACTTTTTCCTCTTTTAAACAATGCTGCTGGCCACATCCTTGCTGCCAGCCCTTCTAGCTGGGGTTGCTCAGAGTGTGTGTGCCTGGTTTGTTTTTATGTTTTTGAGAGGGGGTCTTGCTCTGTCGTCCAGACTGGAGCACAGTGGCATGATCACAGCTCATTGCAGCCTCAGCCTCCTAGGCTCAAGTGCTCTCTTGCCTTAGCCTCCCAAGTTGCAGGGACCACACATGTGCGCTACCACATCTGGCTAATTTTTTTTTTTTTCAGTAGTGACGAGGCCTCGCTGTGTTGTCCAGGCTGGGGTTTATTTTGAAGCATGTTACTCAGCTGTCCTCTGAATGGTGGTCTGAATTTGTGCCCCTGCGGTCGTGTGGGACAGTCATTGTGTTGGGGATGGCTCTGGTCTCTGCCCCTCCTTGTAACCTGTCTCCTCGTGCTGGTTCTTGTTTGAGTTGCCAGTTCATAGCCTTTGCCCAGAGCTGCTCAGATTTGGCACTCTTACTGTCTGAAGCTGGGTCCCTCTCTGGGGTGGGGATGTTCTGGGCCCTGCAGGGTGCTGAGCAGCATCCCTGGCCTCCACCCGCTGCATGCCAGGAGCACTCTGTGGTCGTGACAACCACAGACATCCCCAGACCTCCCAGTCTTCTTCCCTGTGGGCACAGCTGTGCGGTTGGGCAGTGTGGGTCTGGGTGAGTGGGCTCTTTGCATCCCTGGCCTCCACCTACTGCACACCAGGACCACCCTCAGTCGTGACAGCCATAAATGTCCCTAGACGTCGCAAAGCATCCTCTGGAGGCGCTATCAGCCCTGGTGGAGAGCCCCTGTTTTGGAATAGCCGTCTCTGTACTTGAGCTGTTGGCACCCTATTGTGTTACCTTTTTTCTCAGTTCCTCACTTATCTTTAGTTTTGTTTTTGGTGCGTCGTTAAATGGGATGTTTTCAAGTCGCCAGGTGTGTCCTTCCCTCTAGGGCTTCTGAGTTGGTGTCCCACTTAGAGAGGTTTCCACTGCCCTAGGAGGCCGGGAGCGTTGGCCCCTGGCTTCCACCGTGTCCTTCTGTGGTTCATGAGGACCTGCCATCTGGGGGCGGCGAGGTAGGCTGGGCTTTGTGTTTCCAGCATGTCCACCCCAGCCAGCTGGGCCTGCGTACCCAGTGGGTGGCGCTCAGGTCTGGAGCTGCCTCCCTGGCTCCCTGGTTGTTCGCTGTGTGATCTAGGGCAGGCCACTTCCTGCCCAGGCCTCGGTTTCCGCTCCTGGGCAATGGACTGGAATAGCTGTCCCTGCCTTCTCGGGTTGGTGGGCTGGTCAGCCATGCCAGGCACTCAGGGTCATGCCTGCATGGGGGCTCCAGGACCTCGTCGTCAGCCTCTTCATCCTTACTGTCGGGTCTGTTCCAAAGGCCGCAAGCCCCAGAAAGATGGTGACACTCTAGGAGGTCGCTGGACCTGGCGGGCCCCAGGGCTAGGAGTGAGGGGCACGCGTGCCGCTCTGCACTGCTGACACTCTCCACCCAGGCCTTGGGGCTCCCAGACAACCATGAAATTACAAGGCAGATTTGTAGATGCGTAGATTATTTTGTTAATGATTATGATTTTAAATGGTTGATTATGGAACATCAAATACCTATAAATAAGCGTGAAACACAGACTGGTCCTTGTATATCTGCCAGGGGTTGCCTCCTGACTGGGTGGGAGCCTGCTCGGGGGCCTGAGGCTGCTGGCATCCCCACTGTATGTGGGGCTCCATCCCTTTGCCTGGGGGCAGTGGGCAGACAGGTGGCCATTGCCCGTGGTACTCCCCAGACCCTGTTGAGTGCCTGGCAAAGATGTAGGTGGGCTGCATCTCCCTTTGTGTGGAAGATTCCAGAAGGAAATGCCAGGTGACCAAGCCTGTGTCTGTCCTGGGTTTTCTTGGCTTTTCACTCAAACACTTCCTTTTTTTTTGGTTTAGTAAAATTTTTTCGGACATAATTTCAGGCTGACCCCAAAATTGCAAGAATAATAGGAAGAATTTCCAGGCCCCTTTCACCCAGGATCCCCATGTGGTGACATTCACTGCTTTGCCTTTAATCCTTTCCTCTCATTTTCTCTCCCTGCACTTCTTCCTGAACTGTCAGTTTGTGGTAGATGTGACATCCCTTTACCTCTCCTTCAGTGTATATTTCCGCCAGACGAGGAATTTTTGTATCAAGTTATCAAAATCAGAAATTCACACTGAGAAAATCAAATCTACAGACCCTATTCTGACTTTGCAGTAATGTCCTTAAGTATCGGAGGAGAATCCGGGATCAACACAGCACTCACTTGGCTTGCCGGTCGGTTCCTTTTAACCTGGGGCTGCTCCTGAGTCTCTCCCTGGGTTCTCTGACTCTGATGTTTTGGGGGCGTACAGACCGTCATTCTGTTAAATGTCCCCCAGGTGGGTTTGTCTGATGGTTCCTCAGGACCAGATTGAGGCCACACACTTTTGGCAGGAAAATCCCAGAGCCGACATTGGGTGCTGCTTAGTGCACCCTGTTGGGAGGCCCATGGTGTTAATTTGTCCTGTTTCTGGTGATGTTAACCTTGATCCTGTGGTTAAGGTGGGCCCGCCAGGTTTCCCCACCCTAACGTTATTATTGTACCATTTACATTTCATGGGGAGGCCAGTGTAAACACGCCGTTACTCCTCAAACATTCACTGCTTGTTTCAGCAGACACTGATTCTTGCCATATGGTGGTGTCCAGTCCTGTCATTTCTTCTGCATTTATTAGCTAACGTCTCCTGTACAGGACAGCTGTCCCTTGTTCCTCTCTTATTTCTATCAGGGTGGGCTCGTGGGTTCTCAGTGGGTTATAATCCACTGCCATCACGATTGATCTGGTTGCTCAAATGGCCCCAGGTTTTTCCAGAGAGAGCCCAGTTGAACTGGCTCCTAGGCCATTTGACATGTCCCCACCCTGCTCTGAGGACTTCCCAACTTTTTGGCTCTGGGATGCTCACAGGTCATCCTGTAGTCTCCCTCGTGGTCAATCCCTGGGATTGACCAATCTCCAATAAGTCCTGGTTCTGTTTGTGGAGAATGCCACTTAGAAACCAAGATCCAGGTGCTCTGTGTGCTCAGTGCTACTGGGTTGTCTTTGCTTCTAGGTCCTCTAATCAGACAGAGCTGGGAAGTAGATATGTGCACATCTTAGACACATATACATTATGTGTGTATACATGAATACATATATATACATACAAACACATGCATTTGTATCCATCTCTGCATCCATCCATCCACCCACCCATCCACCCATTTACTCACCTATCTATCCACCTGCCCATCCACCCACCCACCCACCCACCCATCCATCTACCCATTCACCTATCCATCCATCCAACCATCCATCTATTCGTTTACCTATCCATCCGTCTGTTCGTCCACCCATCCATTTATTCATCCATCCATCCATCCCTCCCCATTAATGCCCATGAGTTCACACTGAAACCTCTAGTTCCAGCCTCACACCCAGGGTCCCTTGCTATCTTTCCCCATCCTTATTTGTAACTCCCTTGTCTGACAGTGAGAATCCACCCACCGCCTACCATAAAAGCAGCTTCCAGTGTAGGAGCCAATATTTCTTTTGTCTTTATCTCAAAGATGTACAGTCCCAAACTGTATTTAAAAGTTTACATGGATTAGTTCTTCCATTTTTTCCCCCCCTTCTTTACTGTGGTTGTATTGTTTGCTTGAAATAAGGTTTGGTTTACTTGTTTTTGTTTGTGTTTTGGACAAGGATTTTCCTCCTCAACTGTTGCTGATTTTAGTTGCCTATTGATTGATTCCTTGATTCAACGTACTTGATTTAGTGTGTAGAACATTAGCATGGTTCCAAAGCCAGGACTACACAAAAAGGCGTGGGCGGAGAAGTGTCATCAACCCCCTTCCTCCTCCCCATTCCTGCCCACCCCCTGCAGGAAAGGAATCTCGTTAGTCTCTGGCTCAGCCTTTCAGGGCACCTCAAAGAAGCAGATGTGTATTTTTTAAATTCTTCTTTCTTCTTCCTTCCTCCTTCCTCGTTCCTCCTTCCTCCCTCCCCCTCCTCCTCCTCCTCCTCCTTCTTCTTTTTGAGACAGAGTCTTTCTCTGTTGCACAGGCTGGACTGCAGTGGTGTAATCACGGCTCATTGCAGCCTTCACCTCCTGGGTTCAAGTGATCCTCCCACCTCAGCCTCCTGAGTTAGCTGAGACCACAGGTGTGTGCCACCATGCCCAGCTAATTTTTGTATGTTTTTGTAGAGAAATACCGTGTCTTGCTATGTTGCCCAGGCTGGTCTCAAACTCCTGGGCTCAAGTGGGCTCCCAAAGTGCTGGGATTACAGGTGTGAGCCCCAGTGCCTGGCCTTATAACTTCTTCTTTCCCATGTGAAAGTGTCACTGTGCTCTGTTCACTTAGCTGTGTGTCCTGGAAACCACTTCATCAGCCAGGGAACTCTTCCCGGCTCCTCTGCACGGCTGCATCGTGTTCCCTGCAGGGATACAGTGAAGTCCGCCCAGTGTCTTTCCTGCATGGAGGCATTTAGTTTGTTTCCAGGCCCTTACGGTGGTGAACTGTGCTGCCGTGCGTAACCTGGTGTATATGGATTTTCACATTGGTGGAAGGGTGTCTTCATGGGAGATTTCCACGAGTGCGCTTGCTGGGTCAGAAGTGCAGACGTATGATGTCAGCTTTTGCTAAACACCCATGTAAGTCCTGTTCCGCGCGCTGTGTCGTCTGGAAGGGCCTGGTTCCCCTGCCTCGCCAGCAGGGTGTGCTGTTCTGCGTCTAAAATACTTGCCAATCCCAGTGCTGAGAAATGGGAGCTCAATGGAGTTTTAATGATTGTTCCTGTAGTTATGAGTGGTGGTGAACATCTTGTGATTAAAGCTGTTTTTGCATCTTTTCTGTTAACTGTCTCTTCATGCTTTTCACCTACTTTTTTCTATTGGGTATTTGGCCTTTTCCTCCTAACTCGAAACTCCAATATGTGAACCTTTGTGGTATGTATTTATGTATTGCAAGTATTTTCTTTGTCTTTTTTTGTTGTTGTTTGTTTGTTTGTTTTTGGAGACTGAGTCTCACTCTGTTGTCCAGGCTGGAGTGCAGTGGCACAATCTCAGCTCATTGCAACCTCTGCCTCCCAGGTTCAAGTGATTCTCCTGCCTCAGTCTCCTGAGTAGCTGGGACTGCAGGCATGAGCCACCACGCCCAGATAATTTTTGTATTTTTAGTAGAGATGGGGTTTTGCCATGTTGGCCAGGCTGTTCTAAAAATCCTGACCTCAGGTGATTCACCCGCCTTGGCCTCCCAAAGTGCTGGGATTAGAGGCGTGAGCCACCTTGCCCAGTGCAAATATTTTCCCTCAGTCTCTGGATTGCCTTTTGACTTTGTTATTGGTGTTTGGTTTTCTTTTGCCCTGCAGAATTTTTTTTTTTCTTTTTCCTTTCCTGTCCTTTCTCTCCACTTTCTCTCCCTTCTCTCCTTTCTCTGTCCTTTCCTTTCTCTGTCCTCTGTCCTTTCTCTGTCCTTTCCCTCTCCTTTCCTTTCCTTTATTTCCTTTCTTCTTTCTTTTTTTTTTCATTTTCTTTCTTTTTCTTTTTTTCTCTTTCTTTCAAGAGGAGGTCTTACTGTGTTGCCCAGGCTGGTCTCAAACTACTGGGCTCAAGCAGTCTTCCTGCCTTGACCTCCCAAGCAGCTGGAATTACAGGTGTGAGCCACCACACCTGGCTAATTAAAAAAAAACCAGGCACGGTGGCTCACACCTGTAGTCCCAGGACTGTGGGAGGATCACTTGAGTCCAGGAGTTTGAGGCCAGCCTGGGCAACATGGTGAGACCCCTATCTCTACAAAAAAGAAAAAAAGTTAGCCAGACACGGTGGTGTACGCCTGTGGTCCCACCTACTCAGGAAGCTGAGGTGGGAGGACTGCTTGAGCCCAGGAGTTCAAGGCTGCTGTGAGCTATGATCACACCACTGTACGCCAGCCTGAGTGACAGAGCGAGACCTTGTCTCAAAAGTCACATTTCTGAGTCTGTTTTCTTTGCCTCTCGATTAGAGCTGTGGTTGGAAAGCCCTTTCCGTCTCTGGGGCTGGAGAGGAGTTTGGCTCGTTTTTTTCTGGCTCTCGTATGATTCCTCCTTCACACTCACGTTCTGATTCCACCGCTGTTCATTCTCGCAGATGGTGCGAGGTGGGGACCTCACTTTATTGTTTTCTAAATGGCTACTCCGTTGTCCCAGCTCCACTGATTAAAAAATCCCTGCTTGGGCCGGGCGTGGTGGCTCACCCCTGTAGTCTCATCACTTTGGGCTGAGGTGGGCGGATCACCTGAGGTCGGGAGTTCGAGACCAGCCTGACCAACATGGAGAAACCCTGTCTCTACTAAAAATACAAAATTAGCTGGGTGTCGTGGTGCATGCCTGTAATCCCAGCTACTCAAGAGGCTGAGGCAGGAGGGTCTCTTGTATCCGGGAGGCGGAGGTTGTGGTGAGCGGAGATTGTACCCTTGCACTCCAGTCTGGGCAACAAGAGCAAGATTCTGTCTCCAAAAAAAACAAAAAACAAACCCTGCTTGGCCAGGTGCAGTAGCTCACACCTGTAATCCCAGCACTTTGGGAGGCTGAGGTGGGCGGATCCCTAGAAGTCAGGAGTTTGAGATCAGCCTGGACAATATGGTGAAACCCCATCTTTACTAAAATACAAAAATTAGCTGGGTGTGGTGGTGGGTGCCTGTAATCCCAGCTACTTGGGAGGCTGAGTTAGGAGAATTGCTTGAACCCGGGAGGCGGAGGTTGCAGTGAGCTGAGATCGTGCCACTGCACTCCAGCCTGGGTGACAAGAGCGAGACTCCGTCTGAAAAAAAGGTCCCTGCTTACCCCACTGCCTTGGGAAACCCCCTCTGTTCCCCACACAGGCTCCGTATATGCCTGAGTCTGTGTTTGGGCTTCCTCATCTCTCCACAGCAGGTCTGCCCCTGGGTTGTTGGCCACGGTCAGATGCTCAGCCATGTGAGAATACTCTGTCTCCTGCCTGGGCACATCTGGCTCCCCTCTGCGTCCTGTTTGGTATTACTTTTTAGGGTTTGTGCATTTTTCTGTGTTCTTTGGTACACAAATGCTTCTTTGAAGTTAATACGTGGCAGTAATGCTGGCACTGGGGATGGCTAGGGGTGGTGGATGGCCTGTGTCCTAGAGGGCGGGTGTGCTGGCAGAGACTTGGGGATGAGGTTAAGGATTCTCCTAAGTCCTTTTCTTCTGGGGGAAAGAGACTCATGGAAACCCCTCCAGTGCAACGGTCTCGCCATTTCCACACGCCAGCCCCTGGCACTTTCCACCATTCGCGTGCCCGGCTCCCACAGTCCCACCCTTGCCCTGCCACAGGCCCTTGCTCCCTCCTTACCCGACCTGGAGTTCATGGCCCACAGTGGGCCTGTTCTCATCGCCCATCCCACCAGCTCCTTGGCCCTTCTCAGCCCTCGCTGCCCCCTGTTCTTATCCACCTCTACCCACGATCCGGAGATGGATTGTCACAGGCCCACGGGTCCAGGCCCACCCCAGCCCGGCAGCTTCCTAGAGCAGTGCCTCAGCCGGGCATGTTGCCCAGGGGCGCTCGGCAGTGTCTGGAAACAGCCGGTCCCTGTGACCCGGTGTGCACATGTGCTGCCATGTGCATTTCACATCCCCAGTTTCATGTAGTTGAGGATGCTTGGCTGTGAGATCCGCCACGGCTCTGTGCTCCCTGGGAGTCCCCTTGTCACGTCACCCTGCGCGATGAGTGTGAGAAGTCACCCGCAGAGGGTCAGGAAGGTGGTTATATTTTAGTGGCCACAGGTGGGCAGTGCCCCTGGGTGTTGGGCAGAGGCCACCCCTGCTCCCCTCTGGAAGACACTCCCTTCTGTCCAGGCAGCCCTCAGATTACAGCCTTCAGTCTGACCCCAGAGACATGCAAATGGGGGACAGACGCAGGGCTTTGGTGCCGGAACCAGGAGCGTCCCAGGCAAAGTGAGACAAGCTGGTCACCCCCTGCACATTCCGCCACTTCCCCCAGGTTTTAGTCTCCCACCCCCTTCTAGAGGTACCCGTGCAGCGTCTTCCTTTGCTGCGCGCTCCGTGTGTGCTGGCCTGTCCTGCGGCCGTCACCTGGCAGATAGCTGCTGGGGGTCCTGTCCGGACCCAGGGATCCAGCACAAAGCTTGGAGACGTGTCTGTGCAGCCCACCCTGTGGCTGTGTGTGGAGTTGGTGGTGGACTTCTGTCGCCCCATGACATCTGAGGCTACAGGAGCGGCCTGTAGAGAGGTGTTGGTGGCCTGGTGGGACAAGCATGGAGAACACAGATGCCCGGGGCAGCTGGCAAGAGGGATCAGGTGCTTTTGAAAGAAGAGATGTTACCAAACTGTCCTTCCCAGTGGTGCTGCCAGGCCACTGGGGCATAGATCAGTGTGGGCACCTGTTCCTCCATGGCCTCTGTGACCTGCTGTGTCATTGGACTTGCTGGTCTGTGGCTGAGCGAGCCTCCTAAGTGACAGGATGGTGACAGCTACCACTTAGGGGACCTCATTGAGCTTCCCGAAGACCCCATGAGGAGAGCGTTAACATGGAGAGCCCCCTTTACAGATGAGGAAACTGAGGCCCAGAGGTGTGGGGCCTCGCCCTCCTCTCGACCTCATGGTGGGTGGTGGGGCTCACCTTCCTTTGTATGCATGTGGATTTCCAGTTGTCCCAGCAGTGTTTGTTGAAACACCTTTTCTTTCTGCGTTCAGTGGTCTTGGGACAAGGCCTTGGGAGCCTGTGCTGTGTACCATGTCCCCACCTGGGACCTCCCTCCAAGAGTGATCTTAGAGGTTGCAGGGCCACGGGAGGAAGGTCCCCACCATTCTCCAGCAGCCGTCTCGCCACACAGCTGGGAGGGATGTGGGGTAGAGAGCCCCCCTTGGTGCTGGCCCTGGGGGTTGAAGTGGTACAGGGGCAGGGGTGGCCCCTGCAGTCACCGCGTCCTCCTCTGGTGGTGATGCTGGGTCACAAGAGGTGGCTTCTCATCCCAGTGGTCTCGCGCTGCACTCCGGGACCTTCATCACCCGATCTGGGGGCTGTGGGGGTCCTGGGAGAGGGCTTGTGGTAGGGGACAATTTTTGATGTTCTCTTAGCGAAGGACAGAGAAGAAGAATGGGGGGCTGGCGGTGGGGGACAGGGAGCCAGGATGGTGCTGGTCCCACCTCCCTTCCTTCCATCCCTGCTGCAGGCCTGCCCTCTTCATGCCTGGCTCCCCGCAGCCTCTCCCTGTCCCCGTCTGTCCCGCCACTACTGGAACCCCACCCCACCTCTCGGTAGTGTGCACTCCATCCTCAGAGAGGAACCCTCATCCCCTGGACTTGTGGGGGCCTCGCATCCTGCTGTCTCCCCGGAGCCCGCGGCCATTCTGCTGCTCCTCCCACCCCTCCTTGCTGTCCTTCCCGGCAGTCCAGGCCTGTCCACCGCATCTTTCTGACTCGTGCTGCCACATCATCTGCCCCGGCTGGGGTTTTAGCTCCCCGGGGACTGGAAATGCATTGGTTAAGATATGGTGAGTTAGGCTGGACACAGTGGCTTATGCCTGTAATCCCAGCACTCTGGGAGGCCGAGGCAGGTGGACCACCTGAGGTCAGGAGTTCAAGACCAGCCTGGCAAACATGATGAAACCCCATTTGTACTAAAAATACAAGAATTAGCTGGGCATGGTGGCACACACCTGTAATCCCAGCTACTTGGGAGGCTGAGGCAGGAGAATTGCTTGAACCTGGGAATTGGAGGCTGCAGTGACCCGAGATTGTGCCATTGCACTCCAGCCTGGGCAACAGAGCGAAACTCCATCTCAAAAAAAAAAAAAAAAAAGATATGGCGAGTTAAGAAGTTAAGAGAGGCCGGGCGCGGTGGCTCACACCTGTAATCCCAGCACTTTCGGAGGCCGAGGCGGGTGGATCACGAGGTCAGGAGATCGAGACCATCCTGGCTAACACAGTGAAACCTCGTCTCTACTGAAGAATACAAAAAAGTAGCCGGGCGAGGTGGCGGGCGCCAGTCTCCAACTCCCAGGCTCAAGTGATCCTCCCACCTCAGCCTCCTGAGTAGCTGGGACTACAGGTGTGCGTCACAATGCCTGGCTAATTTTTTTCTTCTTTATTTTTTGTAGAGATGGCATCTTGCTGTGTTACCTAGTCTGGTCTTGAACTACTGTGCTCATGTGATCCTCCCACCTCGGCCTCCCAAAGTGCTGGGATTATAGACATGAGCTGCCATGCCCAGCCAAGTCTTTTCACTTTCTTGAGGCCTTTGCAAACAATTTTTCTTTTTCCACATGCACTTTTGGTGTTATAGCCAGAAACCTTGCCTGATCCAAAGCCACGAAGGTTTATTCCTATGGTTTTCCTAAGAGTTGAATAGTTCTGGGCTGGGTATACCAGTTCACATCTATATGCCCAGTGCTTTGGAAGGCTGGGTTGGGACGATTGTTTGAGGCCAGGAGTTTGAGACGAGTGTGAGCAACATAGCAAGACACTGTTGGTACAAAAAGTTTTAAAAAGAGTTTTGTAGTTTGGGCACTTACATTTAGATCTATGACCTATTTGGAGTTAGTATAAATATATGGTGTGAGGTAGGGGTCCACCTTCATTTTTTTGTGTGTGAATGTCTGGCTGTCCCAGCAATATTTGTTGAAAAAACTGTTCTTTATGCATTGAGTGGTCTTTGCACTGTTTTTGAAAATCACCTGACTTTAAGTATATGGGATTATTTCTGGACTCTCAGCTTTCTCCCATTTATCTAATGTCTGTCCTTACACCAGTACCATGCTGTCTTGACTACTGTAGATTCATCACTGTGAATTATTTTATGTCTAGTCTTGAGTGCAGACATTAAGGAAAAATAATGTGGTTTTTACATTAACATATAGGGACCCAGATTAGCTGATGAGACTACAGCCTTCTTAATTGGGATCCGGAAAACCCTGGCTGTTCCCTGCCTCCTTTTTCCTTCTTTTTCTTTCTTTCTTTCTTTTTTTTTTTTTGAGACAGAGTCTTACTCTGTTGCCCAGACTGGAGTGCAGTGGCATGATCTCGGCTCCCTACAACCTCTGCCTTTTGGGTTCAAGCGATTCTCCTGCTTCAGCCTCCCGAGTAGTTGGGACTACAGGCACGTACCACCACACCTGGCTAATTTTTTTAAAAAAAATATTTTTAGTAGAGATGGGGTTTCACCATATTGGCCAGGCTGGTATCGAACTCCTGACCTCGTGATCTGCCCGCCTTGGCCTTCCAAAGTGCTAGGATTACAGGTGTGAGCCACCGTGCCTGGCCCCTGCTTCTTTTTTTTTTAAGACAGAGTTTCACTGTGTTGCCCAGGCTGGAGGGCAGTGGCGTGATCTCAGCTCACTGCAGCCTCTGCCTCCCAGATTCAAGCAATTCTCCTGCCTCAGCCTCCCGAGTAGCTGGGACTACAGGTGGGTGCCACCACACTCAGCTAATTTTTGTACTTTTAGTAGAGATGAGGTTTTGCCATGTTGGTGAGGCTGGTCTCAAACTCCTGACCTCAAGTGATCTGCTCACCTTGGCCTCCCAGAGTGTGGGATTCCAGGTGTGAGCCACTGTGCCCAGTCTATTCCCTGCTTCCTTTATTGAGCCATGCCACCTTCCTCAGTTGGATTTTGGTATCAGTAAGGATACGAAGGTTTTGGTGACATACTTGTAAATAAGAGGCTGTTTCCCTAGGATGCAGAGGTTGATGACAAATGTCAGCTTTTCAGTTCTTTCACTCAAGAAGGATGTGCAGCTTGAATTCAGCAGGTTTGGTCTTCAGTGGGGCCTGAAAGTGGGTGGGATGTGGTGGTGCCCCTCGGTTTTCTGATCATCTTGGCTCTTTTATGGCCTGACTCTGCTCTTCCAGTGACAGCCTGCTATGCTGTGAGCTTCAGAGGACAGAGGTCCAGGTGGTTGTTTGGTTTAGTTTTTTTAACTTTTTATTTTGAAATAATTTTAGACTCACTGAACTGTTGCAAAGATAGCACAGAGCGTTCCTGTGTACCTTTCACTCAGCCCCTAATGTGAGCATCTTACATAACCACAGAATGCTCAGAAATTAGCCAATTCCATAGTACCATGCAATTTACTCAACTGTAGATTTTTTTTTTTTTTTTTTTTTTTTTTGAGTCAGAGCCTTGCTCTGTCACCCAGGCTGGAGTGCAGTGGTGCAATCTTGGCTCACTGCAACCACTGCCTGCCAGGTTCAAGCAATTCTCCTGCCTCAGCCACCCGAGTAGCTGAGATTGCAGGTGCCTGCCACCACGCCCAGCTAACTTTTGTATTTTTAGTAGACACGAGGTTTCACTATGTTGGCCAGGCTGGTCTCGAACTCTGACCTCAGTTGCTCTTTCTGCCTTGGCCTCCCAGAGTGCTGGGATTACCGATGTGAGCCACTGCACCTGGCCTCAACTATAGATTCTATTAGATTCCCACTAGTTGTCCCACCAACATCCCTTTCCTGGTCCAGGACATCATCCAGGACCCCACTCACCATTTAATCTCACAGGCTCCTCCGGGCATGCCAAGCCTCCATCTTGCCTTGACTTTCACGACCTTGGCACTTCCAAAGAGCACCAGGCAGATGTTTTGTAGAAGGAGCTTCTTCCCTTGGCTTTCAGGCGTTTTCTCGTGGTTAGCCTGGGGCTCTGGCCATTTTGGAAGCAGACTGCAGGGGCTCAGGTTGCTGCTTCCCTGTGTAGCGTGTGGCCGATGTGGCTGATGCTGCTCAGCCAGTGATGTCGACTGTGGCCGCCTGGCTGAGGCATTGGCCCAGTTCCTCCACTGCAGAGTTACTCCTTTTCCCTTTGGGACTTTGAGCCTGTGAACATGTCCTGTGCCTTCAACTTCTGCCCGCCAGTTTTTGCACCTCCGTGTGGCTGTTTCCTGCAGGGATTATTCCCGGGGTGTTGGAATGGTGACTTTATGTTACGTGTATTCCTTTGAGACTTACGAAGGAGAATTCTTCTGTGGAGGAGAGCTGTCCCTCTTCCCCCGTTTATCAATTGCGTTTTATTTATTTATATATTTTTGAGACAGAGTCTCACTCTTTTGCCCCGGCTGGAATGCAGTGGCACGATCTTGGCTCACTGCAAGCTCCGCCTCCTGGGTTCAAGCAATTTTCCTGCCTCAGCCTCCCGAGTAGTTGGGATTACAGGCACCCGCCACCACACCTGGCTAATTTTTGTATTTTTAGTAGAGACAGCGTTTCACCATGTTGCGCAGGCTGGTTTCAAACTCCTGACCGCAAGTGACCCACCTGCCTCGGCCTCCCGAAGTGCTGGGATTACAGACGTGAGCCACTGCGCCCTTGATTGCACTTTAAATGTTCTCTCCGGAAAGCCATCTGTGTGTTTGTTTTATCCTGTGGGTTGTAACGTGATGCTGTCATTCATCTTGGTGCTCAGGTAGATGGTCCTCATTTTGGCCATCGGGAGCCCCTCGCGTGTCCTTTCTGCCCGCTCCCATCCTGTCAAGCCTTCCCTTCCTCTCTGGTCCTGCAGGGCGATCTGAGCTCATCTTGTATGTTCTGCCCCAGCCCTGGAATTGACCGCCTGTCCTGCACGGCGCCCTGGTTCCTCATAGTGGAGAATGAGATTTACAGACCGTGGCCTGGGTGCTGACCGTGCTTGATGCTGTTGGGGCATCATTGCTTCAGGTTTTCTCTGCCAACAGGGCTTGGAAGTAGGAATGCTAACCCATGTGTATATGCGCATCTGTATCTCTCTCACGGTGTCTTTTCCAAAGCTCCTGAGTTCATACTCATAGGGTGCTAGAGCGTTCATGTCGTGGGCCTGTCTGAGGCTTTGGGTGGCCACCCCCAACCTGTAAGGGGTATGCAGAGCCCCTGGAGAAAGGAGGACCTTCCTGTGGGGCTAAAGACTTGGGTGGGAGGCAGGAAATGACATGTCCCTTTTGAAGGCCACTTGGGACTTGTGGCCGTGGGAGAGGCAGGCAGAGCCGGGCACTGGGCCATCCTGGGTCAGGTAACCTCGCCAGGCGGGCAGGTGAGAGGATGGATCCCTTCCTTCCGGTTCAGAGATTCCTGTTTTTGGACCCGTGCCCAGCCCCAGGACAAGAGGTGGGCAGTGTGGTCTGGTGCAGGCCCAGCCTTCTGAACCCACCTGAGGGTCAGCCCTGGAGGCTCTGGTGACTGGCAGCCTCATGGCCAAGAGCACTTCCTTTTGGGGGGTTCTTGGGGGGCCAAGTTCTGTGGTCCCCAGGCCTCTGTGCTGTGGTGCCGCTGTCTCCTCCCTGATTCCCGCCTGTGGTCTCTCCTTTCGCCCCACCTGTGGGTCTTGGCAGAGGGGCTCCCTCAGCACCTGTGCCTTCAGAATCAGCACGTGTGGGGCAGCGGCTGTTACGTTATCAGCAGCTCATGCCTTTTGGGGGCATTGGTGTCCGATGCCTGGGGCTGTCACTGCAGGCTTCTGTCATGCTGCGGTGGGCTCCCCTTGCCAATTCTATTCCTAGTGCCCAGGTCTGCCCAGAAGCCGCAGCAAGGTCGACGGGCTGGGCCCATGGCAGGACGCGGTCAAACCTCAACCACCTGGGTCTTCCCCTCCCGGCAATTAATAGAACTTAGTTTTTGGAGCAGTTTGAGATTTACAGAGAATTTGGGCAAGTGGGAGTGTGAGTTCCCGTCTCTCCCTGCCACTCCCCGCCTGTTTTCCTCATGGGAACATCCTGCCTATCGTGGTGCATTTGTCTCTTGATTAACACTTTGTTAGTGACACTTCACACTTCATTCGGATTGCCTCTGCTTTTCCCTAATGGACTTTTTTTTCTGTCCCAGCCCCCCTCAACCCTGACCTCCCAACTGGGATCTCTCGTGGCCTGTAGTCGTCCCAGGATCCCTCGTGGCCTGTGGCTGTCTCCTCAGGCTCCTCTGGGCTGGGACCGCTCCCCACACGTTCCCTTAGTTTTGTGCCTGGACAGTGTTGAGGGGAGTTGGCCAGGCAGATGGTAGGGCGCCCCTCGATTGGGGCGTGTCTGGCGTTTTGCTCAGGCTCGCACGGGGTGGAGGCTGTTGGGAGGACCTCAAAGGTAAGGGCTCTTCTCGTCACATTCTGGCAAGTGTTAGGACACGGGCCATCAGCAGGACTGGGTTAGAGCCGTGTGGCTATTGCTGCTGCCCTGGCGGCCTGGCTGCAGGGGTTCATCATCCTCTCCCCGGGACGCTGTCCCCTGACTTTCCATTCGTGCACTGATGGAAGGAAGTCACTGCATAGCCCATACGTCAGGAATGGGGAGCTGCCTGGGCCCCAACCCCTTGTCCTCCCTCCTGGGGGGGCAGTGGAGGTGGGCTAGCCTGGCCTGTCATCCATTGCGGATGGGGGCCAGGGTGGACACAAGCCTAGGCTCGGGCTGTGCCTTGAGAACTGGGGCCCGGCCTCAGCCCCAGAGCTCCAGCCTCCCAGCTTGGAGTGGGCGCTTTTGGGGCCCCGGAGAGGGAGGGCAGGACCTGTGGTCTTGGCAGCACCGGGCTGAGGTCTGTCCAGCTGAGAGCCTACGGGTCTGGTGGGCTCCCTGCCTTCTTGACCAAGTGCTGAGAGTGGGGGTGGCACATTGCGCAGCGGTGGAGAGAGCTGTGCAAAGAGACAGTTACGTGTGGAGGGGAGACCCAGGATCCCGTGGGGACCTGGTGGTAGCCAGGAGCAGCAGTCACAGGGGAGAGGCCTGGGTGGCCCCTAGGAGTGGACAGGCGCTTGCCTCCCCTGAAGTCAGGGAGGTGTCCTTTGCTGCTGTGACAAATGGCCGCAGACACAGTGGCTGAAAGCAGCACCTGGTCATTCTCTCCCATGCCTGGAGGAGGAAAGTCTGACATGGGCCTCCCTGGGCTAAAACCATGGTGTGGGCAGGGCTGTTCCTTCTTGAGGCTCCCGGAGAGAGTCCATTCCTTTCCTTTCCCAGTGTCTAGAGGCGTCCACATCCCTCGGCTTGGGGCCCTTCCTCCCGCTTCACAGCCACAGCGCAGCCTCTTCCAGGCCCTGACTCTCACCCTCTGGCCTCTTCCCACAAGGAGGCTGTGAGGACATTCGGCCCTCGGATCATCCCATCTCAAGATGCCTAAGTCAGTCCCATCCGCAAAGCCCCTGGTGCCATGGAAGGGGAAATAGTCCCAGGGTCTGGGGGTGAGGACAGGGACATCTTTGGGACCATTCTTCTGCTGCCCACAGCTGCGTGGAGGGATTCCTGAGTGCGCAGGTCCTCTTCAGCTGGTGACAGTGTCAGGGGTCGGCCTGGGCAGGTGGGAGAGGTCGTGAAGCCCTTTGCAGGGCACTTGGCCGCTCATCTGGCGCGGGGAGGAGGCGCAGCCCGCGGCCCGGTGCTCTAGGGCCTGCTGTTCCCTTCCTACCCAGGGCAGGGCCTGTGGGAAGATACGGAAGTCGGGTGAATGAGCCGTGCCCAGTGATTTTAAAAAGCAGATTAAAATAACACAGCAAATGTCAGAGCTCATTGCGTGCTGTAGGGCGTTTGTGAAACTCGCATTGTTTGTTTATTTTTTTGAGACAGGGCCTCGCTCCGTCGCCCAGGCAGCAGCCTTGAATCCTGGGCTCAGGTGATCCTCCTGAGGAGCTGCGGCCACACCTGCTACCACACCTGGCTCAGTTTTAAGGTTTTTGTAGAGACACAGTCTCACTATGTTGGTCAGGCTGTTGAGACTCCTGGCCTCAAGTGATCCTTCCTCATCGTCCTCCCAAAGTGCTGGCATTACAGGTGTGAGCCACCGCACCACTTGGTGTTGTTTAAAAGTCCTGGTGAGTTGTAAAAAGTGTACAACTTCGGGAGGCCGAGGCAGGTGGATCACAAGGTTCCTAGGAGTTTGAGACTAGCCTGGCCAGCATGGTGAAACCCCGTCTCTACTAAAAATACAAAAAATTGGCCAGGCGTGATGGCGCACACCTGTAGTCCCAGTTACTTGGAAGGCTGAGGCAGGAGAATTGCTTGAACCCAGGAGGCAGAGGTTGCACTGAGCCGAGATCGCGCCACTGCTCTCCAGCCTGGATGACAGAGCAAGACTCCATATTTAAAAAAAAAAAAAAAAAAGAGAAAAGATACAACAAAACCAGGGCCCCAGGGAGTGAGCTTCTCTGCCCTGGAGGTTGGGCCCACCGAGGGGACCTTAGAGTTGCTTCTGAAGTGAGAGTTGGCATTAGCCGAGCAGAAGGAAGCAGAGGGCAGCCTGAGTTGAGAGCCAGCACCGGTGGAGCTCTGAGACGAGGGCTCGCAGGCCTGGGCACCCACCGAGCCCCAGGTGTGCCAAGTCCAGTGGGAGCTGCAAGTCAGATTGTGAAAGTCCTTTTTATTTTTTCCTAGACGTAGTCTTGCTCCGTCACCCAGGCTGGAGTGCAATGGCGTGATCTCAGCTCACTGCAACCTCTACCTCCCAGGTTCAAGCGATTCTCAAGCCTTAGTGTCCCGAGTAGATCTCAGCTCACTGCAACCTGTACCTCCCAGGTTCAAGCGATTCTCAAGCCTTAGCGTCCCGAGTAGATCTCAGCTCACTGCAACCTCTACCTCAGGTTGGGAGGACCTCAAAGGTAAGGGCTCTTCTCATAGTGATTCTCAAGCCTTAGCGTCCCGAGTAGATCTCAGCTCACTGCAACCTCTACCTCCCAGGTTTAAGTGATTCTCAAGCCTTAGCGTCCCGAGTAGATCTCAGCTCACTGCAACCTCTACCTCCCAGGTTTAAGTGATTCTCAAGCCTTAGCGTCCCGAGTAGCTGGGACTACAGGTGCACATCACACCCGGCTAATTTTTGTATTTGTAGTAGAGACGGGGTTTCACCCTGTTGACCAGGCTGGTCTCGAACTCCTGACCTCAGCTAATCTGCCTGTCTTGGCCTCCCAAAGTGCTGGGATTACAGATGTCAGCCACCGCGCCCCGCCATGAAAGTCTTGATATTGGCTGGAGTGGTGGCTTATGCCTGTAACCCCAGTACTTTGGGAACCCAAGGCAGGAGAATCATTTGAGGCCAGGAGCTCGAGACCAGCCTGGACACGATAGTGAGACCCTGTCTCTTAAAAAAAATAGAAAATAAAAACGTCTTGGTGTCATATCCAAAGTTTGGAGTTCCGTTCTGCATTCATCCTACAAGTGTCTGAGCGTCTGTGTCCAGGACTAAGTTCGACGCCTGGGCTGTGCCTTGGCCCTTGTGAGGTCGCAGCCCCTGCCTCCCTATCTCCCTGTGCTCTGCCTCTTGGTGTTGGGGGGTGGGGAAAAAACTGGGTGCATTTTCTGCACTTTTCCCCTTGTAGGAAGCAAAACTTGAAAATTTCTCAGTAGTTGTCTGCATCTTAAGCCTTCCAGAAGCTTCTTTGGTTTCATTTGTTCACGGATACTCTCACTGCCTCGGCCCCTGGTTTTTAGGAGCTGAGGTTAAAATGGGCCCTCACTCGAAAACTTGACTGGGTAAAGTGCTTATAGTTACGGATTTTTGTGTTGTTAAAAATTGACAAGAATGTGGAAAATCTGAATAAAGGCAAGCGTCCTCGGGCTGCGTGCAGCTGGTGGGAGTCGAATTTAGAATTAAAACTTGAGCGTGCAATCAGTTTAGTTAATCATGCTTTTATTTGCATGTTTTAGGAACCATCACCATTGCTGGAGGCACCTGACAAATCCTAGCCAATTTTTGGAGCATCTCCACCCAGGAACCTCGCCATCCAGAAGTAAGTAACACAGGCCCGGCCCCCAGGTGGCACCACAGGACCAGGGCCCGGAAGGCTATGGCCTCTTCCCTGGGTGGCCTGCCAGGGAGAAGGTGGTGGCCTGCCAGGCTCTGAATTCCTGGGACATCCAGGCGTGAGCTGTGCTTAGACGGGAGCCTGCGGTAGGGAGGTTCTTCTGGAAGTTTCTGCATGAAGCCTGTCTGCTCTGGGCTTGCATCTCGCCCTTTGGCATCGAACCACCCGACCCTCACTTCTAGAAACCGCAAAAGCTGCGGCTCCTCCTGCCTTTCGAGTGATATTGGGGTTTCCCCAGGACCCACTACCCTGTCTGCATCGGCCCTGGGGACGCCTGGGCTCGTGGGGCATTCCCCCACACACTCTCAGAAGTGGGGAGCAGTTAGAGCAGGGGTTTCTAAAAATGGGAGACTCCTTTTTTTTTTTTTTTTGAGACGGAGTCTTGCTCTGGGAGACTCCTTTCTAAATGCCTCTGAGATAGTTCCATGGCCTGGCTGCCCCGGGTTTAGTTCCTTTTCTTGTGCCTTTCTTACAAGCCAAGGACAGTAGGCTTAAAGAGGTGCCTCTGCTGGCAGCCCAGGGGGACCACTCAGGAGAAGAGAGAGAATGGCCTTATTGCTTCTGGCCATATCCATAGGGCCCGGGTGACCCAGTGGAGAGTGTCAAGTGTGGGATGAGCAGTGCTGTGTCCTCCTGTCAGGGCGGAGATGGCAGTGGCAGCGGTGGCTGGCAGAGCACTGGGGAAGGGCGGCCTGGTGTGGCGTTGCCCTTGGATTCTGTGCCACTTCCCTGTGCAGAGGGAAGAAGGTGCCTGTCCAGGGCCCCTTGTAGCTAACAAGAGCGAGTATGGACTTGAACTGGGGCCCTTGAGTCATTTGTGGGTGCCTTTTCTGTTCTGCCACGATTAGGACCTTGAGGAGGGTGGTAGAGCCTAGCCTCCCTTGGGAAGGCATAAAGTGTAAAGGAAGAGGCTCTGGGCACCTGGTTGGCAAACTATGGCCCCTGGACCCAATCTGGCCCCCCGTTTTTATAAATAAAGTTTTATTGGCACGTGGCTGTGTCCATTTGTCTGTGCATTGTCTCTGGCTGCCTTCTCCTCACAGAAGAGAAGTGGGGAGCAGTTCCACTTGGGAGAAGTGAATAGCTGGAAGAGAGGGCGTGAGCTGCGCGTCTGAAGACATCTCCTATCTGGGCCTGTGCAGAAAACCATGCGCTGCCTCTTGTCCCGGTTAACTCACTGCTGGCTGGGGCAGGATGGACGAGTCTCTTAGTGACTTGGTTTGGAAATTGGCAGCTCTGTCTGTGCCTCTTAAAATCGTGCTTTTACCCTTCAAGTTTATGCTTTGTTACAAGATGGTCAATTTACTAAAACTCAACTGTCTTCTTTGTACCAAGATTAACATAGCACAAACCAAGTAAACAATGTGCTCTGTCAGTTAGCTTTGTTTTTTTGAGACAGGGTCTCGCTGTGTCACCCAGGCTGGAGTGCAGTGGTGTGATCATAGCTGACTGCAGCCTCCACCTCTTGGGCTCAAGGGATCCTCCCGCCTGAGCCTCTTGAGTAGCTGGGACTACAGGCATGCACACCACACCTGGCTAATTTTTTTTATTTTTGTAGAGACTACGTTGCCCAGGCTGGTCTCAAATTCCTGGCCTCAAGTGATCCTCCTACTTTGGCCTCCCAACGTGCTGGAGTCACAGGTGTGAGTCACCTCATCCTGCCTTAGTTCACCATATAGCCTTTGATAAACCCACTTGATATCTGAAGGTGCTGAGTGCAGCAACGAGGAGGTGCTAGAAAGTATTCGGGGAGAGCACGGGAGACAGGAGTGAGGGAGCCGGGCTCCTGCTTCCGAAGGCCTGGAGCTGAAGGAGAAGAGGAGCTCAGGGCAAACCGTGTGGGCTTGCTGTGGTTTGGCAGGTCCCCCGATAGGCTGCCTTCACTTTGTAAAAGTTAACTTTTACTGAGATGAAATTAACACGCATCATATTCACTCTTTAAAGGATACAGTTTGGAAATGTGGGTGCCCTCGCAGGGCTGGGCAGCATCACCACTAATTCCGGAGCATTTCACTGTCCCAGAGGAAGCTCTGTCCCCCCTCAGCAGTGGCTCCCCATCGCGCCCCCACACCCCTAAACCAGCCATCCCCTTCCTGCCTCTGGACTGGCCTGGCCTGTCCTGGACATCTCTTAGAAATGGGATCACGCACTGTGTGGCCTTTTGTGCCTGGAGTCTCTCACTGAGTGCGACATCCTCAGAGATGAACCTCAGTTCATCCACGCCGTGGTCTGCGTCAGAGCCTCACTCATTTTCGTGGCTGAGTCGCGTTCTGCTGTGTGTGGCGCGTCGTGCGGGCTGCTTCCCTGCAGACGGGCGTTCATGTGGCCTCCTCTCTAGCTGTTGGGAGTCGTGCTGCTGTGGACGTTGGTGTGCAGGTGTGGTGTGGATATGCATTTCCATTTCCCTTGGGTCAACACCTGGGTGTGGAATCGCGGGTCCTAGGGTACGGTCTGTTTAACCTCAGGAATCGCCTGCCCGTCTCCACGGCGGCCGCACCCTTCAACATTCCTATGAGCTCTGCCTGAGCGCTGCCTCTGGTTTTGGAAACGTCTCTCGGAATAGTCGCCCGCTTTCTCCATTCCCACCCTGGAGCCGTCGCTTGGTGCATGGGGGGAGCTGGGCTGCGGGCGGCAGGGGAAGGGGGTCCCCCGGCAGCTGCGAGTCGGCCTGTCCTCCTGCCTGCTTCCCGTGCCTCTGCTGTTGGCTTATTCGAGTATTGAATCATAGTGGCTTTTTCCTCCTAAATAGAATGCTAGGTTATCTTATTCAGGCCTTGTAACTTTTCCTGCCCTGTAAAAAAGCACACCTTGAACACCTCGCTTTCTGTCTCTGCGCACAGATAGGTGTTGGGTGGGGGCTGATACAAAACACCCCTGTCTGGCTAGGCGCGGTGTCTCACGCCTGTAATCCCAGCACTTTGGGAGGCCGAGGCAGGCGGATCACCTGAGGTCAGGAGTTCAAGACCAGCCTGGCCAACATGGTGAAACCTCGTCTCTACTAAAAATACAAAAATTAGCCAGACGTGGTGGTGCATGCCTGTAATTTCAGCTACTCGGGAGGCTGAGGCAGGAGAATTGCTTGAACCTGGAGGCGGAGGTTGCAGTGAGCCCAGATCGCACTGTATTACTCCACCTGGGCGAAAGAGTGAAACTGTCTCAAAAAAAAAAAGAAAGAAAACACCCCTGGCTGCGGCCTCGGGTGTCCCTGTGTCCTCCAGCCCTTGGGGTGGGGCCACTCTGACATCATGCGCCATTTTGGGGAGTGTCATGACCAGGAGGACATCTTTTGTTTTTTCTTTTAATTAAAACAAATGCTAGGCTGGGCATGGCAGCTTATGCCTGGAACCCCAGCATTTTGGGAGGCCAAGGCAGGTGGCCTTGATTGCTTGAGCCCAGAAGTTCAAGACCAGCCTGGGCAACATGGTGAGACCTGGTCTCTACAAAACAAATACAAAACTTACCTGGGTGTGGTGGCATGCACCTGTGGGGCAGGAGGATGGCTTGAGCCCAGGAGTTCCAGGCTGCAGTGAGCTGTGATTGTGCCACTGCACTCCAGCCTGGGCGATACAGCAAGACTCTGTTTCAAAAGATAAAATCAAATCAAAAACAAACACTGAAGGGAAAGGGTAGAGTGCAGGCCTGGCACAGGTTTCTTTTTTTGTTTGTTTTTTGTTTTTAAGACAGTCTCGCTCTGTTGCCAGACTGGAGTGCAGTGGTGTGATCTCGGCTCACTGCAACCTCCTGGGTTCAAGTGATTCTCCTGCCTCAGCCTCCCGAGTAACTGGGATTACAGGAGCACACCACCACGCCCAACTAATTTTTGTATTTTTTTTAGTAGAGATGGAGTTTCACAGTGTTGGCCAGGATGATCTTGTTCTCTTGACCTTGTGATCCGCCTGCCTCGGCCTCCCAAGGTGCTGGGATTACAGGCGTGAGCCACCGCGCCCGGCCGGATTTTTAATTTAAGAGACTTGGCACGCATTTTTCATTTGCCTGTCTGCTTTCCATAGGCCCCCAAGCAGGGGCGATGTGTGATTGTCCATTTGTTTTCTCCTCTGCAGTTTGGCGGTCCTTGGGTAGAAGGACTGAGCGTTGAGCTTGGGTCAAACCACTGGTTTTATGGGCAGAGTCGAGTCGCCCGGAGGTGGTGACTTGGGCCACGTTCCTTGTGAGGGTTTTGTTTGGCTCATTCATTCAGCATAGGCGGGCCCCATGGCCATGTACTCGTAGTCCTGTGTTCCCTCTGAAAGTGTGGCCCTGGTCCCTTGTCTCCTGGGGATTAGTGGTAGGGCCAGGCCTGGCCCTGGGAGCTCTGGGTCTTGAGCCTGTTCTTCCTCACACCACCTCTCCTGGGTACACAGGGCACAGGGCACAGGACCTCCGCCTGAGGGCCACTGTGCTCAGGCGTGGCTCACATCTCGTGGCTTCGTCTTGAGGCTGGTTCGTCTGCTTGTCTCACCACGCTTAGGCCTGAGTGTCTGAAGAAGTAATGAGCTGCAAACCTCATGACCTGGAAATCCCGCCTGTCAGAGCCCAGGCCTCAGGAGGAGGCAGCTGAGGATGTTGGGGGTGCCAGCAACTGGAGCCCGCTTCTACCTGCCTCACTCAGGCCGCTGGCCACCCCCACAGACGGTCCCGGGAGTAGCTCTGTGACCACGCGCAACTGTTCCTGCTCCGCTTCCTGGAGCTGCCTATGTCTGTCGGTGTTGTGGGGGAACCGGGTTGGGAGAGCTCGCCCCAGTGTGTGATTTTCTGGAAACTGTGCTCCTGTCTGAGTGAGCGCAGGCAGAGGTGTGCTGGGCAGGAGTGGTCTCCAGGTGGGAGGGCTTGGAGGGACGTGGGGGTTGGTGGGTTTTTTTTAAAGTTTTAATTCGTAGTTTTTATGGGTACAAGCTATGCTTATTTCTTTGTGTGGTACATTTTCCACATGGCAGTTGTGGTGGACTGAATAATGGTCCCCACAGATGTCCACATCTTAATCCCTGGAACCCATGAATAATTACTTTAAATGACAAAAGGGACTTTTTACGGGTGGGACTGAGTGAAGGACCCTGAGCTGGGAGATGACCCTGAATGATCCGGGGAGCCCGATGTCCTCACCATGTCCTCATGAGAGGAGGCAGGAGGGTGAGAGTCAGAGGCTGGAAGAGGCTGTGCCGTGCCTGTAGAGGTGGAGGAAGGGCCTTGAACTGAGGGAGCCTGGCACGCACTGGTGCTCTCTGGAGTAGGACGAAGCAGAGAACGTTCTGGTGCCAAGATTTTCTCTTTCCTGCCTGAGGGCCCTTTATGTACATTAGACCAGAGACAAGCGAATCCCAGTCTTGCCAGGGGAGGCATTTGGAGCTGCTCGTGGGACGTGGTGATGCGGTGCCAGGCCTCATGCCCGGAGCTTGGGCCGAGGGGCGTTCTCGTGCCGCCTCTGTGGCCAGGTTTCACTTGGGAGCCTGGCTACATCGCGGGTTCCTCCTGGGCCATCTGACTCGGGGCTCCTCTGTCCTTGGTCCCTGCTGGGAACTGTGCTTTGGCAGCAGGAACCCAGTGAGATGGCAGCACAGGGGCCGGAGGCCAGCTGGGTCTCACTGGGGCGGCAAGGGGCTTCACCTGACGGCTAGCCCTCCCGGGACAGGGACCAGCTGGGACTCACTGGGGCAGCGTAGGGCTTTGCCTGTTGCCCAGCCCTCCCGGGACAGGGACCAGTGGGAGCAAGAGAATGAGGGCCTGAGGAAGCCCCCACACTTCCTACCCACAGAGGAGGGCCTGACACTTTTTCAAAAACAATGCACTCTTTTTTTTTTTTTTTTTGGAGACAGGGTCTCATTCTGTCCCAGTCTGGAGTACAGTGGTGCGATCAGGGCTTACTGCAGCCTTGATCTGCTGGGCTCAAGGAATCCTCCTGCCTCAGCCTCCGAGTAGCTGGAACTGTAGGTGTGCATCACCACGCCTGGCTGATTTTTAAATTTCTTGTAGCGATGGGGTCTTGCTATGTTGCCCAGACTGGTCCTGAATGCCTGGCAGCAAGCGATCCCCCACCTTGGCCTCCCACAGTGCTGGGGTCACAGGCGTGAGCCCCCGCCCCCAGCCTTCTCATTTTTAAACTGATTCTTCGTCATCAGTTTCTGTGCGTGGCTGCTGAGAGCCATCACCTGGCTGTTTCTTGGGTGGCCCTTGAGCCCCCACACCTGCATCCTGCCCCACCTTCAAGTTCTTCCATCCCAGACTGGACTCTGGGTCAAGGAGAGTCCTCAGATCCTGGGGACATGTGGACAGGATGCCCGCTTGGCCCCAGCAGTGCCGGTGCAGGTGGGGTGGAGGCCTGATGGGGTTGGCCAGACTGTGCCCACCTGAAGCCCCCTGCCAAGCCCCTGCATCTGAAGACTGCAGAGTGAGGGCAGCAGCCCAGGAGGGTGTCCTTGGGCCGGGTGTGTCAGCGATCAGGAGAGCAGCCAAGGCTGGAGCGTGCGGCCCTGCTCAGCCCAGCCGGAAGGGTCCACTCTCACTTGTTCCTCTCTCAGGTTGCGGAGGAGCTGTCCAGGACAGCCAGGGTGGGGCTGCCCATAAGATACAGATGCTGGTCCCACGTCATGGTCACAGCAGTAGGGCTGAGGAGCCAGGCCTGGCCCACGGTGTGCAGGGTCCCTGGAACAAACAACTGCCTTAAAAAAAGGCTTTAAGGCCAGGTGCAGTGGCTCATGGCTGTAATCCCAGCACTCTGGGAAGCCAAGGTGGGCGGATCATGAGGTCAGGAGTTTGAGCCCAGCCTGACCAACATGGTGAAACCCCATGTCTACTAAAAATACAAAAATTAGCCGGACGTGGTGGTGGGTGCCTGTAATCCCAGCTACTCAGGAGGCTCAGGCAGGAGAATTGCTTGAACCCGGGAGACGGAGGTTGCAGTGAGCCGAGATTGTGCCACTGCACTCCAGCCTGGGTGACAAGAGCGAGATTCCATCTCAAAAAACAAAAACAAAAAGGCTTCATTGTGATACAATTTGTGAACCATACAAGTCACCCATTTGAAGCATGTTATTCAGTGGTGTGTAGTTTACTCAAAAGGCTGCTCTTGGGCCTCAAAATGAGTAGAGGGGAGAAAGGGACCCTTTTTTTGTTAGCGATTTTGAGAGCTGGGTTGGGTTAAACGACTTTCACGGTAAACTGGGGGCCAGGGTACCCAAGCCTGTCTTGAACCCCGAATAAACAAGAAACCCAGGGGCGGGGCGTAGTGGCTCATGTCTTATAATCCCAGCACTTTGGGAGGCTGAGGTGAGAGGATCACTAAGCCCAGGAGTTTGCCCTGGTCTCCCAGCTTCCTCTCCGGTCCCCCAGCCAGGAGCAGCTGTAGAATCTGCGGACCCAATGTGAAATGAACCCACAGGGTTCCTGTGCTAAAACGGTGAAGAATCTTCAGATGGGGTCAGCTGGGCCTTAAACTGTGTATTTAACTGAGTGGGGCCTAGGGTACCAGTGGGGGTTGCATGCCCTGGAAGCCAGCCGTGCCTGCCATCCACTTCCCACAGCCAGAGAGAGCTTTCTAGAAATTTCAGTTGGATCCTGTCTTCTTGCTCTGAACCACTCGTCGGCTTCCCCTCCAACCCCACAGGAAGGGCAGGCTCCTTCCAGCCCAGCCCCAAGGGCCCACCCTGGTCTAGCCTTGACCCCGCCTCCTCCTCTGAGCTCCCTGCCCTCCGGCCAGTCGGGCCTTAGCTCTTCCCTGGCATTGCGGGGTCCTTCCCTCTACTTGGACTTTCCTCCTGCTCTGGACCCCCCAGAACTTGCACTGCTGCGTGTTTGACCATCACGTCCAGACGCAGCCCTGCTGCCGCCCAGACCTCTCTGGTCCCAAACCAACTTCGTTTATCTTTTTCTGTTTTTAAAATTTATTTATTTATTTTATTTTACTTATTTTTTTGTTTTTGAGACAGAGTTTCACTCTTGTCGCCCAGACTGGAGTGCAATGGCATGATCTCAATGCAACCTCCACCTCCTGGGTTCAAGCAGTTGTCCTGCCTCAGCCTCCCGCACGCACTGGTGCTCTCTGGAGTAGGACGAAGCAGAGAACGTTCTGGTGCCAAGATTTTCTCTTTCCTGCCTGAGGGCCCTTTATGTACATTAGACCAGAGACAAGCGAATCCCAGTCTTGCCAGGGGAGGCATTTGGAGCTGCTCGTGGGACGTGGTGATGCGGTGCCAGGCCTCATGCCCGGAGCTTGGGCCGAGGGGCGTTCTCGTGCCGCCTCTGTGGCCAGGTTTCACTTGGGAGCCTGGCTACATCGCGGGTTCCTCCTGGGCCATCTGACTCGGGGCTCCTCTGTCCTTGGTCCCTGCTGGGAACTGTGCTTTGGCAGCAGGAACCCAGTGAGATGGCAGCACAGGGGCCGGAGGCCAGCTGGGTCTCACTGGGGCGGCAAGGGGCTTCACCTGACGGCTAGCCCTCCCGGGACAGGGACCAGCTGGGACTCACTGGGGCAGCGTAGGGCTTTGCCTGTTGCCCAGCCCTCCCGGGACAGGGACCAGTGGGAGCAAGAGAATGAGGGCCTGAGGAAGCCCCCACACTTCCTACCCACAGAGGAGGGCCTGACACTTTTTCAAAAACAATGCACTCTTTTTTTTTTTTTTTTTTGGAGACAGGGTCTCATTCTGTCCCAGTCTGGAGTACAGTGGTGCGATCAGGGCTTACTGCAGCCTTGATCTGCTGGGCTCAAGGAATCCTCCTGCCTCAGCCTCCGAGTAGCTGGAACTGTAGGTGTGCATCACCACGCCTGGCTGATTTTTAAATTTCTTGTAGCGATGGGGTCTTGCTATGTTGCCCAGACTGGTCCTGAATGCCTGGCAGCAAGCGATCCCCCACCTTGGCCTCCCACAGTGCTGGGGTCACAGGCGTGAGCCCCCGCCCCCAGCCTTCTCATTTTTAAACTGATTCTTCGTCATCAGTTTCTGTGCGTGGCTGCTGAGAGCCATCACCTGGCTGTTTCTTGGGTGGCCCTTGAGCCCCCACACCTGCATCCTGCCCCACCTTCAAGTTCTTCCATCCCAGACTGGACTCTGGGTCAAGGAGAGTCCTCAGATCCTGGGGACATGTGGACAGGATGCCCGCTTGGCCCCAGCAGTGCCGGTGCAGGTGGGGTGGAGGCCTGATGGGGTTGGCCAGACTGTGCCCACCTGAAGCCCCCTGCCAAGCCCCTGCATCTGAAGACTGCAGAGTGAGGGCAGCAGCCCAGGAGGGTGTCCTTGGGCCGGGTGTGTCAGCGATCAGGAGAGCAGCCAAGGCTGGAGCGTGCGGCCCTGCTCAGCCCAGCCGGAAGGGTCCACTCTCACTTGTTCCTCTCTCAGGTTGCGGAGGAGCTGTCCAGGACAGCCAGGGTGGGGCTGCCCATAAGATACAGATGCTGGTCCCACGTCATGGTCACAGCAGTAGGGCTGAGGAGCCAGGCCTGGCCCACGGTGTGCAGGGTCCCTGGAACAAACAACTGCCTTAAAAAAAGGCTTTAAGGCCAGGTGCAGTGGCTCATGGCTGTAATCCCAGCACTCTGGGAAGCCAAGGTGGGCGGATCATGAGGTCAGGAGTTTGAGCCCAGCCTGACCAACATGGTGAAACCCCATGTCTACTAAAAATACAAAAATTAGCCGGACGTGGTGGTGGGTGCCTGTAATCCCAGCTACTCAGGAGGCTCAGGCAGGAGAATTGCTTGAACCCGGGAGACGGAGGTTGCAGTGAGCCGAGATTGTGCCACTGCACTCCAGCCTGGGTGACAAGAGCGAGATTCCATCTCAAAAAACAAAAACAAAAAGGCTTCATTGTGATACAATTTGTGAACCATACAAGTCACCCATTTGAAGCATGTTATTCAGTGGTGTGTAGTTTACTCAAAAGGCTGCTCTTGGGCCTCAAAATGAGTAGAGGGGAGAAAGGGACCCTTTTTTTGTTAGCGATTTTGAGAGCTGGGTTGGGTTAAACGACTTTCACGGTAAACTGGGGGCCAGGGTACCCAAGCCTGTCTTGAACCCCGAATAAACAAGAAACCCAGGGGCGGGGCGTAGTGGCTCATGTCTTATAATCCCAGCACTTTGGGAGGCTGAGGTGAGAGGATCACTAAGCCCAGGAGTTTGCCCTGGTCTCCCAGCTTCCTCTCCGGTCCCCCAGCCAGGAGCAGCTATAGAATCTGCGGACCCAATGTGAAATGAACCCACAGGGTTCCTGTGCTAAAACGGTGAAGAATCTTCAGATGGGGTCAGCTGGGCCTTAAACTGTGTATTTAACTGAGTGGGGCCTAGGGTACCAGTGGGGGTTGCATGCCCTGGAAGCCAGCCGTGCCTGCCATCCACTTCCCACAGCCAGAGAGAGCTTTCTAGAAATTTCAGTTGGATCCTGTCTTCTTGCTCTGAACCACTCGTCGGCTTCCCCTCCAACCCCACAGGAAGGGCAGGCTCCTTCCAGCCCAGCCCCCAGGGCCCACCCTGGTCTAGCCTTGACCCCGCCTCCTCCTCTGAGCTCCCTGCCCTCCGGCCAGTCGGGCCTTAGCTCTTCCCTGGCATTGCGGGGTCCTTCCCTCTACTTGGACTTTCCTCCTGCTCTGGACCCCCCAGAACTTGCACTGCTGCGTGTTTGACCATCACGTCCAGACGCAGCCCTGCTGCCGCCCAGACCTCTCTGGTCCCAAACCAACTTCGTTTATCTTTTTCTGTTTTTAAAATTTATTTATTTATTTTATTTTACTTATTTTTTTGTTTTTGAGACAGAGTTTCACTCTTGTCGCCCAGACTGGAGTGCAATGGCATGATCTCAATGCAACCTCCACCTCCTGGGTTCAAGCAGTTGTCCTGCCTCAGCCTCCCGAGTAGCTGGGATTACAGGCGCCCGCCACCATGCCCAGCTAATGTTTGTATTTTTAGTAGAGACGGAATTTCACCACGTTGGCCAGGCTGGTCTTGAACTCGTGACCTCAAGTGATCTACCCACTTTGGCCTCCCAAAGTGCTGGGATTATAGGCGTGAGCCAGCATGCCCGACCTTACGCTTTTTTTGAGATGATCTGGCTCTGTCGCCCAGGCTGGAGTGCAGTGATGTGATCACAGCTCACTGCAGCCTCAAACTCCTGGGCTCAGTCGATCGTCCTGCTTCAGCCTCCCAGAGCACTGGGACCACAGGTGTGCGCTGCCAGGTCTGGCCTTCATTTCTTTGAAGCTCTTGCTCACCTCTCGGTGACGTCATTGATTAGTCAGTCTCCAGATCAGGCCCCGTTTCGTCCCAGAACCGAAACTCTGCCTGGCACGCGGTGGGACCTGCACATTTGCTCAGCGGAGGAGGATTCTGGGGACCTGGGTTCCCCGGGCTAGCAAGTTGGCTCGGAGCGGCCCATGGGCCAGGTCCTGGTGGGGCAGGCTGGGGGCAGCACAGAGTGGGCACAAGGGAGTTTTGTGGTTTTGAAATTGAGTTTGTATCATGAGCTTTACTGCTTTTGTAAAAACTTGCTAGCATGGTGCCGAGAGAAATTCAAACAGTAGTTGAGAATAAAGTCCCTCCCTGCCCCTGCCCTAGTGTCCCCATAGGAGCTGACTGCCGCCCCCTTTCTGCAGCATTAACTATGGTCTAGAATCTTCTAGAAGGATGGGGCAGGGTGGCGGGAGCAGGGCCCGAGGGTCCCAGTTGTTTGGAACTGTGCCGGCCCGGCTCCAGCCAGTCACACCAGGGGGCAGCCGAGGCCTCCTTTGGCCCAGCTGAGGCCTTCACAGCACCCCAAGGCCCAGAGCCCCGTGAGCAGGAGACGGAGAAAGGGGTCTCCAAGGAAGGGTGGGCCTGGCAGCAGCACTGTGAGCGGCGGCAGGTGCGGGGGTGCCACCAGGCAGAGGCCCGCAGAGGCGGAGGCCGGCATGGTTGCCCTGCATCTGTTTCTGCATGTGTGTGTTTGTACCAGGGCTGCTAAACATGCACGGCAGGTGTTGTGGCGCTCACCCCAAACCACAAGAAGGATGTGTCTCCCGTGAGCGTGAAACCCACCACCACTCCATAGTGTCGGCTCACACCCGGCTATTTCCCACACCTCCCCGCCTGTCCCCAAGCCAAAAGGTCTGGGATGAAGCTGCCGTTTGCTTTGCGTGGCTGGGGATGTCTCCTTGGCCTCTCTTAGCTGAGAAGAGTGCCAGTTTCCTCTCTTCTTTTGCGAGTTCAAGAGGACATTATTCTTTCTTCTTTCCATCCTTCCTCCCTTGCTTGCTTCTCTCTCTTTTCAATTTTTTTTTTTTTTTTGAGACAGAGTGTCTCGTCACCCAGGCTGGAGTACAGTGGCGCAATCTTGATTCACTGCAACCTCTGCCTCCCGGGTTCAAGCAATTCTCTTGCTTCAGCCTCCCCAGTAGCTGGGATTACAGTCGTCCACCACCGCGCCCGGCTAATTTTCATATTTTTTAGTAGAGATAGGGTTCACGATGCTGGCCAGGCTGGTCACGAACTCCTGACCTCAGGCAATCCGCCCACCTCGGCCTCGCAAAGTGCTGGGATTACAGGTGTGAGCCACCGCGCCGGTCTTCTTTGTGATTGTCTTGCTAAGAGCTTTATTGGATGTAATTTGCACACTCATTTGTCCAACCCATTTAAAGTGTCCAGCTCCACGGTTTTCAGTATATTCAAACACTTGTGCAGCTATCATCACAGTTTGATTTTATTTTTGTTCATTTACTTTTTAGAGACAGGGTCTTGCTCTGTTGCCCAGAGGCTGGACTGCAGTGGTGCAATCATAGCTCACGGCGGCCTCGCAATCCTGGCCTCAAGCGATCCTCCTGCCTCAGCCTTTTGAGTAGCTGGCAGGGACGCAGGCACGCACCACCATGCCTGGCTAATTTTTTATTTTAATTTTTGGTAGAGATGGGGTCTCCCTATGTCGCCTAGGCTGGTCTCGAACTCCGGGGCTAGAGCACCCCTCCCACCTCAGTCCCCCAGTGCTGGGATGACAGGTGTGAGCCACCGCGCTGGCCACAGTCAGTGTAGAACATTTGCCTCTCCCCTGTACAGAGAAGCCCTGTAGCCTGGGGTGTAACACACGGCCTTTTGTGTCTGGCTTCTCTCACTATGACGTCCTCAGGGTTCATCCATGTGGCGTCTGTGTCAGAGCCTCGTTCCTTTTCATGGCTGCGTCATATTCCCCCGCACGGAGGGGCCGTGTTGTGTTGGTTCATTCTTCGTTGGTGGACCCCTGGGTCATTTCCAGCTGTGTCTGTTGGGAGTTGTGCTGCTGCAGACATGGTGTACAAGTTTCTGTGTGGACAGATGTTTTCATTTCTCTTGGGCAGATACCTAGGAGTGGAATTGCTGGGTCAAGTGTGATTTATGTGTGACATTTCCAGCAACCGCCATGCTATCTTGCAGAGCGGCCGCCCCACGTCACCGTCCCGCCAGCCTGTGTTCGAGGTCCCCGATTTCTCCACATCCCCACCCCCAGTGTCGCCGTCTGTCGTCCTGATTCTGGCATGCTGGTGGGTGTGAGGTTGTGGCTCATTGTGGGTCTGATTTGCATTTCCCTGGTGCTGAGTGCTGCTGGGCACCTTTTCATGTGCTTCTTGGCCATTTATCTACTTTGGAGAGCTGTATACACAAGTCCGTGGCCTGTTTTTTTGTTCGATTTTGAGACAGGGTTTCTCTCCTGTTGACCAGGCTGGAAGGCTGGAGTGCAGTGGTGCGATCTTGGCTCACTGCAAACTCTGCCTCAGCCTCCCAAGTAGCTGGGATTACAGGTGCAGACCACTGCACCTGGCTGATTTTTGTATTTTTATGGAGACAGTCTCACTCTGTTGCTCATGCTGGTGTCAAACTCCTGGCCTCAAGTGATCTTCCTGCCTTGCCCTCCCAAAGTGCTAGGATTACAGGCATGAGCCACCACGCCCACCAGCCTTGGCCCATTTTTCCTGGGCTGTTGTCTTTGCCTGTGAGTTGAGAGCCCCACTCCTTGGTGTGTCACTGTCGTGAGCGTGTCGCTGTTGCCGGGCAGCTCCTCCGGCTCCTCCAGGGTGTCTGACGCCCCCGAGTCATCCCATGTCGTCTGTCTGCCACATTCCTGGTGACCTGGAAGATCGGCCACAGGGCGGCATTTCAGTAAATTCCTTCTTACCTGTTTAGCTGTATTGCACGTGCGTCAAGGTTATGGTGTGTGGAGATTGTGGACCATTTTAGTTTTTCTCTTTATAATTTACCTCCTAAGCAATGTCATTTCAAAAGACACAAATGGCTGGGCGTGATGGCTCATCCCTGTAATCCCAACACTTTGGGAGGCCAAGGCGGGAGGATCACTTCAGGCCAGGTGTTTATTAGCAGCCTGGGCGACTTGGCAAGACCCTGTCTCTGCAAAAACTACAAAAATTAGCCAGGTGTGGTGGTACACACCTGTGGTCCCAGCTAGTTGGGAGGCTGAGGCGGGAGGATGACTTGAGCCCAGGAAGTCGAGGCTGCAGTGAACTGTGACTGTGCCACTGCACTCTAGCCTGGGCGTCAGAGCCAGATGCTGTCTCAAAAAACAATTTTTTTTTTTTTTTTTTTTTTTTGAGATGGAGTCTTGCTCTGTCGCCCAGGCTGGGGTGCAGTGGCCAGATCTCAGCTCACTGCAAGCTCTGTCTCCCGGGTTTACGCCATTCTCCTGCCTCAGCCTCCCGAGTAGCTGGGACTACAGGCGCCTGCCACTTCGCCTGGCTAGTTTTTTGTATTTTTTAGTAGAGACGGGATTTCACCGTGTTAGCCAGGATGGTCTCGATCTCCTGACTTCGTGATCCGCCCGTCTCGGCCTCCCAAAGTGCTGGGATTACAGGCTTGAGCTACTGCGCCCAGCCAAAAAACAAGTTTTTTAAGAAGTGCACCAGGTTGCCCCTAGGGGGCTGTGGTGGGTGAAATGCCTGAGCACCTGTGCCAAGAGCAGCTCCTGGTGTCACGGCTCCACCTTCCAGATGGAAGGACTGTCTGGGTCTCCACAACGTGGGTTTTGATGCGTAACCTGCCACGAGCTTTTGTCATCCGACATTGCAGTGTGCAGCTGGCAGCTGTGGCCACACGCTTTCCAGATGAGCTCCCACAACCCCGCGAGGTGTGGGGAGCCCCCCGTTTTTTTATTTATTTGTCTATTTTTTGAGACAGGATCTCTGTCACCCAGACCGGAGTGCAGTGGCGCAATCACAGCTCACTGAAGCCTCGACCTCCCAGGCTAGAGTGGTCCCCCTGCCTCTGCCTCCCGTGTAGCTGGGACCACAGGTGTGCACCACCGTGCCTAGCGCTTTCCTGTCGTACAGAGCACGAGTTTGAGGCGTCCCTTGGGCCGCCCAGCCCTGCCCCAGGCCCTGTCCTTCCTGGGCCCAGCTGGTCTGGGGGACACAAGACTGTGGCAGGCCCCATACTGCATAGGTCACCCTGTGGCCAGGCCTGTGGGGCAGGTGGACTTAGATGACCTGGCGATCAGAGCCTGCAGAGAGGGATGGGCCAGCCCCCCACAGGACTCTTGCTTGAGGGCTTCCTGGGAGCTGATGGCTCTTGCAGTGGGTTACAGGGAGGCAGGAAGAGGCCATGTGTGCGCTGGCCTGCGGAGCGGCAGCCAGGGACGAGGGCTGCTGGGTGCACATGGGTCCCAGAGCCTCCACCAGCTGCCAAAGCACAGGGGGAGACTCACGCGGTCATGGCAGTGCCCTGGCATAGCATGCAGCCCAGCTGTGTTCCGTGTAGCCTAGGCCCACAACCACCCCTCGTGGGCCTCTGTGCCCTCCTCAGTCAGCTCGGTCAGTCGTGGCACCACCTGTGATGCACAGAGCAGGGCCAGGGACCCAGTAAGTGCTAATGTGGGGACCCCTGCAGCCACCACCGCGCCTGGACGTGGGGACCCCTGCGGCCACCACCGCGCCTGGACGTGGGGACCCCCGCGGCCACCACCGCGTCTGGGCACCATTGGTGGCAGATCCAGGGATGGCCTCAGGCCTTTTGCCTGGCCTCTAAGGGCTGGGAACCAGTGGGAGGCCCAAGGTGACCGCGTTCTGCCGCCCAGTCCTCCCAGAGGACCACCCTAACCACTGGCTACTGGCCCTTTGTGGCCACTGGCCCAGCTCAGGCCGGCATCGAGGGTCCCACAGTGGTCCAGCTGCAGCCTCTGCTCCCTCTGAGCTGGTGGCTCCCTGGGGACAGTGCGCAGGCCCTGGGTGAATACTGCATGGCCACGTCCAGGTGAGAGCGGGAGGTCAGGTGCGGCGTAGGGGGGCATCCGGGCGCCTGTGGGGCTGGCGGGGTCTCAGGTGAGGATTAGGTACTGCGCCCTGGCTGTGAGCGAGGGACCTGCTGGGACAGTGTGGTGGCCTGGGAGGCCCCGCACAGTCAGAGGCTGGTCTCTGGACACAGGCAGCTCTGGTGACTGTGACAGACGCCTTGCCTTTACAGACACTGTGACTGTCTGCATTCCTAGGCTGCGTGTGGTCACATGCCATCCACGGTGCACTCGGGGCCTCCTGTGCAGACACTGGCCTTGCAGCTGCCCCATGGGAGAAGCCGCGAGGACTCTGCACAGTGGTGGTGGGCAGGGCCTCAGCCCACGTGGGCTTGGAGCTGTGGGGTTTTGTCAAACCCAGTGAGGGTCTCAGCCACAGCCCAGCCGGGGGTGTGACGTCAGGGCTGGGGCTCAGCACTGGGTATAAGTCCTGTGTGCTGCAGGTGGGGTATGGGGTGGACCCAAGGCAGTAGGGGGAGGCCAGGGGGCACCCCCAGCTTTGCTTTTGCCTGGATGGAGGGTTCTGGATGCCGGTGCAAGCCTAGCTGGGGCCTCCCTGCTGTCCTGAGTGGATTTCTGGGTGCATGCTGCCCTCTAGTGCCCACGGTGGGGGCGCCTTCAGGAGCGGGTGGCTGCGCCGTGGTGGCTGGGAGCCCTGCTCCCGCGACTGCCTGGGCAACTCCCTGCCTTGCTGCCTCACGCTCTAGGTCACTTTGGGGGTCACAGGGTGGGGAGGTGGAGTTTGTTATTTTTTTCTAAGTTTTTGGGTTTCTGTGGACTAAGTTCCTTATTTCCAAATCCTAGAGGAATTCTGTCGTCTTTCTGCCTTTGGAGACTTTAACCTGCCAAGGAGGACCCTTCCGCAGAGTCTATGATTGAAGTCCCTTCCTGGTGGGCTACCTAGTGGGCTACCAGTTCCCACCCCGCAACACCTGGGGCCAGAGGGAGCTGCTCCCGCCCGCAGCCTCCTTGGAGAGGACAGTCTGACTCTGGTGTTTGTTTCCAGGCGGGTGCTGGCGGTGGATCTCTTGGCCTGGAGACTCAGCTGCGACCCCCGTTCTGTACAGGGCTGGTGGGCTGCGACCCCCGTTCTGTACAGGGCTGGTGGGCTG
>NW_012108696.1:2774235-2776550 GCF_000951045.1 Mandrillus leucophaeus
GTTCTGTACAGGGCTGGTGGGCTGCGACCCCCGTTCTGTACAGGGCTGGTGGGCTGGTTGATGGCCCGCGTGACTCTAGGCAGCTGTGTTGGCAGGAAATGAGCCGTCCCGGGTGGGCGCGCTGCTCTCCTGGGCCGGGGTTCCTGCCGGGCCTGAGTTCCGCTGGCAGCAGCAGCCGGCCCACCGTGACCCACAGGCCTGCTCTGAGGGGTGGGGCCGCCACCCCTTCAGCGTGTGACCCTCGCCCGCGGCCTCCCACACCTTCGACAACCCGCAGGTACCTGCCGCAGTCTCTCGTGCGAATCTGGCTCAGGGCAGAGAGACCGATGTGCAGCGGACGCTGACACACCTGGGGCGTCCCTGACACGTAAGCCTTTCTCTCCGAGGCACTGCTTAAAATGAGCGCACTGGCTCCCGGTGTCGCCTCGGCCTTAGAAACTGGGGCGCCTCTGCTTCTCGTTAGCTGCAGCCCTCGTGCCTTTTGTGCTCGGCAGAGTGACGGGGCCGCTCGTGGTTTTCTCTCCTGCCCTCGCTCAGCCGTGAGGGCCTGGCCGCCTTTGTCCTCCTGGCGGCCGCGGTATTTTTAGCACGCTCCGTTCTGAGGGAGGACGGGCTCCAAAGGCCGGGCGTGGCGGCACCGCTGGTTCACCCTCTCTCGTCTTCCTCCACAGGTGTGCTTCCCGCACAGCTGCAGCCATGGGGTCTGAGGACCACGGCGCCCAGAACCCCAGCTGTAAAATCATGACGTTTCGCCCAACCATGGAAGAATTTAAAGACTTCAACAAATACGTGGCCTACATAGAGTCGCAGGGAGCCCACCGGGCGGGCCTGGCCAAGGTGGGTGACGTCCTGGCCCCAGCGCGGCCCTCCATCCGCCTGCGCCGCGGGCCTGCGGGCATCCTGGGCCCAGCTCAGCCGGCCCCACGGGCGAGGCCCGTGCATGTGGAATGTGTTTCGGGGCCACTCCAGGCTCGTTTACCAGCACCTGTTTGTGGAGTTCCAAGTGTGCCAGGCACCATTCTAGGCACTGGAGTTGAGAAGCGGCCGATGCAGGCCCTGGCCCCAGGGAGCTGGCAGGTGGTGGTAGGGACACAGCCACACTGCAGTGAAGCCCAGGGGCTGTGGGGCTCCAGGTTGTTCTGGCTGTGAGCTGACGTCTCACTGAGGGATGTCAGGAGTCTAGGAAGCCTTCCAGGGGCGTTCAGTGCCCGGGAAGCCCTTACTTTGCTTGTCAAACATTTTTTTTTTTTTAATTTTTAAGCTGGGTATGGTGGTGCATGCCTGTGGTCCCAGCTATTTGGGAGGGTGAGGCAGGAGGATTGCTTGAGCCCAGGAATTAGAGGCTGCAATGAGCTATGACCGTGCCACTGCACTCCTGCCTGGGCAGCAGAGCAAAACCCTGTCTCAAAAACGAAATCAGACCAAACCAAAAACAGTATTTTTGAGATGGCAGTGGCTTTGTCAGGAAAGTTCAAACAGTGCAACAGCACAGGTGGAGAGTGACCTCCTCCCTGTCCCAACCCAGTCACCCGCCCTCTCCCTGGAAGCGGTGCTGTTACTGGTTCTTCTCTCTCTCTCCTGGTGTATTGTGCACGTGTGTTTGTGTGTGCGTGTATGTGAATACAGACAGCAGATCCCCAAACCCCATGTGCTAAGTATCTATAGTACCATGCTGCTCGAGTGGGCATGGTGACCCAGGCCTGTAATCCCAGCATTTCGGGAGGCCGAGGCAGGAGGATTGCTTGAGGCCAGGAGTTCGAGACTAACCTGGGCAACACAGTGAGATCCCATCTCTACTAAAAATACAAAAATGAGCCTGGTGTGGTGTTGGTACATGCCTGTGGTCCCAGCTACTCGGGAGGCTGAGGTGGGAGGATCACTTGAGTCAGGGAGGTTGAGGCGGCAGTGAGCTGAGACTGCGCCACTGCACTCCAGCCTGGACAACAGAGCAAGATCCTGTGTCACAAAACAAACTTAAAAGTCTGTGCTGCACGTTTCACGGCTCCAAAGGTGGCTGCCGTGGTCCGTGAGTCTCTCTGTTCTGATGTGAGCCTGTTCGAGCAGTGCTCACCCCTCAGTGTGGAAGACGAATCATCTTTGCATTTTGGATTCTTCCAGTTGCTTTGCCATTTGACTATCACTGTTCTTCGTCAGCTGGGCCAGGGATCGGCGGGCACTCTCTACACACAGCCAGAGAGGGAATGCCTAGGCTCTGTGAGCGACAGAGCAGCCAGACACTGTGAATGAAAGTGCACAGCCCTGTGCCGGCACAACTTTATTCCTGGACGCTGAAGTGCAAACGCATATTGTTTTCA
>NW_012108696.1:2778425-2779210 GCF_000951045.1 Mandrillus leucophaeus
CCAGCAGAGATCCGCAGGCCCTGGGAGTTTCCTGGTTCCATCAGAATTGTGTTTGGTTATACATCCCCCTGCCCCCAGCAGAGATCCGCAGGCCCGATGGAGCTGGGTCGGGGTAGGAGCTGCGGGCTCAGCCCTGAGTGGGCCCTGGTGCTATCGGTGCCCTGGGTGTGGGGAGCCCCTCACTGGAGTTGCTAGGGCCTCCACATGGGGTGTCCCCGGCCACTCGGGAAGCACTGAGGTGAGAGGAGCCCTGGGAGGCCCTGTTGGGGGTCCTGTTGGGAGGGGTGGGAGCTTCCGGTGCCCCGCCACCCCACCAGCTGCCTCCCAGACGGGTGCCAGCAGGGGAGGCCCTGGCCGCCCTCAGCTCTACCGCCTGCCAGCATCTGCCTCTCTCACTGTTGGCATGTGGCCGGTTGCCTTCCTGGCCTCAGCTGAATCTGGCCCCCCCAGGAGCCCGTGTGAGGCACTTCCGGGGGCCGCCTGCAGCCTGGGAGGTCTGAGTGTGGCAGTGGAAATGTCCTGAGCGGCTTTCAGTGCCTTCTTTTCAGCCTTCTGCGCCTGGAGCCCTCCTTCTGGATTTGCGTCTCGGCAGAATGTGGGATGTCACTTCTGTCCTCTTCCGCCCCGCGGGATTTTCCTAGAGCCTTCGGGTTTGAGCCCAGCTGGAAGTGGCCCTCGTTCACGCCGCCTGTCAGCACCTGCCTGGGCTGTGTCACCTAGCGTGTGGCTCCGTGTGTGCGGCGCAGACGCCGTGGGGGCGTTTGGAGCCTCCTGCGTGGCTCCCA
>NW_012108696.1:2779260-2779852 GCF_000951045.1 Mandrillus leucophaeus
AAGAAGAGCCACCCAGGGCCTCTTTCCCCTGCCCCTGCGTGGCTCCCACATGTCTTTACTACACAGTGCCCGCTGTGGAGGGGACAGACGAGCAAAGTAGCCCGAGGCTCTCTCCAGAGCAGAGGAATCGGGAGCAAAGTGTTTTGTTCATTTAGCAGACTGGGATCATGGGCGCGTTTCCTCTAATAGCGTTGAAGAGGCCAGTTCACGGCTTCCCCTCGGCCAGCAGCTTTGGCGTGGTTTTGGAGCCGAGCCAGGTTCGTGGAACCCTCCTGCAGAAGCAGACTGGGGCTTCCTGGAGACGGGGGAGCAGCGCCTGTGTGAATCAGAGCAGCGCTGGCCCGTGGCGTCTCAGATCATACCACTCAGTTCTCTGCAGGAACATCTCGTGTCTGGGACACAGGCCCTTTTGTGTCTGTTTCTCGCCTTTCCACTCCTGAATGTCTTAGTGTCTCGCTGACTCTTCAGCTGCTCCCATGAAATCTGAGAGAACAGCAGCCCTGCAGCTGCCCCAGCGCCCTGCCGTCACACAGCCTGTGCCAGGGACAGCTGCCCCAGCGCCCTGCCGTCACACAGCCTGTGCCAGGGACAG
>NW_012108696.1:2783577-2785353 GCF_000951045.1 Mandrillus leucophaeus
CCCTCCCTCCCCCAGCAAAAAAGGGCTTCTTAACTCAAAGGCTATATAGAAGCAGGAAGGGGCTGATTTGGCCCGAGGGCCGCAGTTTGCTGCGCGCTGAGGCCGCCTGCCTCTCTGGGCCTCCTCCGCCCTGCCCCGCCCTCCACTCCCTGGTTGTGGTGGATTTATCATTAGCCTTCGTCTCTCCTAGTGATCCTTCAGTATCGGACTCACGTTGTTATTTCTTCGTCTGTGAGCTGGAGAGTGAGGGACGCAGCCTCACACCGTCTTCTCTTCCCCACAAGATGGATGTTTTTTCTGTTTTGAGATGGGGTCTGGCTCTGTCTCCCAGGCTGGGGTGCTGGGGTGCAGTGGTGCGATCACAGCTCACTCACTACAGCCTTGACCTCCTGGGCTCAAGCAATCCTCCAGCCTCAGCTTCCTGAGTATCTGGGACCACAGGTGTGCGCCACCAAGCTGGATTTTTGCCTGTAACACACAGTGACGATATGGGAATGACGGCACCTCTGTGTCCGGGTCAGAGCGGTGGGGCCTGCTCCCGTCCCGGCTTCAGTTCTGTCTTTAAAAGGCTTTGGTCCTCCTGTCTGATCTCAGACTGTCTTCTCTGGCCCTCTAGGCCACAGGCTGCTGTCCCAGGAAGGGCCCAGGTGCTCCTCCTCCTCCTCTCCCTGGTGTCCTTAGGGCAGGTGGGACAGGCGTGGCCTCCCTTTATCCTGGCATCATATCTGCCTCTTTCTCCTGCCCTTGACCTACTTCCATATTTCCCAGGATGCAGTAGCCCTTTCTGGCTTGGGATTCAGGGCGTCTGATGTCAGGAAGTTGTGGGGAATCAGCATCTCAGACTGCCCTGCGCTCTTTTCCGAGGCACCTTTAAATGCCCACCTGTCACTTCTTTCTCGTCCCTTACCTCCCACCTGGCTCCGTGGCCCCAGCGTTTCCGGCTCTCTCTGTCTTCCACGTGGCGGCCTTGGGTGCAGCCTGGGTTCCCGGGTGGCCTGTCCTCCCCCGCGCCGGCACCTCTGCTTTGTCCCTTCCTCTCTGCCTCCTTGGCTGCTACCTGTTTGAGCCCTGATGTCGCTGCTTCAGGCTTCTGCACCCCACCAGGCCAGTTCCTCCAGAGACTCTCGGCTCCAGCGTCTTAGGCCAATGTGGGGAGTGTGGTTGCCCTGCCTTGTGTTCTGCATGTTCCTTCCCATGCCTCTCGTGTGCTACTTTCCTTGCACCGATGCAGAGAATCCTTTCTCAAACCTGTGGAGGGGGCTGGGTGGTAGGGGGCTGTCTGGGTCCCATGCTATGGAGGGGACGTGTGTGCACGTGTTGGTGTGACTGTGTGTGTGTGCACAGGAGACTGAGAGGGGGGAGGCGGCTCTCACACAGCCCAGAGAGCTTGGCAGCTGCAGAGTCACGTTGGCACCCGCATGTGGCACACGCACACCCCCTTTTGCAGCTCTTTGGGGACAGATGGGCTCAGGGAAGCATCTGCTTTGGCCCTGGGCAGCCCTGCATCTTCCAAATGGGGGGCCCTTGGCTCGGGGCTGCCAGCCTGTTTGGAGAAGGAGCACAGTGCCCTGCTGGTTCTGAGCAAGCTGTGGGGGTGTCGGGGTCCCCCTCTCACCCTGATCTCTCTGCCTTGACCACAGTGTGTGTGTGTGTGCGTGCATGTATGTGTGTGTGGGGGGCGCCTGGGAGTTTCCTGGTTCCATCAGAATTGTGTTTGGTTATACATCCCCCTGCCCCCAGCAGAGATCCGCAGGCCCTGGGAGTTTCCTGGTTCCA
>NW_012108696.1:2786858-2792564 GCF_000951045.1 Mandrillus leucophaeus
CAGGGACAGCTGCCCCAGCGCCCTGCCGTCACACAGCCTGTGCCAGGGACAGCTGCCCCAGCGCCCTGCCGTCACACAGCCTGTGCCAGGGACAGGTGCCCCAGCCGCCTATTGCACTGTGGCCACACTGGACATGGAAGGGGTGGAGAGTCTCAGAGAGAGCCGGCGCTAACCTGGACCATCCTTTCCTTGGGACCGGCCTCGTCTCGGTTTAACTCTAAATTAGCGCTTCTCTTCGCTTGGCACTGTGGACTTGGGGCTGCATTGTTCTCCGGGGTGGGGCCATCCTGGGCACTGGCAGGGTGCTGAGCAGCTTCCCTGGCCTCCACTTACCTCATGCCAGGAGCACCCCCAGTTGTGACAGCCACAGATGTCCCCAGACATGGCCAGGTGTCCCCCGGGGAATAAGACCCCCCCTCAGTTGAGAGCCACCTGCTCGCTGCGGCTGCTGCTGCTGTTACTGCTTTTGCTAAAGAAACCTGCGCATGCCGGCCACGGAGGCAGCACTTTCCTGTCGTTAACAGGCACCTGGAGGATAAGTGTTTTCATTGCCAAGCAAAACAGTTTCTTCACTGATGTGATCGCTGGGTCCTTGGGGACAGTAAATGGATTTCAGCCATTCTGGAAGCTACCAGCAACGTGGGCCTCAACATACAGCTCTTCCCTCGGTGGCCCTGAGCATGGAGGGGCGGCTTCCCAGATTCCTGGCACATGAGCTGAAGTGGGTGGGTTAGTTCCTTTTCCCTGTGCAGTGAGTGGCCTGGTCGACCCCTGGAAGGAGGCATGGGGCCTACAGTGCCCACCCCAGGACTGGGTGTGGCAGCCCCGGAGTGCCTGCGGGGCCTGCACAGAAGGGTGCCTGGTGCCCACAAGGCCCGTGGTGCCCACCAGCAGTCTGGAATCTGGTCTTGTCAGCCCATAGGCTCACCCCCACCAGAGGAGGGAACATGAGGCTGGGGACAAGGCCAGGAGCCCAGGGTGAGGCGTGTACCCCCGGATAGCCCTGGTCCCTCAGCTCCTGAATGGGGTGAAGCCACCGGGTTCTGGCTGCTGCGCCGCCTCTGACGGGTGCTGGTCCTTGTCCTCCTCTGCTGTCCTCTCTGCAAGTCCGTGTCTGAGGTGGCCTGGGGCTTCTCTGGGGTGGTGGAAGTTCACACAGCCTCCAGGCTAGAGATCTTGGGCCATAGTCTGCCCGCCCACCCCAGGGTGCCCTGGGCTGTGTTGTGGATTGCTGTGTGCCTCAGTTTCCTCAGCGGTCAGATGGGAGCTCTGCCGTTCCTCCCACCCTGGGGATGGGTGCGCTGGACCCCAGCACACTCTGCACAGTGCCCAGCTCCACACAGCTCCTGTCCTGCCCCATGGCCCCTGCCCCCGTCCCACGTGGTGCTGTCACCCTCCCCGCGCCTGTGCTTCCTGTTGGCCCACTCCAGGCAGGGCGGAGGCCCATGGGGGCGGGATCTGTTTCCCAGTGATTCCTAATTCCTAGAACTTGGGTTGCCCCATAGTGGGTCTCAACCAAGGGGAGCCACTGGAGCGAGTGTCTGGGCTCCAAGCCCTGGTCTCCAGCTGCATGTGGCCCCGGTGGCCTCTTGGTGGCCAGTGGGTGCCGTTCTCATTTCCTGCTGCCAGAGGGCATGATGAGCTGCAGTGCTTATAACCAAGCATGAAGATTCCCGTTTTAGAAAATGCCTTGCCAGGGCGCAGCGGCTCACACCTGTAATCCCAGCACTTTGGGAGGCTGAGATGGGAGGATCAGTTGAGGCCAGGAGTTCGAGACCAATCTGTGCAACAAAATGAGACTCCATCTCTAGAGAAAATTAAAGCATTTTTTAAAAATTAGCTGAGTGTGGTGGTGCAAGTCTGTGGTCCCAGGTACTCGGGAGACTGAGGTGGGAGGATTGCTTGAGTCCAGGAGTTGGAGGCTGCAGTGAGCTATGGTTGTGCTACTACCCTCCAGCCTGAGTGACAGAGCAAGACCCTGTCTCAAAAACAACAACACTAAATGCCTCCAGATACGAGTCTCTGAGCCTCGAGATGCCGGAACACACACACCCAGTCCCATCTGTGTTTGCTGAGTCTGTAATCCTGCATACACGTGTCGGGAGGGGTGCTGTACCCAGCTTCCCAGGCCTTGGGGATGGCTCTGCCCTAGCAGGTGAAGCCCTTGTTGACTGCAGAGTCTCCTGGGGAGTTTGATAAGGGAACGGGGGGTTCTTGGTGCCCTGGGGGGTGTCCCGAGGTGCAGATCTGGGGGTGCCGGTCTCTGGGGAGCCGGCGGCACAGTCTGCTCTCTGACCCTGCCCTGAGGCTCTGAGGGAGCCGCTGACTCCCATCTTGGTTTTGCAGATCATCCCCCCGAAGGAGTGGAAGCCGCGGCAGACGTATGACGACATAGACGACGTGGTGATCCCGGCGCCCATCCAGCAGGTGGTGACAGGCCAGTCGGGCCTTTTCACGCAGTACAACATCCAGAAGAAAGCCATGACAGTGGGCGAGTACCGCCGCCTGGCCAACAGCGAGAAGTACGCGGGGCAGGTGGGGCGGACCTGACCCCCGTCCCTAGGGCCACACCTGCTCATGGGGGCCCTGGGGGCAGAGAAGGTGCAGCACATGCAGCCCCAACAGCATGGCCGGCCTGCTCTGTGTGCCCTGTGTGGGCTGTGGCAACCCCTGTTCCCAGTGTGGATCCGGACCCTCTCCCCGCCTGGGCCGACCCATGCTGACCTCGCCTCAGCTTCCCAGGGCTCACCAGTGCATGTCGGGTGGTGCCCTGGCCTGGGACCACGTCCTCCACACCCTCCTGTGACACCTGGGCTGGTGGCCCCTCCTCAGAGAGGGCTCCCTGGCTCCACGCGGGCACATGCACAGGCACACACGAGGGCACCTGTAGACACGCATAGGTACACAGAGCACGTGCATGTCCATGCGCAGGCACACACAGGTACGCATGGCACACACACGTTTCTACACAGGCACACACGGGTACATGTGGGCACGTGCACTGGACACAGGCACACACAGGCTCATACACAGGTACACAGGAACATCCATGTGGGCACATCTATGGGCATGTACCCAGGTACACATGGCACCTGCGTGTACTGGCAGCGTTCCAAATACGGCTCCCTGATTCAACAGGCGCAGCCATGCAGCCTCCGTGCTGCGCAGGCCCATCCCGTCGCCATGCCCTCCTCCCCGTTGCCGTGCCCTCCTCCCCGTCGCCGTGCCCTCCTCCCCGTCGCCGTGCCCTCCTCCCCGTCTGTGGCCTCCACCCCGTGGCTCTCTGAGGTTCGCGTGCCTTGTGGCTCTGGCATCAGAGCGGAGCCTGGTCTGTCCTGCTCACCCGGCCTTCCCAGCCCCCTAGTCTGTCGTCTGAGCTTGGTCTTTGCCACACAGGGATAAGAAGAGCCACCCAGGGCCTCTTTCCCCTGCCCACTCCCCCTGGCTTGTGTTCTGATGTGGGTGCCCCGGGCCAGGATAACGGAGGAAGGGTACGTGGGTTTGGGCCACTTGCTCGCCCGTGGAAATGCTCTCTCCTGCTCTCTCCCACCCGTGAGCAGGTTACGTGGCACCCTAGGCGGGGGCAGCGGGCAGTCCGAGCCGAGCCCCTCCTACCTCTTTCATGGGTGTCCCGGGTTCCTGGTGGCTGAGGGTGGGCTGTGTGGCACCCAGGCCCCACCCTGAGCTGGTTTTGGGGTGTTTGTTCACCAGGTACTGTACCCCACGGCACCAGGACTTTGACGACCTTGAACGCAAATACTGGAAGAATCTCACCTTTGTCTCCCCGATCTATGGGGCTGATATCAGCGGCTCTTTGTACGATGACGTAAGTACGAGTTCCCGGGGAAGAACAGGGACCAGCTTCCTCGTGGGTGGTGATGGGAGGGCCCTGAACAAGACTCTGTCTTGGCAGATGAAGCTTCTAGGCGGGCAAGGTTAACTCCCTCGCCCAGGCTCTGGCTGCGGGCCTCGTCCTTCGGGGAAGAAAGAGGAATCCAGGCTTTCTCTGATTTTTGCAGGGCCCCTCCTGCCACACCCCGCAGTCCCCACCCTGAGCTCACCCTGGCCCTGCCTCTAGCCTCAGCAGCTGGCCCATAGCGTGTTACAATCACGTGTACTTTTCCAGTCCCTGCCGCTCGTCTTCCTGGTACTGTGGAGCCTTGAGTCTTCAGCCCGCCAGGCCACCTGCTGGATTCAGCTCCAGCCTGGTCCCTGCCTTGGGCTCAGGGCCCGGAGACACTGGGGTGAGGGGATCCTGTCTCCCATCCGGAGCCTGGCCTGCCGGAGCGTCCCCTTGTCCACACAGGCTGGACTCTCCATGAGAGCAGCTGGCGGGCATCCCCAGAGTCCCGGTCTCAGCCGTAAGGCCCCCCAGGCCCTGCTGGACGCCGGAAGTGGGCCTGCACGTGGGCCTGCGTGGCGGGTGTGTGTGGAACAGGATCAGGAAGCTGTGACTGCCCTGAGGCCACGGCCAGCCTTGGTCCTGCCCTGCTTAGTGGACCCTGTCTGCTCTGTGGCCTGCAGGGGACTGGCTTTGCTCTCTGAGCTGAGGGTGCTGGTTTATCGCACAGAGGAGTCTGTTCAGGCTGGAAGTGAGCCCACCGTAGAGAGCCTGAGGGAGACGCCCCAACACGGAGCCAGCCACAAGCCAGCTTTGCTTCCCACTCCGCCAGAAGCAAGCATGAGACCAGAGTATTTTGAATTTAGGACAAAATATTTGCCTATACATACTGGGATATCTTGGAGATGGGCCCCAAGTCTGGATTAGTCTGTTCTTGCATTGCTGTAAAGAAATACCAGAGGCCAGGTGTGGTGGCTCACGCCTGCAATCCCAGCACTTTGGGAGGCTGAGGTGGGCGGATCACTTGAGGTCAGGAGTTCAAGACCAGCCTGGCCAATATGGCAAAACCCTGTCTCTACTAAAAATACAAAGCTTAGCCAGCCATGGTGGCGGGTGCCTGTAGTCCCAACTACTTGGGAGGCTGAGGCAGGAGAGTCGCTTGAACCCGGGAGGTGGAGGTTGCAGTGAACCGAGATCACGCCACTGCACTCCAGCCTGGGCAAGAGTGAGACTCCGTCGCAAGAAAAAAAAAAAAAGAAAAACACCTGAGACTGGGTAGTGAATAAAGAAAAGGTTTAATTGGTTCACGTTTCTGCAGGCTCTACAAGAAACGTGGCTGGGGAGGCCTCAGGAAACTTAGAGTCATGGCAAAGGTGAAGGAGAAGCTGATCCATCTTACATGGCGGGAGCAGGAGCAGGAGAGAGTAAGGGGAGGTGCCATACGCTTTTCAACAGCCAGGTTTCGCGAGAACTCACTACCGTGAGAACAGCACCACGGAGATGGCGCTCAACCGTTCATGAGGCAGAGCAATCCACCTCCGCAATGCAGCCACCTCCCACCCAGCCCCACCGCCAACACCGGGACCTGCAGTTCCGCAGATTAAAGTCTAAACACAAAATTCCTCTGTGTTTCATGTATACTTTACACACATAGCTTGAAAATAACTTGATACAAAGTTTTTAATAATTTTGTGCATGAAGTGAAGTTTTGACTGTGTCTTAACCGTGACCGGTCACATGAGGTCAGCTGTGAAAGTTTTCACTTGTGGCGTCGTATCCGTACTCAGAACATTTTGAACCTTGGAGCTTTTTGGGTTTTGCATTTTTGGAGTGGGAGTGTCCACCTTATCCCATGCTGTGTTTAT
>NW_012108696.1:2793952-2799682 GCF_000951045.1 Mandrillus leucophaeus
TTTTTGTATTTTTAGTAGAGACAGGGTTTCACCGTGCTAGCCAGGATGGTCTCGATCTCCTGACCTCGTGATCCACCTGCCTCGGCCTCCCAAAATGCTGGGATTACAGGCATGAGCCACCGCGTCCAGCCCCCGTTGGCCTCTTTGACCAAGCAATAGGTGTTCAAGGTTGCTCTGTTTTTCATGGCTTGGGAGTTCGTTTCTTTTCAGCACTGAGTAGTACTCTGTTGTCTGGATGCACCGCAGTATGCCTGCTCATTCACCTATTGAAGGACCCTTCCAAGTCTGGGCAATGTGGTCCGAAGTTTTCATCTCCTTTGGGTAAATACCAGTTGCTGGACCACATGGTGAGAGGACGTTTAGTTTTGTAAGATACCACCAAACTGTCCTCCCGCCTGCCTGTCCCATTGTGTGCTCCCAGCAGCAGCGAATAAACGTTCCCAGGGCCCCACTTCCCCGCCCCCATCTGGAGTTGTCGGCGTTGTGCGTCCTGGCCGCTCTGGGAGGTGCGTTGCGCTGTCTCATTGCCGTTTCAATCTGCATTCCCCCAATGGCAGCCTTCGTGGCGGTGCCCCTTTGCATGCCTGTTTGCCATCTGTGTGTTTCCTTGGTGAGCTGTCTTCACATCTTTTGCCCAGTGTTTTTTTTAATTTTTTTTTATGGAGTCTTGCTCTTGTCACCCAGGCTGGAGTGCAGTGGCATGATCTCAGCTCACTGCAACCTCTACCTCCTAGGTTCAAGCAGTTCTCTGCCTCAGCCTCCCAAGTAGCTGGGATTACATTACAGGCGCCTGCCACCACGCCCAGCTAATTTTCTTTTTTTTTGAGATGGAGTCTCACTCTGTCACCAGGCTGGGACTACAGGTGCCCGCCACCATACCCAGCTAATTTTTGAATAGTAGAGATGGGGTTTCACCATGTTGGCCAGGATAGTCTCAATCTCTTGACCTCGTGATCCGCCCGCCTTGGCCTCCCAAAGTGCTGGGATTTACAGGCATGAGCCACCGTTCTCACCCTTATTTTAGTAGAGACAGAGTTTTGCTATGTTGGCCAGGCTGGTCTCGAACTCCTGACTTCAGGTGATCCACCTGCCTTGGCCTCCCAAAGTGCTGGGATTACAGGCGTGAGCTACCGCGCCTGGCCATTTTTTTCTGTTCTTTAACCGGGCTTTTGTTTCTTTTGGTTGAGCTTTGAGAGTTTGCTGTGTATTTTGGTTATCAGTTGTGACTTGCAAATATTTTCTTTTGGTCTGGGGCTTGTCTTTCTCGTATGGATCCTGTCTGATTGTTTTCAAGTGCAAGCTCAGCCTCAGAGTCCAGTGCGTGAGAGCCTCTGGGTTGGCTGGCCTGCACTTGGCCTGTAGTGATGACCCTGGAGGGACTCTGCAGCTGCATACCGGCTATGCTGGCCCAACCTGCTACAGTCTCCAGAGGAAGCTTCAGGGCTTCAGGGCTTCCTTGCCATGTATTTGCCACACCTATTCTATGCACCAGCCTACTTTTACAGCGGGGGAAACTGAGCCCAGAGCAGAGCAACGACTTGCTCTGGTCCCAGGATGAATTCGTGCCCAGCTCAGCCTGTCCCCAGGGCCTCCCTCTTCCCCATCAGGGTCTCATCACTGCCTCCCTCCCTGCCTTTTCTGGGGTCCTGCCAGGGCTCACCTTGCAAAGGAACCGCTGGTCTTGCCAAGTCTGAGGGCCGGTCGTGCTGGTGCGGGAACAGCTGGTGTGGCGGATTCGGGCCGTGAGAGGAGTTCAAGTTCATGAGTGTGTCTGGGCTCCTCTTGGTCTCTCAGCAGGCCGTGGGCCCCTCTGGGGACTGCAGTGAGCTATGTGTATTTTATGAGCTCTTGGGACAGGATGGAGTTTGTTTGCATTAAGAATAGATGTGCCTGGCGGGTGGGGATTCCGTCCTTGTTTGCCTGGTTCTGAAAACTGTCTTCATCTCCTCAGTTGGAGGCTGTGGAAGGGCTGTCACTGGGCCTTGGCTCCAGTACCATCTCTGGGTTAGCCTCACGTGGTGACTGTTTTTCTCTTTCCGTGTCATTGTCTTAGGGGAATGTTAATTATGCACTTCCAAACTGGAGACTTCACAACAAGGCCTCCACCCAGCAGAAAGCACGCAGCTCAGTGGAATCTGGCAGGCCCTGCCTGCCTGGTGCACACTGGCATGTACACTGGGGCCCTTCCTGGAAGGGCTAGGCTGGCGGTGAGCCCTTCAGAAAAGGTGTCTGGGCTGGGTACGGTGGCTCATGCCTGCAACCCCAGCACTTAGAGGGGCCAAAGTGGGAGGGACACTTGAGCCTAGGCTGGAGTTTGAGACCAGCCTAGGCAACAGAGTAGTGAGACCTCATCTCTACGAAAAAAAATGTAAAAATTAGCCAGGTGTGGTCCCATGCCTATAGTCCCAGGTACTCAGGAGACTGAGGCTGGAGGATCACCTGAGCCTGGGAGGTTGAGGCTGCAGTGAGCTATGATCCTGCCACTGCACTCCAGCCTGGGCAAGGATCTCACAAAAAAAAGAAAGCGTACAGAAGTGTGCAGGGTGTGGCCAGCCCCTAGGGGGCCTCAGATACTGGGCTGGGAGAGGATAGGCAGCAACCCCCGGGACCTCGGGGGAGAATTAGCCTGCACCCCGGAGCTCGCAGGTTCTGGGGGTGGCCGGGCGGTTGCCGACGCTGCTCTGCCGCCCCACAGGACGTGGCCCAGTGGAACATCGGGAGCCTCCGGACCATCCTGGACATGGTGGAGCGTGAGTGCGGCACCATCATCGAGGGCGTGAACACGCCCTACCTGTACTTCGGCATGTGGAAGACCACCTTCGCCTGGCACACCGAGGACATGGACCTGTATAGCATCAACTACCTGCACTTCGGGGAGCCCAAGTCCTGGTGAGTGTCTGCGCTGGCCCTGGCCGCCTGCCGGACCGAGAGCCACTCGGCGGGGGTGGATCACAGGTATGTGGCTGGGCGCCGTGACAGGGGCCCCAGCAGGTGAGGCCAGCAAAAGTCGGGCTGTGATGGCTGGAGATCTTCCGGATCACCTGGGGTCACCCACCAGCTTTGGGGAGGGGGATGTGCACCTGTAGGGCCGAAGCTCCCAGGCCCCTAGAGCTTGTGCTTTGCACCCCAGAGTGCCCCCGCCATTGAGCTGTGAGCGGCCCCCGGTGTCCCCATGGCCAGGAGCGTGGTCTTGAGCCTCCTGAGCTGCCCAGGCTGTGCTGCCTCACAGCCAAGGGGAGACGATTCCTGGTGAAGGGACACTGTCCATACTGCCCAGAAGGGGCCTGGCCAGGATGACCCTGCAGCTGCTCGCTCGCAGTCTCCGCCCTGGCACGTCTGGGCCAGACCCTGGAGTTAGGAGGGCAGGGCGTGGTGCTGCAGTCATGTGTGGAGTGCAGTGGACCTGCCCCTTCCCAGGAGGTGCTGGGTGCAGCGTGAGTGTGCTGTAGTGGGCTGAGTTCCAGGACCTTCTACTGGCTCCCTGTGCACGTCCACAGCGAGGCCATGTGGGTTTGGGTGTGAATGCACGTGTGTGCACGCGTGTGAGTGTGCATGTGAGTGTGTGAGTATGCACGTGCGTGTGCATGTGTGTGTGTGCTGCCCTGTGTCACTGGGCTCTGCGTGTGACTGTGGATCCTCCTGGGTGCTCGGCGGGGCTGCCCTGCGCTGTCCGCTGAGGGCCGCTAGGTGGCGCTCCCGCCCTTCCCGGGGCCGCGCTCACTCACGCCTGGAATCTTCCCAGGCCGTCCTGGCACTGGAGGAGGACGGAGCCTCTGCCTGGAGGGCGCAGGAGCTCCTCCCTGCCTGGCCCTTCCCTGGGTTGGGGTTGTAAGAGGTGGGAGAATGCTCTACCTCTTCCTTAAAAAAAGCACAATGAGCAGGAAGGGGCGAGCTGTGCGCACCCTCACCCGCGTCCCGAGCACAGGTGGAGCCCTAGGGGAAGGCCCTATAGAGGACCCCGTGTGTCTTGGGGCGAAGCGTGGCCTCCCAGGGGTGCGTGGGCGGCCGGACGCCCACAGTGTGACTGGGTTTGTGCTTCCATAGGTACCGTCTGCCCTGTGCAGAGAGCCCCTGCTGGGCAGGAGGTGGCAAGCAGCCGGCGAGGGGGCCTGGTCAGACAGAAGCAGGGGGTCAGGGACATGGGAGGTGGGGGACCAGCCAGTGAGTCAGACATGAGGATGTCAGTGCCAAGGACTGCAGCACCAGCAGCTCCGTCTCCTGTGAGGGGCCCCGAGAGTTGCTGGCTGTCGCGGGAGCCTGGGCTGGGGCTGCTGTGGGTCAGATGCCAGGGCTGGGGGTGCCTGCTGCCACATCAGAGGGGCCTCTGCAGGGAGAGGGGACAGTGGCTCCCCAGAGGTGGCAGTTGGTCCCGGCAACAGCCCATCGGAGGGGCTGACGGGGACGCGCCAGGAGCCGAGGGCCTCTCCTGAGCTGGTTCATCCAGGACACAGCCCCTGAGGACATCCTGCACCTCTCCCTGACTGCCCCTCACTGCCCCGCTCCTCTGCTTTACCTGATGCTGCAGGTATCCAGCTGCCACCCACATGTCTACCCTTCCCCGCGACCCGTCGTGGGAGGCGGCTCGGGAGACACCCAGGGCGAGGCAGGCGGAGCAGGCAGCAGTTCCTCTAGGAAGGGAATTCCGGAAGTGCGCTGACCTTGGTCTTGGTTTCTGCCCAGGAAGGGGTGGGGATGGCAGGGATGGGACCTCATGCTGCCCGAGTGTGGCCTGGCATAAGGGGCCTGAGAGGAGCCACAATGTGGACTCAAGCTGCAGGGCGTGTCCCCCAACCCCCCAGAGCTCCCCACTCGCCCCCACAGTCAGCTCAGCCTGCTTAGCACGCGGGACCCCTTCCCTGCTGTCTCTCACCAGGGCTGAGGTGGGACCCCAGATGTTCCCACAGCACCCCATGCCTGTCCTTTGGGGCAGGCATAGACCAGGTGACCCCAGCATTAGCGAAGGTCCACTACGGGCCATCAGTCCTCCCCAGCAGATGGCAGGATCCCTGGTCACCCCGTGTCCCAGCTCCCAGCAGGGGCCTGGCACAGAGAGGCTCAGTGACTTGCTGGAGCCTCTGGGATCCTCACTGTGTGCCGTGGAGCTGACTCCTGCTCTAGGCTACTCTCCCAACTTGCAGGGGGGTGGGGACAAGGTAGCTGGAACCTGGCCTCTGGTCCCTGGGCTGGTGTTCAGGAAGCTACTGGGGCCCCTGGGAGGTGCTTCTGCCCTCTCCCCTCCTCGGGCCCTTGGGGTTGGTAGGGCTCCCAGCCAAGAGATCACCAAGGCTGCACCCCGTCTGTCTCCTAATTACACCGCTCTGCTTGCATCTTCAGCCACGTAATTGCAACCATTTCAGAGTATTCCAGTGGCATTTTAAAGAAAGTGTCTATGTACTCAGGTTTACAGCATTTTATTAAACCTTTCTGGGTCTGTTGCTACTTTGGTAGCTTGATTTGTGTGTCAAAGTGACGTGAACAGCCTGGTGTCAATAACAGCCAGAAACGTGCTTCAAAAGGCCAGCTTCTGTGGTGCTCTCAGGCAGCGGGGCTAAGAATATCTGAAGCGACTGAATGTCTCAAAATCTCTTTGGCAATGGAGATTGAAACCAGAGCCAGCACCTGCAACTTCCCCCTGCCGGACTTCCCGCAGCCCCTTCTGTCACCCAGGCTGGGGGCCAGAGTGCAGGTGGGTATGCGGAGGGTCCGAGCTTTCCACTTGACCCTGTATTC
>NW_012108696.1:2800215-2847827 GCF_000951045.1 Mandrillus leucophaeus
TCTCAAAAAAAAAAAAAAAAAAAAAAAAGACTCTCCTGGAACCTGGGGTGGGGATGGTTTAGCTGAGCTGACCCTCCAAGGCCAGTCCTGCGGTTGCTCCCCTCCAGGCCTCCCCTCCCCGAGCTGTACCTGTGGCAGCCCCTGCAGGGCCCACTCTCCTGAGCCGCCCAGTGCAGGCACTAAACACAGGCGTCCCCATGAGGTTGAGCACAGTGCCGCCAGCGGCATCACATGCTACATGGCTGCTAGAGAGTCCCAGGCTGGGTGGGAGTACGTCGGGTCTTGGCCAGCCCTGGGAGAGTCCCAGGGTACTTCTGGGCCATTTGGGTTGTGCTGTGCACCCCATAGAAGAGAGTGGAGCGGCCATCCCCCCTGTGGCCCTGGCCCAAGCTGCCTGGGAAAGTGCCCACTGTTCAGTCCTGTGCACCCACGCGCTGGGCTGGGGCCTGGCCAAGTCTTCGGGTGCCCTTTTGCCCCCAACCTATCAGACACCCTGCAGGGCAGTGTTGGGGGTGTGCAGGGGGCTGTGGGCCACCGCCAAGGGCAGAAGCCTTGGCTCTCACTGCAGCAGGGAAGCCAGATGGGGGAGCAGTGAGTTCCCGGGGCTGCAGGGACGCACAAGGACGTCGTGAGCTGATGGGACGTGGTCAGGTACTTGCACCCCTCTGAGGCGGCCAGAGGAAGGCCCTCCTGAGGAGCGCTGCGGGGCCGGCACATGTGCATGGCACCCACAGAGGCCTCTGCTCAGGCTTAGGGGAGGGGATGTCTCCCAGGCTCTCTCCAGCTCTGCTTGTCAGGAGGGGGTCATCCTGCACCCGGGTGAAGTCCCCAAGAGCAGCGGGGCAGAGGAACGCGTGTCCTGACTGCGAACTTGACCTGCCCATGACCCGCGGCAGTCTGGAAATCCTCCATTGCACCAGGCGGGATGCAGGTTCCCCACGGTGTCATCTCTGGCTGTTTCCTTGGGATCTCTCCGCCCACCCCTTCATGCCTGCATTTACCTTGGACACACTCTTAGTCTCCTATGCAGGTGCGGGAGGTGGGGGTCTCGGAGCTCGTGCTCCCGTGAAGGGCGCGGAGCCCCCAGTTGCTCTTGGCTGCTATGGGGAGCCAGACCCTGGTTCGGACTGCTCCGTTTCAAACCAGTGCTCAGCTCTGGCAATGCCGCCCCCATGGGGGCGCTATGAGCCAGACCCTCCTGAGTGCTGAGGGGAGGGCTGCCGGGGAGGCCGGGGAGGAGGGGATTATCAGAAAACTCCACCAGCCTCTCTTGACCTTTAAGGAGCTGCAAGCTGAGAATTTTCCCTTTTGATTCAGCTGCACCTTGAGTTTTCTGTCTGGTGTTTTCACTCAGGGGAATTTCACAGCATCTTTTCTTCTTGCTGCCAGAGAAACTTGACTCCTAGCAGGCACAGCCATCTTTTGCTTCATGGGCGTCCCTGGAGGTGTGCATATGTGCACGTGTGCGCGTGTGCATGGGCGCGTGCGTGCATCGAGGAGCCGTGCTTCCGACGCTGGGGGTGAAGGCGGGGGTGTGGAGAGAGGGTGCCGGGGCTGCAGTGGACCCGCCCGGGCTTCCTGCCCTGTGGCCGCAGGTGGGTGGAAGGCAGAGCCTGGGGTCGATGGGTCTGTCGCCCACCCAGGCCAAGCCAGGCTTTTCTTGGGGTGGAAGCTGCTGGGCTGCTCCCTCGCCCCTCTGCTGCCCACCTGACTGCCCCTCAGGACCTCCCTGGCCCTCCCGCCTCCCAGCTCCCGTCTCCTGCTGCAAGCTCTTGCCTTGGGGGGAGACACCTCCCTCCCTCCTGGGCTCCCTCAGCCTGGCTGCAGATGGCGCTGTTGGGCCCCACGATGGCCTCTGCCCCGTCCCTTGGAGTGGGACCCAGGAGTCTAGTCTGGTGGGTGATGGAGCCGTCCCAGGCAGCAGCCTGAAGGCCCACGGGGTAGCGCGCTGGTGCCTGGGGACCCTGGTGTGGGTTTGTGCTGCTGCTGCTGGCGAGCCAACCACTGGGACTTCCAGCTTCTGAGCCCAGGACCTGGGGGGTCCTACCAGCAGTGGGGACCCAGGGGTCCCAGTCTACTGACCCTAAGGCACAGCCCCTGTCAGTGATCCGGGGCATTCCTCCCAGCCGCCTTGCTCTGGCTGGGCCGCCAGAGGTTGGGTGGCCGCTGAAATGGCTCCGGCAGAGATTGGTGTCCCCATGGGGATGGCAGTCCCCAGTTGCCAGAGCTGAGCACTGGTTTGAAATGGAGATTGCCTGGAGCCTGACAGTGTCACAGATTGGTTTTAATAACTCAGCTTCCCCACACTGCACCCTGTCACCAGAACAAGATGCAGGAGCGAGATAGTTGCTCCCTCCTTTCCTCCGCCACCCCAGGCCCAACCCTGGCTAGGGTGCCTAGGGACAGAGTTGCATTGGCAGCTCAGAACCACTGCAGTGCCCGGGGAGCTCAGACTGAGAAGACCCACCAGGCTGATGGGGGCAGCCCGATGTGTGCCTTGCTCCCAGGCAGGGGACCGCAGCCAGGTCTCTTCCCAGCCACACACACTGAGCCAGGATGCCAGAAATAGAAAAGGAGGAAGCGGTTTAGAACAGAGAGCTCCCACGGAGAGCAGATTGGATCCAGCAGGGAGGCAGAGGGACCCTGGTCATTAGAAAACGATCAGGTGTCAGTAGCCGAGGCAGCTTGCTCAGGACCTGGGTTCCTGCCCTCCAAGGCCTCAGCGCTTCCTCCCTGGCTCACTGAGACCCGCTGCAGTGGCCCCAGCCCATGGTCCCTGGGAGCCGTATCCTTGTAGAGATAGCCGTCTAGCCTGCATGAAGTTATCTGGGGAGTCTTTTGATGAGGGGGTATCCCCTCTCTGCAGAAGGAACCTCTTTTTGAGTGAAGACAGTTGTTACAAGTGAGGCCCCCAGGCCCAGTGCCCGGGCCAGCTGCTACCTCTGACTAGTAGTTACCACCAGCCCAGACCAGCCGCTACCCCCCAGCAGCTCTCAGCACCAGCCCAGGCCAGCAGCTACCCCCTAGCAGCGCTCAGCACCAGCCCAGACCAGCCGCTACCCCCCAGCAGTGCTCAGCACCAGCCCAGGGGCCCAGCATCCCGGCTGACTGGCCCTGGGTCCACATGGGTTGGCATGTGGCCAGGCACACCTGGTGCCCAGCTTCCCCGTTTGAGGAACGTGGCCGTGGGCAGGCAGGAAGCTCCTTTGTGGTCACCTGTCCCGATCCTCTGCTTCTGATGGTGACTGTGGCCATAGCATCAGTGCAGCGGTTTTTTATTTCTGTGTGTGCCTGACCACGTGCCTGAAAGTGTGTGTGAGTGGGTCTGAGTGACCAGCTCAGCTCTCTAGCTTTATTTTATTTTAGATGGAGTCCTGCTCTGTCACCCAGGCTGGAGTGCAGTGGTGTGATCACAGCTCACTGCAACCTCCACCTCCCGGGCTCAGGTGGTCCTCCTGCCTCAGCCTCCTAAGTAGCTGGGACCACAGGCACATGCCACCACAACTGGCAAATTTTTAAATTTTTTTTGTAGAGACGGGGTCTCCGCATGTTGCCTGGGCTGGTCTGGAACTCCTGGGATCAAATAATGCTCCTGCGTCGGCCTCCCAAAGTATTGGGATTGCAGGTGTGAGCCCAACCCTTTCTCAGTTTTAAAACTGGTGGTCCCATATCTTGGAACCTGCTCAGATCCAGTGAACTGTGATGCTCAGTTCCCCGAGAGAGAGAGCAAGAAAGAAAGAAAATGTGTGTGTGTGTGTGTGTGTGTGTGTGTGTATGTACACATGTGCATGTGTTAGAGAAACAAGGGTCTCCGGTCACATAGGTTGTCTGGGAGGGAGTCTGGCCCCCTGGGACTATGCCCAGAAGACGAGGCCTGGGATTCTGCTGCACAACTGAGAGCTGGACTAAGTGGGTAACACTTAGCTGCAAGAACCCGGGCCAGGAACTGAGCTGCCAGCAGGGCATTGCAGCCATGCGGCCTGGAGCGTGGCGTGTGGTGCCGTGCTTGGATAAGTGGTCCAGGCCACAGCCAGGAGGCCCGGCACATGGGAGCTATGGATGGCAGCTGTGTTTTCCCTGGCCTGTTCCCCTCCCGGGCCCTCATCTTCGAGCCCTCTGCCTTGTTCTTGTCACCACCACTCTGTCAGCCTGACGCCATCAGCCCAGACCTGCTTATCAAGATTGGGGAGTGAATGGAGCACCAGAAGCTGGCTTTGGCGTTCAAAACATTAACTCCTGATGCTGCAAAGACCTTTCAGCCTCACACTGGGGCGTCCACAGCGAGGCTGGGATTGCATCTGTGTGCCTGGCGCGTGGGGCACAGGTGCCGGAATCACAGCCCCTCCCGCTGGCCTGATCAGCCTCCTACCAACCTCACTCCTATTAAGCAATCACGCCCAATTGTGCCCCCAGGACAGGCAGGGCCCTCAGCTGTGTCTCGTGATGGTGTCCCCAAGGACTGGGAGAACACCTCTGGGCCAGGGTGACCGGGAAACCCAGGGCATATGGGGCCACTCGCTGGGGCTCCCACCATACCCATCAGTGGGATCTGTCCCAGCAGGCTGGCTCCTGGCTCTTGCTGAGAGCTGGCAGGGACAGATACAGAGACACTCGGTGTTTGTTCAGGGACGACAGAGCAATTTTCCTATCACCTTTTGCTGTGTGAAAATCGTACTCCAAGCCGTGCTGCTGAGTCGGGGGACTTCCCGGTGTTCAGATGGTCAGTTGCCCTGCTGTGCGTCTGGACAGCAGGCACCGTTGCCCATGGATTTGGGAAACTGGCTTCTTGGTGAGCAGAGGTGGTGGCCAGGATGGGGGCCGGGAGGGCACCCCACAGCAGGCGAGTGTCGGGCGGTGGCCGTGGTGGGAGCTGGGAGGGCGCCCCGCAGCAGGCCAGTGTCGGGCAGGTCTCTCCTCTCATTCTCATCCCAGGCTTGTGCTTGTGTTTTTCGTCCACTTTTTGGTGAGGTATTCTCCCCCTTTCTGTCTCTTTAAATAGATCCTTATTAGACCTGTTTTCGAGTCACTGAAAAAGTGGGAAGGTAGTAAGCACAGAGCTCCCCACCAGGCTCCCTGTTAGGAGCGTGTTCTGTCAGTGTGGCACACTTGTGGTCATTGATGGGCCCACACCGATGCGCTATCAACTAAGATGCATGCTCCAGATTTCCTCTGTCTTCCCCCATTGTCTCTTCTGTCCCCTGTACCTATCCGGGTCCCACATGACGTTGTTCCGTCTCCGTAGGGCCCTGAGCTATGACAGTGTGTTTGATGCCCTGGACAGTGTTGAAGGGGGGCTGGCCAGGGGGTTTATAGAACGTCTCCTAATCCATATGTTCCCTAATCAGCATGTCTGATGTTTTTCTTTGTGGTTAGACTGGGTTGATGGGTTTTACAGAGGAAGACCACAGGGGTGAAGGGCCCTCCCATTACATCCTACCAAGGGTCAAAGGTGCAGCCGTCAGCATGACGTCACTGCTGGTGTTGGCCCTGGTCCCCCGGCTTGGGTGTGGATGTCCAGTGTCTCCACTGCAGAGTGGCACTTTCCCCCCTTTCCATGCTGTCGTCTTTGAATGTCGGGCCCGCCTGGATCATCTCCCTTTTTTTTTTGAGACGGAGTCTCACTCTGTTGCCTAGGCTAGAGTGCCGTGGTATGATTTCGGCTCACCTCAACCTTCACCTCCCGGGTTCAGGTGATTCTCCTGCCTCAGCCTCGCGAGTAGCTGAGATTACAGGTGCGCGCTGCCACGTTTGGCTGATTTTTGTATTTTTAGGAGAGGTGGGGTTTCACCATGTTGGCCAGGCTGGTCTCGAATTCCTGACCTCAGGTAATCTGCCCGCCTCGGCCTCCCAAAGTGCTGGGATTACAGACATGTGTCAGTGTGCCCGGCCACCTCTCTTTCTTAAGGTTAAGAAATGATGGGGACCTTTATCACATCTTCGAGGCCCTCACGGCAGCAGCATGAGGCATGTGTCACACGAGGAGTGTGAGAGCCCTGGGGCAGGGAGTCCTGGGGTATCTAGAGCTCTGCCTATCCCAGGGCTTCCCTTTTGTAGGCATTCTTGATGTGAAACATGATTTGGTACAGAAATGGATATAAAGTATGTAAGTACCGGATATATACACGCGCGCGCATGTGTGTGCACGCGTTAGCAAATGACTCTACGGCTGCCCCCTGTGTACCCCAATGTCAGGACGGCCCCCATCTGTGCCTCCTTTTCCCAGCCCCCTCTGCATGCTGTAGTGGTGGCTTCCTCCCAGCTGTGCTGGCGGTGCCCTTGCCTCTCCCCTTTGCCAGGCCGCGTGTGCCTGTGGCCCGGGCAGTGAAGCTGTGTGTTGGCTGCATTGGAAGGTCTTACAAATGGGCTGATTTCCTTGCCTTTCTGCTCAGTGGTCCGTATGTAAGATTCGTCCGGCTGTGTGTGGTGGCCGCGCACTCATTGTCACGGCTGTGCGATTCCCCACTGTATGGCTGGACTTCAGTCGACTTTTCCATTCTGCCGTGGACGGACATTTGGACTGTTTCCAGCATAAGGCTTCTGCGAAAGACCTACCATCTCTTCACCTGCTGCTCATGTACGAAATTCGTTTTGATCGTAAGCCTTGCTGTCCATAACTGTGGCTGGGGCTGCGTTTATCATGTTCTGTTCCTCATGTGGCAGCTTTGCCTGGAGTAACCCTTTGACTTGTGCCCCGGCTCCACGTCCTTGTAAGGACAAGGCACAGATTGAGGAGACGTCTGACCTACCCTTGAAGCGTTGCCCTGTGGGATCAGGAGGGCGGCAGGTCCTGGGAGTAGGTGCCAGGACGTTGTTCTGCCTTAAGGACAGGGTGTGTCCCAGTTGGTGAGGGTGGCCTGGGTGAGGAAGGTCTGGGTGAAGAAGGACCCGTTTCTAATGGAGTCACCATATTAAGCCCTGCTTAGCCAGACTTGAAGGTGACAGTTTGTTGTGGGAGATGGAGATGGTGCAGGGATGCAGGGACTGAGGCCAGCATGTGTGGTGTCCAAGGTCGCCCTGGGTGCTGCTGTGCAGGTGAGGGAAGAGGGATTGATGGGCTGCTTAGAGGGCCATGTCTGAGGGCAGGGCCCACCACTTCTGCCCACACCTCATTGGCCAGCACCCAGTCACGTGGCCACACCTTGCATCAAGGGAGCCTGGGAAATGTCGTCTGACCACGTGTCCAGCTGGGAAAGGGCGGGTAAGCCTTCTCTTTCCTGCCATGTGGGGGCTGGGTGCCCTGCAGGGTCTCAGCCAACAGGGTCTCGAGGTTGAAGAGATGGGTCTGCTCAAGCCCTGACGGAGTGCTCATGCCTGGTCAGGGCCCAGCATGAGCTGTGTCAGGAGCAGATGCCATTGGGAAAGGCCTTTGGTGTGGTTGGGCAGCCAGACACCCCACACCTAACCCCCAGAGCAGTGCCAGGCCCGGGAGCCCTTGGGATGGAGGCAGGGAGACCGGGGGTCTCTGAGGACTGAGGGAGGAGGGGAGCCTGGTGAGGGGAGGATGGATGACCAGCTCAGGAGCAGGGGCATGAGGTGGGCACAGAAGATTCCTAAGTAGGGGAGCTACTACTCTTGGCCATGTTCCAGGAGAATGGAGTGGTTGTGGGAGCGGGCTGTTGGGCCAGGGCCTGGGTGTGGTGGGAGCCGGGGCTGGTTCTGGACCTTGTAGGGGCCGCCTTAGCCTCACACTGCCTGACTAGCCCCTGCCCCACGTCGTGTGCTGAGTCCTGAGTGCGGCCCCTCACTCACCCACTGGCTTGGTCTGGCAGGAGCAGATGGCCTTCATTTTGGAGTCTTTTGTTCAAAGCAGGCGCTTCGGGTTGGAGTGGCAGTGCACACGCTGGCTCGTGTTGCTTGTGAGGCCGCAGGATTTTTGCTTTAGGGAGGCAGGAGCCAAACAAACCCGGCGCCTGCTTCTAGGCTGTGGCGTGCCAGGCGAGTCACCAGCATCCTGTCCCTGCCCACCACTTTAAGAAACTGTTAGTTCTGTTTGAAATGTCATCACTGGGCGTGAATTCCCATCTTCAGATAATCCCGCCAGGCACTGTTTGGATGAGGAGTTTATTCAGGCTGTGGGGGTCTGTGTGCGCCCACGTGTCCCTCCTACCGCAGCCGGTAAGGCTGGCCCTGACCCTGAGTCGCCCGCCCACCCGGTCTCCGTAGGCATCAGAGGTTTGGGTTCTGAGTGCAGGGCCTAGTTTCCATGGCAAATTTCTCTCCCTTCAGCAAGGCTGCTGCCGGTGGGGTTCAGCTCCCCAGAAGGGAGATGGCTGCAAATCTGCGGGAGGAGAGCATTTTCGTTATCTTTGCTTAAAAATTGGGCAGCGCACAGCTTCCTCCCCTCCACACTCGCCAGCAGCAGGGGACAGAGCGCTGGCTGCCTTCCAATGAAACGGGGCGGGCGCAGGATGGGGCCGATGACAGCGATGCTAATGGCCCTCATTCAGCAGCCTCCTGCCGAGGGCTCGGGTCGCCTGCTCTCCCTGACCTGATTGCGAGCCGAGCAGACTTAACCTGTGCGTGAGCCAAACCACCTCGGAGGTCCAGAGCCCAGCCCCGGTCCCCGAGGCCCAGGGAGGGACCCGGTATCTTCCTGCGGCCTCTGCCTGTGGTGGGCACAGGCTGAGACTTAGGTCATAGGAACAGAAGCGTGTACTCCCATGGCCGTCGGCCTGTGTGTGAGACAGTTTCACTCCCGTGCTCTCCAAAGCTGGTTACATCGTTAAGCGTGCCATTTAGGATGCCCCGGGCCATCTGGTTTTCCAGGGGCCTGGCTGTCACCGTGTTTCCTCATGAGGTTCAGTGGGTGCTGTGTGTCTGTGGACGCCGGTGGTGAAATAAATGTAAGCCTAGAGGCATCAGAGCGTTTTAATAGATGCGAGCCTCCACAGCCTGCAGGTGTCCAGACCGCGCTCTGCACACGGAGACTCAGACTCCCACCAGGGCCTCACGCCCCACTGCCTCTCCAGGACGTCTGCGTGTGGCTCACTCCTGCCATGGGCGCGTCGGCCCTGGTGCCCAGCTGGCCTTCTGCAGAGCTTGGTGCCAGAGCAGCTTCTCAAATTCTCTGCTGCCTCCTCCCCACAGCCTTTCAGGACCTCAGAGCTGCCAGCAGTCTAGCACCTCCTTGGGCCAGTGTCAAGGCCCCATGGGGCTGGGCTCATGTGGGTGCTGATCTTGGCTGGGTGATCCCTCACTGCTCTGGACAAAAGGGAGCCATGGGCCGGGCACGGTGGCTCATGCCTGTAATCCCAGCACTTTGGGAGGCCAAGGTGGGCGGATCGCCTGAGGTCGGAGTTTGAGACCTGCCTGACCAATGTGGTGAAACCCCGTCTCTACTATACATACAAAATTTAGCCGGGCGTGGTGGTGGGCACCTGTAGTCCCAGCTACTCAGGAGGCTGAAGCAAGAGAATCACTTGAACCTGGGAGCTGGAGGTGGCAGTGAGCCGAGATTGCGCCACTGCACTCCAGCCTGGGCGACAGAGTGAGACTCCATCTCAACAAGACCCCACCCAGGTTGAGTAACGCTGGAGGAGGGCCGTGGGTCTGGGCATGGTGGGGGCTGCCTCCTGGTTGTTGATGAGCAGAAATTCAGGCTGGTTTGACAGCGGGCACTTGAGGGAGGTTGCTGTGTGTCAGTGGCCCTGTGTCCCTGGCACTGTGTCCAAACCTGACAGCCACCACTCTGTCGCTGGGCACCTGTCCTGCACGCCCTCCCCTGTGACGGGCACTCCCACAGCTTTCCTGGCAAGGCTGCAGGAAAAACATCGCAAACAACTCGCACATGACTTTGCATTTTTGGCCTTGTCATATAATAAAAGTAATTTGTGGGCCTAAAATAAATCAGGGCTGGGGATCAGAAGCCTCCAATCCGGCCTTTAATTGCAGGCGCGACACGGCTTGCCTTGGGCAGTCTGCTCCTAATTAAAGTGGGCTGGTGGTGTGTGAAGTTTGCACGATTCCTTGGAGTGCTGACCCAGCCCAGGTTCCTGAGGGCCAGTGTGGTGACACCTCGTGGCCTAGGAGAGCAGGGCGGGCCACCCACGGCCACCGTGCCAGGAATGAGGGCTTCTGGCTGGCCCTGCGAGAGCTGAGAGCTCTGTGTCTCCTCCCACCTGCGGCTCCTGTTTGTCTGGCATTCCTGTGGGCGGCTCTCCCCGTGCGAGGCTCCCCATCTTCCCTGAGCCAACGCTCCCAGGACTCTGTTGGTCTCCTGTGTCTCAATACAAATGTCATTATTTGAAATCATTGACACTGCTGGTTTAAGATACCAAATTCCATCATCTTTTGTCCCGTAAAACGATCCATTAAAGATAAAGCCGCTGCAGCTCAATAAGGCGGTTTCCTGGGAACAAGCCTCCCTGGCCCCTGGCAGATCCTATCTCCCGAGCAAGTGTTAGTATCTGTCACATAAAGGGGCCCTGTGCTGGGGACAGATGAGGGAGGCGGCCTCTCCCCAGGACAAGGTTCCATGGGAGAGGATTTTTCCAGTAGAAGTAGGCAGGTTGGCTGAGGCCTGTAATTCCAGAGGTTTGGGCGGCTGAGGCCGGAGGATTGCTTGAGCCAGCCACTGGAGCTCGAGACCAGCCTGGGCAACGCTGTGAGACTCCATCTCTACAAAAAAAGAAGAAAAAATTAGGTGTGGTGGTGCACACCTGTCATCTTTCAGCTACATGGGAGGCTGAGGAGGGAGTATTGCTTGAGCCTGAGAATTTGAGGCTGCAGCAAAGACCCTGTCTCAAAAAAAAAAAAGGAAAGAAGAAATAGGGTAGCTTTCCATGAGACATTGGAGGCGTTCTGTCGTCACCTCAGGGGGAGCTGTGCAGCCCAGGCCTGGCTCCATTTCTGCAGCGCTGGTGTCTGGGGGAGCAGGGCCGGCCCCACAGAATGCCAGGGCTGGAGCCTTCCCGATGGGGCCTACACCTGCTCTGGGACTCCCATTTCTTCCGTGAGTCTTTGGGAAAGGGTCTCACTTTTCCTTTTCCCGCCCTCTGTCCGGTCCCCTGTGATCTCTCCCTCCCAGCAGGCTGGGTTTGGTGACAGCTCCTCTCCCTCTCTCTCAGCCGGAATATGTGACCTCAGTGTTCTTGGCAGTTCCCGGGCTGTCTGTCTGTCCTGGCCTGTGGATCCACTCCCTTGCCTGCGCAGGTGTTTTTTCTAACATCTTCATCTTGCCAGACTGATCTGTGGGGTGGTTGCCTGTCCTGGGCGACCTGTCCTCCTGGGGTGGCCGTGGGTAGCATACCTTTCCTGCTTCTCGCGCCTGCGTGGTGAGCTCTGGCACCTGCCCTTCCTTCCGCCTGTCCCCATGCACTGTTGCAGGGGTGTACAGGGGTTTTACCCAGGTGGGTGCCGGCTTCCCAGGTCAGAGCCTGTGAGTACAGCAGGTAAGCACGCTACCAGGTCTGTGTGTGGCCTTGTTTGTGGTGAAAATTCCTGCTCCTCCACCCTAGACGAGGGACAGGTTTACCCTAGTGGGTTTAGAGTGTTCTGTTAATGTTCTTTCTGCTGTAGAGGAAACCCTCTTTTTGTTTATTATTTTTTTTAAATTCTGCCACCTTGCTGGGCTGTGTTTAATTCTATAGTTTTACCGGTTTGTTTGTTTGCTTAGATTTCCTAAGTAGAAATTTATGTTATAATTAAACTTTTTCTTTTCTTTCTTTCTTTTTTTTTTTTTTAAAGAGACAGGGTCTCCTTCTGTTGTCCAGGCTGGAGTGCATGCAGTGGTGTAGTCATGGCTCACTGCAGCCTCAACCTCCTGGACTCAAGTGATCCTCCTGCCTCAGCATCCTGAGGAGCTGGGAACACAGGCATGCACCATCACGCCTTGCTTAGATGTTTATATTATGAGTTTAAGAAGTTTGGGCTGGGCGCAGTGGCTCAAGCCTGTAATCCCAGCACTTTGGGAGGCTGAGATGGGCGGATCACAAGGTCAGGAGATCGAGACCATCCCGGCTAACATGGTGAAACCCCGTCTGTACTAAAAAATACAAAAAACTAGGCGGGTGAGGTGGCGGGCGCCTGTAGTCCCAGCTACTCGGGAGGCTGAGGAAGGAGAATGGTTGAACCCAGGAGGCAGAGCTTGCAGCAGTGAGCTGAGATCCGGCCACTGCACTCCAGCCTAGGCGACAGAACGAGACTCCGTCTCAAAAAAAAAAAAAAAAAAGAAGTTTGTATTATCCCTTCTGCTTGTTAAACGGTTTGTCTTTTTCTTGATGTATCACATTGGCTAGTGTCTCTAATGCAGTGTGGCGCGTGCTGTGATGACGGGCAGATTGTGTCCTCTCCTGCCTCGCCGTGAAGGTGATAGTGGGAGAGTCCCTGCTAGTCCTGGTTGCCTGAGAATTTTGTACCGAATGCTTTGGAATTTTCGATAGATATTAATTTTTGGAATGTCTCTGCAACCTTGGTGATAAACTCTTCTTGGTCTTGCCATAGCCTACTGTGCTTGACTCACTAATACTGTGTTTAGGATTTTTACATCCAGATGGGACTGACTGACCATTTTCTTGTGTGTTCTTTGTTGGTGATAGGGTTTCCCATTTGTTCATTTATTCATCCATTGGGAAAATATGCCAGATGCAGAAAACGAGCTCGGTAACATCAGATCTTCCCTGCTGCTTGCCAGCCGTGTGTGTACATGAGCACTGTCCCTTTTGATGAAGGTCATTGGGTAGGATTCATTAAAACCACCTGGGCCTGGTGCCTTTTCCAGAGAGGACATCTGTGACCTGGTCTCCTCAGGGTTTCTGGTGGGGCCTGTGTTAACTTGGTGGACACCCTGGACTCCACAACACTGAGGACACTCCGAAGAGCCAAGTGCGTCTGTGGCACTAAGCCCAGCACCTCAGGCAGGGACTGTGGCTTGCTGGTCCTGTGTCCTCAGTGTGGTGGACAGGTCCTCAGTTTCCTGTGAACAGCTTTGTTTGAGGTGTAATATCCGTAGCATACATAGAAGGCGCTTGGAGAACTCGGCCGTTTCCGTGGACGGGGTTGACATGGCGCAGCACAGTGTCACCGCACAGGCCTGTGGGTCCTTGGCCTGGTCACTGCGCAGCTCTGAGGAGCAGAGCAGAGGAGCCGCCCTGGCCTGGCTCGTCTTCAGCTAGCTCCGGGACTGCATGTCGGCCGAGGGGTTCGCGTGGGTGTGGGGCTGAGACTGCAGCTCTCTGTTGGGTCTCACGGGAAGCCCACCCTGTAGCCGGCTTGTTCTCCTTCCCGGCCTGTGCCAGCCACAGGGCAGTGCGCCAAAGCCGTCCTGCTGGGTCACAGGCCAGGGCCACCGTAGGGCTTTGTTGCAAGGGTGGCGATCGCCATGGCTTTTCTGTTCTGCTTGGCACTTGGGGTCCTGGGGGCGCCGCTGGCATTTGGATCTGCCGTGGCCTTCCTGGGCTTGCGTGGGCGGCTCACTCTGCCAGGTGGCCTCTGTCCAACCTGACACCTGGTCTCGGGTACTTGCAGCGTGGTGTGCGCGGGCGCTGCCTCCCTGGTTCTGTGTCTGTGACAATAGCACATTAAATGGTGAGGGCCCGTCTGCCCAGGCCTGTGCAGACACTGTGAAATTAACTTCCTCACCCTCTAGCATGCGTTGGGCTGCGCCGACATCTCTGAAGGGCTCCCAGTCAGACCCCCGCTCTTGGCACACGTACCTTGGCGGTGGGGGCGGGGAGCGGGGGGCAGGGAGGAGAGCGTTTTCATCCCTGGCACCTAGTTGCCGAGAGCCTCCGCTGGCAGGAGCTGTCAGGCTGGGCCATGGAAGGGATTCCAAGTGCCGCTGTCACCTGGGAGAAAGGTGCACGAATCTTAAAAGAAAACCTTCCACTATGATGTCTCGTCTCCTGGTTCGGAGCCATCCACAGGGACCGAGCAAGATGGTACCAGGCAAGGGCCACTGCCAGAGGTGAGGGGCCACAGAGCCCTGGCTTGAGAACCTCCAAGGAGCCCATTCCCCTTGCAGCAGGAGGGAGAGGGCGCCGGGAGTTACCTGGTCATTGCGGAAGGGCCGCCCAGGTAGGGAGCCTGGGGCAGCTGGCAGGTGTGGTGGTGACATGTGTGGCTGGCGCCAGCATTACATCCCTCATCTAGAGGCTTTGCCCGATCTCAGGTTTCCTGCCTGGTCTGAGAGGCAGTGGCCCTGCTGGCATTGCCTGCCATGGCTGGGGGAGGCAGAGGCTGTGAGGGGGGCAGGATATTGGACCCCCACCGCCTCCGCCTTGGGTTCCGAGGTCAGGTGCGGTGTGCTTCGGCCGTGGCAGGCAGGGTCCTTGGGGGTGCTGGGGCGTCAGCCAGACAGGCAGTGCCCACAGGTGAAGCAGGCAGCCCCACCACGCAGCATCACCCAGCCCAGGAGGAGCCACAGCACCTGCTTCGCAGAGCCCAGGGAGGGCCATGCTTTTATGGAGCCAGATGGGGCTCTGTGAGATGGCACCCAGGGGTGGCCTGGGCCATGCGGCCCCAAGCCCGTCTGCTCACCGTTGTCGTAGCTAAGGGCTCCCGGGCAGGTCCCGGCTGCCCAGGACGGCCTGTGTTCCCTTTCCTGACACACTCATTTAATTTTTAACTCAAAGGCATTTGCTTATTTATTTTCATTGTTCTTGAAATAATTCTAAGCCATTAGAGGGGAAAATTATATTCAAAAATGCTGTTTCACACTTTATTTGTTTGATGATTTAGAGCGATAGAAAATAGCACATTTGCTGGCTTTTATAGTCTGATAATTATTCACATCCATCAAGCCATTCCGGGGGAATAAACAAAACACCAAGAAAATTACACTATTAATAGCATCCTCTGCAGCGGCCAGGAAGACTCTTTCCCGGGCCGGCGTGGCGGCGAGATGACAGCGGCCCGTTCCCTGGCTGGAGGTGAGCACCTGCCTGCAGAGAACGCCTTTGCTTTGATTCCCTGGCTCTGGCTCCAGCTCCAGCTCCAGCTCCGTCTCATGAGCTGCTCGCCATCCATCCCCTCCTCTGCAAGGCCGGGGGCTTCTGCTGGGGCCCATGGCAAAGCTTCGCCCACCCCTCGCCAGGAGCCCCTGGGGAGTTGCGCAAGCAGAAGCAAGGCTGTCAGGGCCCCGGACAGCTCTGCCGCCTTCCCAGACAGGCCGGATCTCAGCACACTGGCTGAGCCTGGTGGGGCGTCCCCACCTTGTGGCCTCCGCACTGAAACAGGAACATGCGGCTCGCTGCTGCCCATGTCGGGGCCTGGTCCTTGCTACAATCCTGACCTCCCGTGTGACCAGCGTCTTTGGACACTGGTCAGACTCGTGCATGTCAGGCCGCAGGGCCCACAACCTCAGTTGCTCTCTGCTTCTGGGTCCCAACTCCTGAGAGGTGACCCGACCCCCTCTTGTCTGTGGGTGGCTTTGAGGCTTTTAGCTTTGCCTTTCTTGGGTGGCAGTAAGTGTAAGGTTGGTGACATTCACTACTCAAAGCACCTCAAAGTGTAAAAGAGAAACCTGGGAAGGCAGAGGGTCTGGGGGCTGCTCCCCTGCCTGTGCCTGCACACCCACTTTCCCTGCGGCAGGGTGTCCTTCCTTCCGGAACCCGTGTCCTCCTTGGTGGGTCACTGTGCCGCCTCGCATGTGTCTTCCCACGGGTCTAGGAGCTGGTACACTGCTGGGCCGTCATTTTGTTTGTTCACCATCGTGTGACCTCGTGTGTCTTGTGTCCCCAGCTCCGGGGGGCCACATCCTGGTGTTTGTCTCTCCTATTGTTTTATTTTCTCACCCATGCTGCTTTGGCTTGCACATGACTGACTGTCCGAAAGGGCGTCCGATGCCTGGGTTTGTTTCTCCGCCTGCCAGTCACCACCACGTGTGGCTCTTACGGAGCTTGTGGAGCCCTCCGCAGCCAGCGCCGGGCACCAGGAGTGGTTACCAGGTAGATGGCTCCAGAGCCCAGGCTGGAGATGCGGAGCTGAGTTTCTTTGACTTTGTGGTTTACCGTCTTCCAGAAGGGCTTGTGTAGAGCGTTCTAGAACAGAAGGAGTGGGTGCAGGGCAGGCAGGCAGGGCTTTGCGAACATGGAGATGGAGACCCCGCAGGGGGTGCTGTGGACAGAGGTGCAGAGAAATGTCGATGCCTGGGTCCTAGTTCCTGGGTCCCATGTCCCGGCCGATGTGAGTCCTCAGAGGGGCACTTGCTTATTGCATCTGCCCCGATTTAGAACCAAATTCCTCCAGGAAAGGCCAGGGGCCTGCGGTGGGGCACCTGAGGCACCTGTACAGGCCGCCCCTCCCTCCCGAAGGTTCCCCTGGCAGCCTCCTCAACGGCACTGTCTTCAGCCCCCACCCAGACACCCCAAGGCGCCTGCTCCGTGCTCGGAGAGCTTCGCTTGCTGGAAGAATCCTCACTGCACTGAGCTGAGTCTCCCATCCCCTTAACATTTCTGACTCTGCCGTCTGAAGCCCTGTGGCCTGTTCTGCCTTGCACAGACCCTCCAGGTTCCAGGAGTTGCTCTTCCTGGTTCCTTTGTCTTGACCTCTGCAGCTTCTTCCAGCAATCCCTGTGCGCTGAGCCACAGACCCTCCACGCCCTGCCCCTGGCTTAGGAAGAGCTGATGGCTGCAGAGGGCCAGCCACCCACAGCCCCAGTCCTGGGGATGTGCTCTGAAGATGCCAGAAAGGAGGGACACGTGCACTGACCTGGCCTCCAGGGCTCTAGCGGGTGAGAAGTGGCCAGCCCTTGCGGGGGCCCGGGGAGGTTGATGGAGTCAGAGGACAGAGGCTGGTGTGGGGGCCTTTGTGTCAGCAGGAGGTGGTGCTGGCATGGGGGAGGGAGGGGAGGGAGGGAATGCTGGGGGCTTGTGGGCAGGGCCCGTGCAGGACATGGAGCTGGTAGCATCTCAGAGCTGGATGGAAGAGGAAGGCTGGGAGCAGGCCCACCTGGGGACCAGTGGCCCCTGCACGGGAGCCGGAGGGCCTGGGCAGCCGTCTGTCCAGAAAGCATGCAAGAGCCCCGTGCTGCCCGGGTACACTGGGCTGTCGTGTCCAGAAAGAGACCTCTTGGGGTCGCAGGCAGGCAAAGCTGATTGATTTTGGTCATGAAGTTTGGCCTTGCGATGGGAACCGAGCTCCCAGGGAGCGAGACTGCCTCCCCGTGTCGGTGGCCGATAAGCCTGACTTGGTTTTACAGCCCAAGAAGTTGCTCACTGATAGCCAGACAGATGCTCCCCTGCCTCGAGCTTTAGTGAACAAACATTTCCAACCCAAATAGCTGCTTTTGCCTGTTTGTTTTTTCCTCCAGAGCCAAGGCCAAATGTCAGGGATGCCCCAGCATGGCCCCGAGCAGGGACTACAAGGAGGGGGCTATGCGTCCTTCGCTCTTTGGGGGCCTGGGTGGAGGACCCTGCTGAGACGCCCCTCTGGGAGGCCCGAAGCCTCCCTGAATCTCTTCTCCTGTGGTGACTGTGGGTCTCTGTCTTGCGTCTGCTTCAATCCGCCAGCTCCCTGGCCTGCCCACCGGTGCCGTTGCAACCCTGTCCTTTGAACTGGGCTTTTCAGGACACCCAGAGAGCCCTGGTGTGAGAAGCAGGCCCCGAGGCCAATTCTAGTCCCCCATCCTGGGGTTGCTCCCCTAAGTGAACCTGAGCATGCCTTCAGCCTGGTGTGGACGAAGCATGGTGCCTCCAGCCTCGCTCAGCTCTGTGTGTCCTTAGAGCCCTGTCCTGGCACTCTCTCTTGGAAACTGAGGTTTTTCTTCCACCTGCGTCCTTGCGGGTGGCTGGGAGGCGGGTCTGCCAGCATCAGGTCTTCTGGTCCCCGAGGCCGTCGCTGGCTTGTTCTGGGCGGTGGGAGGTGCAGCTCGCTGTTGGGCGCTGGCAGTGGCGGAGCCCGGAAGTCTGTGTGACTGTCCGGCCTCCTGTCCAAGAGTCCTCAGTGATTTCTCTGGGGGCCGCTCCTCTGAACGCCGGGCCGGCGTCCTGCAGTCTGTGCTTTCTGATAACGCCAGAGCCACGTTCCAATGTATTAACTTTTAACATTCGCCAGATTCAATTAATCTTATCTTTACAACTCCCAATTACAGGCAGTAATTAAGTGGAGCAGCATTGTAGGCTGGGGATACGGCATTAATCATCGCAGCCTTGGAGCCGTAAATTAGTTCCTTCCCGTCCCCGGCATCTTCCCAGAAGGAGCGGAGGGTTTTATTCCCTGTGTGGAAGGGTCTTTAATCCCACAAAGGTGCTTTGGATTGGGATTAACTTTTCTTATCTTTATGTAAACGATAAAAGCCCATTTAAAAAAGAGGAGCACACCTCTGTCCAGACAATGGAAGACTCTCTGAGGATGACAGAGTTGAAGGTGCTGCGGTCACCTCGGCCAGGGACCCTGGGAGCATGCCCAGAAATTAATTACTTGTGTCTTGTTAGAGCAGAAACTCTGTGATGTTTGCCTCCTCTCCAGCTCCTGCCCCCTCCTTTTTTATTTTTATTTTTATTTTTTTAAATTTTTTTGGGACAGTCTCGCTCTGTTGCCCAGGCTGGAGTGCCATGGTACGATCTCGGCTCACTGCAACCTCCACCTCCTGTATCCAAGCAATTCTCCTGCCTCAGCCTCCTGAGTAGCTGGGATTACAGGCGCCCGCCACCACGCCCGGCTAATTTTTGTATTTTAAGTAGAGATGGGGTTTCACCGTGTTGGTCAGGCTAGTCTCAAACTCCTGACCTCGTGATCCACCCACCTCGGCCCCCCAAAGTGCTGGGATTACAGGCGTGAGCCACCACACCGGCCTTTTTTTTTTTTTTTTTTTTTGAGACAGAGTCTCACTCTGTTGCCCAGGCCGGAGTGCAGTGGCGCCATCTTGGCTCACTGCTTCTTTGACTCCCAGGTTCAAACAATTCTCTTGCCTCAGCCTCCCGAGTAACTGGTATTACAGGCCACTGCCACCAGGCCCAGCTAATTTGGGGTTTCACCATGTTGGCCAGGCTGGTCTTAAACTCCTGACCTCAGATGATCTACCTGCCTCGGCCTCCCAAAGTGCTGGGATGACATGCATGAGCCACCGCGCCTGGCTTCTTTATTTCGTTAAAAAACAAAGTGGCCTTTCAGTTGGAAGGGGCTGTAGCGGAGCGGGAGCTGTCTCCCACCCTCTGAACGTTTCTTTGTCTTGCTTCTGCCCTGGGAGGGTCTGGGGGAGAGACCACGTCACGTGTCCTTTCATCTGTGTGACTGTTCTAGAACGGGAGCTGTTGGCCTTGTTACTCTGTAGCGGGGGTTGGGGACGGGACTTGACCAACCTCAGCCGGCACTCAGCTGTGCATCCTCAAGTCCCCGAGGCCCCGTCCTGGTCTGGTCCCCTTCGCTTGGAAATGAGGTTTTTGTTTTGCTGGAGGCCTGGGGTGGGCTGGGTGGTGTCCCTGTTGGCATTGGGCCTTCTCACTGCGCCTCAAGGCTGCAGCTCCTGGTGCCCACCTTCCCTCATGGGAAGAGAGTCCCAGCTTCCGGGTGCGGCATGAGCGGGACGCCCCCCCCACTTCACTTCCTCTGTTTACAAACTTTATCTTACGTCTTTCTTATTCATGATGTAGCCTTGGTGATCTTTCAAATGTAAAATGTGTAAAAATAAAACTTACAAAGTTGGTGACAAATGCAGCTTTTCTCATTCCCAAAGCTGCTTTTTCCCTGTTGGCTCCCAGCACCAGGAAACGGGTGACGTGGGCCTGGAGACCAGGCTGGCAGCTCCAGGGGCCCCAGATGCTTCCTATTCCAGACTCGGCCCCCCAGGACCCGCTCGCCACCCGCAGTTCCAGTACTTTCTTTTATCTTTTGCCTTTTCAGCCTCCTCGAAGTGTAATGCCGCTTAACCGGGAGCGTCCACACTCCTGGCTTTCTGAGTGTGTCACAAGCCACCGAGCCATGGTCCTCACTCCCTGCTCCTCCACCCGCCCCCCTCGCTTCCTTATGGATTCCATCCTGAAAGCCCCCGCCCCCAGCCATCCCCTGCACACAGCCCTGACCACGACTGCACTTTGTTTCTGCCTTGGGCACTGTCTGTGTCTCCCCAAGGCAGGTCCCACCAGGGACACCCCGACACGTGGCCCCCACTGACCTTGCCTCTGACGTGCCTCCCTTCTCTCGCAGGTACGCCATCCCGCCAGAGCACGGCAAGCGCCTGGAACGGCTGGCCATCGGTAGGTGACTGCCCCGAGGGCCCTGGGGACCAGGGACCGGGTGGGTGGGGCCTGTGGGAGGGGAGGAGAAGCTGGCATCCCCTGGGCTCTGCTGCGGTTTGGGTTTGGGTTTGGGTTTTGGGGAGTGGTGACATTCTTTGAGCCATTACTGTGTGATTTTTCCATTTCCTCCCACCCTCGTGGTCAGATTCACGCCCTTCTGCTGCGCGATTTGTCTCCATGAAATTCACACAGAATGCCCAGACACTCCTGTTTTCCAGTTTTCTTAGTGCAAGCTTCTTGGGCCTGGTCAAAGGCTGCCAGGGCCCAGGGAGGGCAGCCTGTGTTCATTTTTCTTCCATCACCCGGCCCCACACTGTGCCCTTGCTAATTCTCAGAAAGCCTAGGAAAGGAGACAGTTCAGCCAGCAGTCCGCTCACCTGCGCGGGGGCTGGCATGGTGGCCACACGGCGTTTGCCCTTGCTCTGCTGAGACCCAGCCTGGACACCTTCAGCGCATGTCCTCACCGGCGATGCCACCAGCCCGTGTTCACATGCTCCCTGGGGACTCTTGGGCAAGGAGGGGTTTGTCATGGAGGCCCAGCATGTGCCTGGGGCAGTGCTTGGAAACAAGCCAGACACCTGGAGACAGCCAGGGTGGGGCCCCCCTGAACTCCCCTGACCACCCGGCCCTGAGGCGCCCGAGCAGGGTTCCCAGTCAGCACTGGCGTCACAGCACAACAGGGGCGCGAGTTTCATGACACCTCACTGTTCCTGAGTGCCCAGAAAGTCATGAAAAGACAGCTGGCTAAAGCAGTTCCTCCCTCCTGCTGATCCATTCCCAGCCGCTCAAGAGCTGGCTCCTCCGGGCTGGCAGGTGGACAGCTTGGGGCGCGTGCGGAGGGAGGGTCAGTGAGGACCCATCGTTCCTCTGACAGCCCTGAAAGGGCCCTGTCTGAGCACCGCGCCCTTCAGGGACGGCGTCGGGCAGGTCAGCACACGACAGCCACGTCTTTTCCAGGAGCTCTCGCCCAGCCTCAGCACAGGCTCCCGGGACTGCCTGGTTGCCGTCCTCTGTCCCGTCCAAACCTTCGAGCCGAAGAATGCCCGCCATACGCTTCTTCCCTCTTCCCATGGGCTTTTGGCTTTGGAGATGGGAACTGTCAGTCTTTCTGGGGAAATCAGGGTCTCCTGTCACAGAGGCCGCGCCAGGAGCTGCGTGGCTGTGCAGGAAACGTTGCCCAAGCGCGGCAGATTCAGTGGTGGGGACGGACGGGAAGGCGAGTCCTTGAGGAGTGGGCTGGGCCCTCTCTTGGCACGTAGTCTCCTGGTTTCTGGACTGAGGGCTTTGCTCTTGGTATTTCTGAGCATTCCTGTTGGAAACCTGGGCCCTGTTCTTATGCACAGGTGAACCCTGGTCTTAGGAGCATGCTTCTGATAGTAGAAATTCTGCAGTCACAGGCAAGCTGTAGCAAAGGTCCAGCTCACTTACATACTAAAGCTGTGAAAGAAAAGCCGGATTAAAGCATTTCTCCCATTGTATTTTTTTAATACTGATTTCCAAAACACATTTGAAGACATAAGCTAAAGAAACATTCCCCACATTGTGTTAGCATCCTGAGGCTCCTGTAACAAATGACCACAGAGCTAGTGGCTGAAAACAACACACATTTATTCTCTCACAGTTCTGGAGGCCAGGGGTCTAAAATGCCCATTAAGGGGCTAAAACCCAGGTGCAGGCAGGGCCAGCTCCATCTGGAGGCCTCAGGGGAGAATCTATTTCCCGCTTTTTCCAGTGTCTAGAGGCCGCCCGCATCCTTTGACTCGGCCCCAGGGGAGAACCCGTTTCCCGCCTTCTACAGCATCTAGAGGCCGCCCGCATCCCTTGGCTTGGGCTGCATCACTCCAGCCTCTGTCTCTGGTCTCCTCACTTTCCTCTGCTCTAACCAAATGTCCCTCTGCTTTGCTGTTCTGAGGACCCGCGGAACGACATCGGACCACCCGGAGAGCCAGGGTGCTCCCCCACCTCAAGATCCTTAGCTCAGTCCCGTCTGCAAAGTCCTTTTCACCGTGGAAGGTGTCACACTCACAGGTCCCAAGGGTCAGCACATGGATGCCTTGCAGTTCCATTATTCAGCCAGCCACACTTAGAAAGCCACAGAAGAAAGCCTCTCTGAGCAGTCAGGGAGCACCTGTGGGCTCCCAGTCTGCTGCCGCATGACACCCCACATCTCTGTTGTCCACACAGCAGTACCTCTCTGTTGCCACTGGGAAGGGGATGCAGACGCAGCCTGGGGAGTGCCAGCAGCCCTGGTGGGGAGCAGGCCCTAGGCTCTGCAGTCTGTACTGGAGCTGGGCTTCACCCGGGTGGGCCCTTCCTGGTGCTCTCTGGTGCCCAGATCGAGAGGGCCACCCCCTTCTTGCCAGTCACTTCTCCCCCTCCATATTTAATGGGGACTACAGTTAGTCACTGTCCCCTCCCTTCTCACCCAGTGCGACTTTTGCATTAGAAAAGCAGAGGTTGACAAGAGCGTGCTGGAGAGGCCGCAGGCAGGGTCTGGCAGGGCCACCACTGTCCCCAAGCACTGCCACATCCTCTGTCCCTGCAATGTGACCGGTTCTACCCTGAGGCCAGACCAGGCACCTTTAGGGCCGGTTCGGTTTCTAGGTGTGCAGAGGGCTCGGTGCCTGGGCTGGGTGAGGGGGAGCCAGGGAAGAATTAGTTCTTTGTGGTGCTTTCACAGGGGTTCTTAGAAAATGTGGACTCTCTGGCCAGGTGCAGTGGCTCACACCTGGAATCCCAGTGCTTTGGGAGGCTGACATCAGAGGATCGCTTGAGCCCAGGAGTTCAAGACCAGCCTTGGGAACATAATGAGACTCTGTCTCTGTAAAAATTAGCCAGGCATGGTGGCGCACATCTGTAGTCTCAGCTACTCAGGAGGCTGAGGCGGGAGGATAGCTTGAGCCTGGGAAGTCGAGGCTACAGTAAGCTGTGATCAAGCCACTGCACTGCAGCCGGGGTGACAGAGGGAGACCCTAGTCACTCCTCAGCAGGGCAGAGCAGCTCCCAGAATTGTGGGCGCCAGCCTAGCTGTGAACCCCGAGGAGGGTCGGGAAGGGCGGCGGGATGTGCCAGATGCCTGCGGCTGCGTGGAAACACCTTGAGCCCCCTGTGGCCTCTGGCTCCAGCCCTGTCCTGCCCTCTGGATGGCAGCGGGGGCAGGTTGGGGCAGTGCTGGGGAAGGCGAGCCCAACCCCGCGTGTGTTCCTAGGTGCCCCTCCCAGACTTGCGGGGAGGCGTTGTGCTCTGTCATCGGGACGGTGGAGGGGTGTGCGATTAATATGGAAAATGAATAGCTGGGCTCCACACGGGCTCGCTGGAGAGTTGTGGAGCCTGTGGAGAGAGCGTTAATGTGCTGGTGCCTTATTGGTGCTAATCACTTAAAATGTGCGCCTTTGTTAGAGCTTTAATGAGAGCCACTTAAACTGTGCATTAAAAAGAGGAACTGCGGAGAGGCCGGCGGGCTGGGTGGCAGGCAGTCATAATTCTAATTGAAATGCTTTTAGTGCAGAGAAAAGTTGCTGGATTCGACAAACCCCTACACTTTGCAAAACCTCACCGTGGGGCCTGTGCGGCCGGGTGTCAGCAGAAGCACCGTGGCCCTGCTCTCCCGCCTCCCCGTGTGCCTGGGCCTCTGTGTGCTGGTGCTGTCACATACACGTGTGCCAGCTTCCACCAACAACCCACTGGGTGTGTGTCCTGGCCTGGAGGTGCTTGAGGTCTGCGCACTCTTCTTGAAGGGCCCTTGGGCTGGCCGAGGCTGTTGGTCAGTCCTGGCGGGAGGTGGACGCCTGTGGGCTCCCTGTCTGCTGCAGGCATGACACCCCACACCTCTGTCATCCACTCAGCAGTAGCTCTCTACCGCCACAGGGCAGAGGACACAGGCGCAGCCCGGGGAGAGCCAGCAGCGCTGGTGGGGAGCAGGCCCTAGGCTCTGCAGTCTGTACTGGAGCTGGGCTTCCCCCAGGCGGGCCTCCCCTAGTCCACACTTGATCCCTGTCCTCCTGCCTCCTGGGCCGGCCTCCTGCCCGTTGCCACTGGCAGAGTGGGTGGTGGAGCAGGAAGTGCCCGAGATGAGGCGGCGAGTCCCCTCCCTGAACTGCCCTTCCTGGCTCGGGCCCGTCTGGCTCTCCCGGCGCTGGTTCCGGGGACCCAGCTGCTTCAGGGAAGCCCCTTCGTTACAGGGATTGTGCTGCACACGGAGGGGTGTGGGTCTCCGCAGCTGCCGCCGGGAAGCCGGGGCGTCCTTACCTTACCCGCTAAATGCACGGGTCTTCACCTTGTGATTTGGAAACGTCCCTGAACTGTGCTAGTTAGGAAGCTTAGTTTATTTTTTATCTTTATTTTTGTGGAGATGGGGTCTTGTGATGTTGACCAGGTTGGTCTCCAGCTCCTGGCCTCAAGAGATCTATCCACCTGCCTTGGCCTCCCAAAGTGCCGAGATTCCCAGTGTGAGCCACCGAGCCCGGCCTGGCTATGAGGTTTGGGAAGGCACTGAGCCGCTGGTGTGAGTGCCTGCTTTCCAGGCACTGCTTTAAGCTGTGGAGTGCGCTGCTGGACAGACAGCCCCACACGTGTGCACGCAGCCCGCCACTTTGAGCTCGGCCTAACAGGAAGAGGTTGCGAGCCCCGACCACAGCCCAGGGTCAGGCCCACTCTGCCACTTCCTGGCGGTGCTGGGGCTGAGGGTGAGTCAGTTGCTGGCCTGGGCCTCGATTTCCTCACTCGTGCAGTGATAGTGAGGACACCCGCGGTGCTGTGTGGGGCAGGTGCACGGTCTCATTCATGGCCTTGAAGGCAGGTACCTCAGCGGGAGGCAGCAATGCTCACTCCCCACCGTCCCTGGCTGGTCTGGTTCTAGAACATCAGCTCCGAGAGGAGAGCGACCACACTGTGTCCTTTCCCGAGGGTCATGCTCTCTCATTGGCCAAGCGACGAGAGCAGCCACGCCGCATCCTTTCCCCAGGATCGTGCTTTCTCGTTGACCGGGTGACCGTGTGGGCTGTGATGTGGTGGATTTAGTCTCGGGGGAGGTCAGGGGGAAAGTCTCTGCATAGCTGTGCCCTGTGAGGGATCCAAGTGTATGCCATGGCTCGGCACCTTGTCACACAAGTAACCCTGGTCCTTCCCATGGTGAGGAGGCTCCGGGCTGCCCCCGCCGCTGGGCAGAGACGAGTCCCGGCAGCTGCTCACATGGTTGCTGCGCAGAGGCCAGAGGCTGTCATCACTGTCTGCCACCGGCAGAGCTTACGGCAGGGCACTGTGGGGCGGCTCCTGTGCATCTCCTTCCCCCCGACCTGCGGGCGCTGGGGCCATGCGAACCAAGGGCAGGTCCGGCTGTGCTCTGTGCTCCCACACGCCTGCTCTCCGTGGGAGGAAAGAGCCTGCCTGCCCAGAGGGCAGCCTCCTCACCGACTCTGGCTGGCTGTGGCCAGGAGACCGATGTCCGTCTTTTCTGCCCTAGGCTTCTTCCCCGGGAGCTCGCAGGGCTGCGACGCCTTCCTGCGGCACAAGATGACCCTCATCTCACCCATCATCCTGAAGAAGTACGGGATCCCCTTCAGCCGGGTGCGTACGGGGCGGAGCCTGCACGCCTGTGGGTGGAGTGGGTACTGGGCCCGAGCTCGGGTGGCCACACACACCCCAGGAGATAAGCTGCTTAACCCTGGAGAAGTTTCTAGAACAGTGATTAACAAGCCAGAAGAGGGGCGCGTGGCTCAGCAGTTAGCCTCCAACTCTTCCACGGGGGAGAGAGGATGACAGAGCTTGAATCTGGTGGGGTATTTACCTCCCCTCCCCTCCCCTCGCATACCAAACCAAAACTTCCTCCTGGGTGTGGTCATCAGAGGCCCCTCTGCAGCGACCGCAGGGGTGGAAGGGCAGGGGTGGCCCCTGCTGACCTGGCAGGAAGCCGCCAAAGAAACAGAGAGCAGAGCCCCTCACCCCGTCCGAGGTGGGAACCCGGTTGCTACCGCCCGAGGCCACACCCTCAGTGTCAGGCACCCCACGGCCCATGTCACCCGGCCGTGGAGAGAACTGCCTGCTTAGAAATGATATATGGGCTCTCCTGCATGTGAAGACTGAACTCATTCAGTTCACAGCTTCAGGGGCTGCTGGCGGAGGCTGTGATGGAGGAGGCCTGAGGCTGGGGGTGGGGCCTTCCTGCACCTGGTTTGACGGACGGGGTTTGGTGTCCCAGGAGCAGAGCAGGCTGTGCTTAGGGTCTGGCTCAGCAGCTGCACCCACTCGAGGCAGTTCCTTCCCCATGGGGAAGCCTTCATGCGTGAGAGAGTCTAGGCCTGTGTCCCCAGTTCTGTCCAGGTGAGACGCACGTGCCAGGAACCTGTAAGGCAGGTCTGGGCCGCAGCTCCGAGTGCTGGGCAGGAGTGGGGAGCAGCTGGGGAGCCCAGCTCATGAGGTTCCGCGGGAAGAGTGATGTGCGGGCTCGGGAGCGTGCTCTGTGGTGAGGCCCTGAGTGTCCGCCAGCCAGAAATCGCTTCTGACATTTCAATCAAACGGCCAAAGCATCAGCTCGCACATCAGGGACCCGCTCTTCCCGGCGGGGCCGCAACCCAGAGGCCGCCTCCCGGCCGCCATGGGCATTCATCAGACAGCGCGGATCTCGCTGGGAGAAGTGCGGGTTTCCGGCCTTTCCTCTCATCCCCCGTCTTCTGGTTGGAACATCATTCATTACCAGCAAAACCAGACAGATCACGGCATTGCTCGGGGAAGTGAGAAGTACTGATTTTCTGGCTGGTTTGTCTAAAACCTTCTCCAAAGTGGTGCTTCCTGGAGGGGGCTGCCCATCGAAGGGGTGAGCAGGTGGTGTGTGGCCTGGACGCCCAGGTCAGCGTCTGTATCGCACTGCGGTTTGTCTGTGAAGTCCCTGAACCTGAGCCAAAGGTGGCTCACTACCGGCCCCGGAGTGGCTGCTGGCAGCGTGCATGGTAGCAGGCGGGCTCCAGGCAGGACGGCTGCGCTCCCCCACACCCCTAGCTGCTTGCTGGGGCTGGGCACTGGTTTCTCCCGAGGCCGCCACGGTGAAGACCCCTGTCCCACTGCAATGAGCAGCACCTGTGCCGCCTCGCCTGGGAACCATCCTTCAGCCCCTCAGACACCGCGGGCTCGAGATGAACATCCCTTCCAGAGAGCTGCGTGGGTCCCTCATCTGAATTCCTGGCAGCCTTCAAACGAGTGACTCCCCACACTCCACTTATAAATCTTTGTAATGGTATTTACTTCTAGGAGAAAAAGCCGATCAATAGCAGAGCTTTTTAATAATTAAAAGTGTGTATTTCTGTAATCTGCCATTGACTCCCTCATTTATTCTGCAAGAGGTCGCAGAGGAAACCGAGTTCCGGGCTTTCGCCGTGCCTGGTGTCTGGGGCTGCATCCTGTCACTGCTGATGACTTTGCCGCAAAGCCTATTCATCATCCCAATGCCTTCTAATTGATTGTTGGATAATGTTGACAGCAGTGACACTGGGGACAGACACCGTGAGTGTGGAATGAAGCCACCAGGACGCAGGTTTCCTCGCAGGAACATAATCTTGTCCTAACCGAGCGCATTTTCTGTTCTAGGCCTCGCTTCAGAGGAGGGGTTGGGCTGGGGGAGTGAGGTCCTTACATCCGTGAGAGCCTGGCTCTCTGCTGCCATCACCCCCATTCGATCTTGGCATTCCGGGGGCCCAGCTGGATCCCTGAAGGCTCAGAGTCTGACGTCTGCCTGACGCGTGCCTGCAGGCCTGGTTCTCCACCACACCGGATGGGCCCAAGGGAGAGACAGGGAGCGTCACTTGGCCTTAAAGGAGGTGGTCAGGGGGAAGCTTTCTGAAGCCAGCTCAGATAGGGTAAAGGAATCAGTAATGGCATTTACTTTAATTTTTTAACTTTTTTTTTTTCCTAGAGATGGGGTCTCACTCTGCTGTCCAGGCTGGTCTCAAGCTCCTGGACTTAAGCATTTCTCCTGTCTTGGCCTTTTCCCAAAATGCTGGGATTACAGGTGTGTGCCACCATGCCCGGCCCAGTAATTACATTTTTTAAAAAAAACCCCAAACCTTAATTTTATTTGCCCCGCATTTCACGAAGCTCCAAGCTTAGTGGGGAGAAGCTGGCCCAGAGAACCCCACATCCTGCACAGTGAGGGCCAGGCCCTGGGGACCCCACGTCCTGCACAGCGGGGGCCAGGCCCTGGGGTAACGTGTGCTCCCCCCACCCCTGTTTTCTGTCGCGTGCTCATTCTGATGCACGTGGCTGTCACTTGGACGGGAATTTAAAAATATAACTTAATGCACACTGACTTTCCTTGATTGGTGCGATTAATTATTTGAAAAGAAAAATATCATAGTGTTCTTAAGGACTGGCGTTTTTCCAAGCCGTGTCGGTTTTGATTGATGTCTGATGCCGTGGCTGGCTTCCGAAAGCCTCTCCAGTTCTGACGGCTTGTCGTTGACTTCAGGGCATCCAGCGGTCTCTGCTCATCTTTCTGGAGGAGTAAGTAACGATCAGCAGGCCTGAGAACTCCTACGAATCAGAGATAAGAAAACAAACGGCCCGATGCATGTGGGGTGAGGGGCTTGAGCAGACGCGTTACGAAGGAGCCGCAGGAACGAAAGCCATGGTTTGATGCCCAGCGTCGGTAGAAGTTAGAGAGAGGCGGCCAGCCGGGAGATGCTGCCTGTCCCAGGACGGCCACGTCAGAACACCGCCACCAGTTGCCAGTGAGGAGGGCGCAGCTGCACACTGCTCACGGCCGGGGTGGATGCAGGGTTGTGCCACGCCATGGAAAACTGTTCGGCAGTTTCTTGGAAACGGAAGCATGTACCCTGTGCCCCAGCAATGCCGCTCTGTGCATGTTTACCCAGGAAAAATGAAAACATATGTCTACAGAAAGATTGGTACATAAGTGTTTTTGCAGCTTTCTTCACAAGAGCCCCAAACTAGAAACAGCCCGCACATCCATCAGCAGGATAGATAAATCAATAACCATAGATCCACGCACGACCAAGTACTGTTTAGGAATGGAAAGGAGTGGTCGCCTGGTGCACATGACAGTGGGAACAAATCTCAGAAACGCGCGCCGGGCGGAAGACACCAGGCACGTGTCCCTGCCGTACAACGCTGTTCATGTGAACGGCTAGGAGGAAACGAGGGCTGTGGTGACCAAGAGCGCATGCGTGGTTGGGTGGGGATGACCTGGTAGAAGGCTGGTGGGAGGGGTGCCTGGGGGCCCGGCATGTTCTGTTCCTGTCTGTCTGGAGCAGTGGTTACTCCCAGAACTCCGAGCAGCCTGTAATCCCTGTGTTTTTCTGGATGTTAAATAAAGATGAGGAGCCCACTTGACTTCAAGGGGAGTCACTTCTAGTCCATGAGCCTCAGTTTCCATGTCTGTGGATTGGGCCCACAGCCCCACCCCCCAGAAGCCCTTGGCCCAAGCCCCGGTGCAGCAGGTGGGAGCCGTCACTCCAGATTTGTCGTTGATCTTTCTGGGTGATCGTCTTTCAAAGCCTTTATCAATGGGCTTAGCAGTGAGCAGAGAGTTGGGGGACGGTGTGGCCATCTCGAGTGTCCCCAGAGTGGGGAGGGTTCCTAGGGCGCAAGGCTGCAGCCCCCCAGCACTGGTAGGCAGCCCTGCCTCTTCTTCCAGGCCTTGGGGTGGCTGTTGGGAAACCTTAGGTCTGGGGTCATTGTGGGCCCCACCCCAGCCACGCACGCCTCGGCTCCTCAGTTTAGGGGGTCCTACTTCAGAGACCTGCGGAGTCGGATGGGCCAGCCGTCGGAATTGGACTTGGGTCTGGAAGCATTGGCCCGCTTTCCAGGGTGCTGGTCTGGTGTCAGGTCCTGCTCCCAGTGTGCAGGTGTTTCTGGATCTCCATGACCTCGTGGAGACCCCCTCGCTGGGATATGATGGAAAGGCGACTTGGGATGGCGGCGTGTTGCAGGCCCCTTCCTGGCGTGTTTTGCGCGTGCAGTGGTGGCTCCTTTCTCATGCGAGGGCAGAAGGTGTCCTGAGCAGTGTCTTGTCTTCGGAGCACTCTAAAGCTGCTGCCAGCACCGCCTGCCCCAACACCAGCCCCAGCTGCTTCAGGACGAGTCACAGTGACTGTGAGTGTGACTCAGCCACCTCCAAAGCAGGAGGCCCCCATCGCTCCCTGTGAGGGTCTGACTGGAGACGCCCCACAGGCATCGTGTCCAGCCACGGCTCCCTCCGCAGGTCCAGCCACGGCTCCATCCTCAGTTCTCCCACTGGAGTGGTGCTGGCATCCGCCTTGGGGCAGGGCAGGGCCTGCTGGGGCTGGAGGGGCCCGGCTGAGCCAAGTGGAGGTTGCAGAGCTGTGGCCACGCCTGCTCACCGTGTCCTTCATGAGCCGTGTGGGAAATGGGCTGGAGCCCCGGAGCCCCTGGATCCACCTTTGACTTCGTGAAACCCCCTTGGTTTGTGAGCCAGGCTCCCTGGCACCCGCTGGGAAGTCCCCGCGCCCCATCCCCTGGTGCACTTCCAGTGGCCCTGCCCTCACCCATGCCCTTTCCCTCCTCAGATCACACAGGAGGCTGGGGAATTCATGATCACATTTCCATACGGCTACCACGCCGGCTTCAATCACGGGTTCAACTGTGCAGAATCTACCAACTTCGCCACCCTGCGGTGGATTGACTACGGCAAAGTGGCCACTCAGGTAAGAGCTTGCCGGCTGGGAGCAGGACACAGCAGGCCGGACAGAGGCTCTTTTTTGCCTCTGCTCTGCAGCCACCTGCCCGTGGCTGGTCCAGCAGCCGTTTCGCTCAGCCCAAGGCCCGGACTCTCAACCAGGGTCTGTTTCCGGACTCCTCAGAGAACTTTTGCCCAGAACGCTCCTTACCTTGAAGACTAGAGAGGAGGTGGGCAGGCCGGGTGGACGACGGTGGTCCCGGGTCCATCTCCAGTTAGTTCCATACACCAGCTAGCCCGCCGCCCGCGTGGGCCTCCTGGGCATGGCCGACTGCTTGGGTCTGGGGTTTGAGGTGTCTCCTCCACCGGCACCATTATATATATTTATATAAATATATAAATAATCTATATGAATTGTATATAAATATAAATTACATATAAATTACATAATTTATGTATGTAAGTTATATGTGTTTATATAATTAAGATGGATTTTGGCCGGACATGGTGGCTTCACGCCTGTAATCCCAGCACTTTGGGAGGCTGAGGCAGGAGGATCTCTTGAGCCCTGGAGGTCAAGGCATTGATGAGCTATGATTGCACCACTGCACTCCAGCCTGGGCAACAGAGTGAGGCCCTGTCTCAAAGAAAAAAATGAATTTCACCTGTTTCTTTTTACTTCCCCCCCACCACCCTTTTACAGAGACAGGGTTTTAATATGTTGGCCAGGCTGGTCTGCAACTCCTGGGCTCAAGTGATCCACCCGCCTCGGCCTCCCAGAGTGCTGGGATTACAGGCGTGAGCCACCGCGGCATGCCAGCTCTTTCTGCTTTTTTCGCCTGGCTGCTGGGAAAATGGGGACAGCATAGGTGGCCTGTGTGACGTCTCTCCTGGCTGCGCTGGTCTGGACGAATGAGCGAACCTTAATTTTTGTGGCTGTTTCTCTGCTTTCGGTGCAGTTAAGAAAAAGAACAGGGGTCTACAGCAGGCAAGGCCCTGAGAGGTGCCCCCGGGACTCATTTCAGAAAATCCCCAATGTCTCTAGTGAAGACTCTGGGCTTAGCTAAAGGAAGAGAGATCCGGAAGTTGGGATTTCGGCTTTTTGATCTAAGGGAGTAGTTAGGTATCTCAGGGCTGTCGCTGTGTTGAGAGGGCGTGTGTCTGTGTGTTTGTGCCGCTGTGGGGGCGCCGCGGGTGTTGTGACCAGCCCAGCAGCAGATTGAGCTGTGAGCCTCAGGCCTCAGGCTTGTCCTGGAGGTGCTGTCAGAACTGAAATTGCAGCGGGGCGGTGGGGACTGCCCAGATATTAAAAGCAATTTGGGATTCAGCCATGTGTTCACAAACAAGTGACTTGGGAAGTGCGGACTGAGACTGGGCTCCACGCTTCCATTGTCAGGCGGCGTAGCGTGAAATTGCTGAACAAGCAGCGTGCAGCACGTGACACACACCAGGGGTTCCAGGCAGGCTCCCTCTTGGAGCCCCCAGCCCCGCTGTCCCAGCCCCTGCTCAGGCACCCCCTGGTGTAGTCAGGCCTGGCCTGGGCGGCGAGGGCCTTACGCAGGGAGTGTCATTAGCCACGAGGCCTCTATGGCTGTCTGGGGGGCGTCGGTGGCTCTCAGGCTTCTTGGCGGGGCAGCCCGCCCCTGACTCTGGCAGGGTTTTCTGCTCCCACAAGCAGCCCAGGCTGGAGAGGCTATTAGAGCATCTCGCCGCACAGATGACAGAGGAGCATTAAAAGGCAGGGAAACGGTCCAGGTCAGGTGGGGCTCGGGCCTTGTCCAGATCTGTGTGCAGCCCAGTTGGAGGGAAGGGGCAGCCCAGAATCCCCCTTTTCTGGTGTCCCGCTGGCCAGCCCAGCTCCCCCATCCCATTGGCATTTTGGGCCAGTTTCTTTTGAGCACGTTCTTCAGAGGAGAGCGGGGGAGGCGGCTTCCACCCCTCCGTTTGCTTAGAGACATCTTTCCTTGTCAGCTTGTTCGCCTTCCTTGACCCCTAGGGACCCCTGCCCCCGACCCCGTTGTCCCTTTTCTGTCAGTTTTGTGTTCAGGAGCTGACGGTGGGAAGCCACCCTCCTGTGAATTTTGGGTGTCTGTGTTCACGGGTTGGCAAGCTAGGGCTCCGAGCTGGCAGGCCGGCATTATGCCGTCTGCAAACTGAGCAGGAGGTTTACATCTTCAAAGGGTTGTGGCAGGAGGACAGTTCGAAGGACGTGTGACCTGTGACAGCCAGACGAAACTGAAGTCTCGCTTAACAAATGAGCATCCTGTGCAAAGCCACACCCTGGCATGGAGGTGGCGTCTGCGTCCGCTTCACCCTGCCGAGTTGAGGAGTTCTGAAAAGCCAAGAGACATGTGCTGCCTGGCCCTTACAGAGGAAGCCTGTCCCTGTCCCCGCCCCCCACCACCGTCAGCAGAACCCAGAGGGGTGCGTGGCTTGCAGGACAGCCACCTCCTCCCCCGCCCAGCCCCCAGGGCCTGCTGCGAAAGCAGGTCGGCCCCCACCCGTCACCACACCCTGAGCCAGTGCAGCTGCCTCTGGAGTTCCGGATGGACCTGCCAGCAGCTGCAGCCCTGAGCAGGCCAGGTCAGTGCCATGGACGTGCTGCCACCTGCCCACGGAGCATCCCTGGCTACCCCATGGCAGGCAGGAGGCCCAGCCCTTGGCCCAGGTCTGCCCCCACAGGCCAAAAGCTCTCCAAGGTTCCCCCTGGCTGTAAAATCCCCAAGAAATACGATCTCCCTGCAGCAGGTGGCTTACCTAGATACACAGCCTTGTACCAGAGCCCCTGGGTAGAGCTTCCAGGGCCCTGTGCACACACACAAGAGGCAGCGTGGGGCTCTCCCCTCCCACCCTCTCAGCAGGGCTGGCGCCTGCCTGAGCTCACAGGTGAGATGGAGCAGCCCAGGCCCGCGCTTGTGGCGGAAGCAAGGCCTCATCCACTCCCCATCAGCAGAATGCCGTGGGCACATGGAGGCCATTGTCAAGGAGGGGTGGGATTTATTCCCGTGGGTGTTTTTCCTTTCTAGCCGGTCTGCGGGCATTCACCCTCGCCACCCGTCTGTACAGCAGGCGACGGAGTGCCTCTCGGGACAGGAGGAGGCCTGGTGGCCCCGGCCCTGTGTGTCTGTGTGGGGGAGGTACGGCTGTGTCCCCATCCCAGCTCTCCACTCCCACTCATCCCCTGTGACACCTGGTGTCATGGACCTGCTCCCCTCAGGACTGGTGACCTTTGGACCCCAATGGTGACAACCGCAAAGGTCCCCAGACATCATGCAGCATCCCTTGAAGGCAGGATTGGCCCCAGTGAGAGCTGCTGGCCAGGGCCACTTTCGAGGTCGGTCCTCTCTTTTTGGGGGGTGGGGTAGGTAGTGCCACTGTCATTTTTGACTGCCCTGCTGGTGTGGCCTCCTAGACCCAGGTTTCCCGGCATCTCCCCTCCTGCCGAGCGCCTGTCTCTGAGTATCTGAGTGTTCTATTTGAGCTCCTCATCTCTGTGCCACTTTCCCAGACCTAAGGCGGCTGAGCACTGCAGCGGTCCGCAGCCTCGGTGTGCGACCCTCTTTAAGCACACAGGTGTTAAGTATCTCAGAGCCGCGAAGCCTTGGCCAGCTGCCTTGCCTGACAGACTCCCACCTTGGGACGGACCCCGGCTTCAGGGCTGGGATTTCGTTCACTTCACTCGAGTCTCTTCTCCGGAAGCGGGCCGGACTGATAGGCGGGTTTGGGGCATGAGGGCGCTGGGCAGCGCAGGTTTAAGTCTCCTCTGGAGGAATCTCGTGTCTTTCCGGAGCTCAATGCCAGGCAGGAGGTTGCTTTGCCCTCAGGAACTAGAAGTTCTTTACCACCTGCTCTTCATGCCCACCTGTGGGGGAGAGCCCCATTCCTTGTATTCACTGCCTTCCGAAGAGCGGGAGGGAGCCTCTTTCCTCGTGGGTGGGATGTGGCCCCCCACTCGGGTAGGCCCCGGGCATCTGAGGGCCCCCAAGGGCCCATCATTGTCAGGGTGAGCGTCCATCCCTGCAGGGGCAGGGAGCTGGCGGCTTAGCTTCCTCTGGAGCACGGTTCCATCCGCCAGATGTGCTCACATCCAGCTCTTAGCAGCCCCTGCAAAAACCCTCTCTGATCAAAGAGAGGTGGGTGTACAAATGCGGCCCGGGCTTTGTCTCCAACTCACTCCACGATTCCTGGACCATGCAAGCCGCATCACTCGGACACCATGGATACAAACCCTCACTCCCCCGGCCCCTAGACCTGAGGGGAGCCCTGGGCTCAACTTCCATCTGGAGCAGAGGTCGATGGGGGGAGGTGGCCCCTGCCCACAGCTCCACCCGTGATAAGTAGACAGGCTTTTCCATAATTAATCAAAACCTAGGCGTTCATCTGTGGGCCACGGCTGAGCAGGGGCCACAGCTGAGCAGAGACCACCGGAGTCCCCGAGGGAGCCCTGAGGCTGCAGGGAACGGGCCAGGACCCCCAAAAGAGCGGATTGTGGTTACAGGGGTAGGATGACAGTGGGAGGTTTTGACATCCTCAAGAGACAGAGGAGCAGGGCGCCCCTGCCAGCTTCACCCACACATCCCTTGGGGCAGATACAGAAGGAAGAATGTGCATTGTTGGAAATTGGGGAATACGGTAAACAAAGAGAAGTGGGAGCTGACCTTACCATCTGCTCAGCCATGAGAAGGAGTGAGGCCCAGTGTGGGCGAACGCTGAGGACACCCCACTCAGTGAGAGAAGCCAGACCCAGAGGCCACACCGTGCGAAACCCCATTTCTATGAAATGTCCAGGACAGGCCAGTGCTCAGAGGCAGGAAGGGGTGCGTAGGTGTGGAGGCTGGAGGGTGACAGCGGATGGGGGTGGGTTTTCCTTGGAGGGTGAAAATGCTCTACATTTGAAGGCGAAGATGGTTGCCCCAGTCTGTGGGTACACAAGCTCCTGCGTCGCACACCTGGTGAATTGTAGGGCACGCAAATCTCACTGAAATCGTCCAGAAACATCCTTCCCCCGGATCAGTTCTTAGCAAATGAGGAACAGTAATCCAGAATAAAAAATGGGTGGCCTTTCTGGAAGGCCGTCTGCCGTGGACTACACGCGTGCCTCCTGTGGCCAGCGCTTCTGTCTCGGGAACATATGCATACTGGTTCCGTGTCTGAGGACAGCTGTAGCCTCGATTGTTGTAGTGGGAAGTTGTATGACCGGGGGTGGGTTGAGCCAGTGGAACGTTGTGCAGCCGGGAAAATGTGTTTGCTCCCTGGGGTGTGCTCTGTGTCTTTGGGCTTGGAGAGGTGCACGCAGCACTTTAAGTGAACAAACAGGCTCCGACGGCGACTGTGGTGATTCCCATTTGTTGTGGGGTGGTGGGGTGGTGGGGTGGTGGGGTGGTGGGGTGGTGAGGTGGTGGGGTTGTGGTTCTCAAGCTGGGAAAGGGAGATTTGCCCAACTATTGGTTGATATTAGTTTGATGTCACGGAATTTGGGATACCTTAAAAATACGCGCTAACTTTTCAATATGGTTCTGTCTTTTTTTGTACTAAAAAAAAAAAAACAAAACAAAACACCACACACTCCTCTTTTCATAGTCAGAGGCGCGTAGCTCTGGGGAGGGAAGAGGGGTTGGCCATTCCTAGCTGCTTGCTGAGCGAGCACCCCACAGTTCCCAAGTGGGAGAAGTTTTTGTTGTTGTTGCTTCGTTGGTTTGTTTTCGGAATGGGGAGTAAAAACCAAACAAAAGGCCAAACACAGTGACTCACGCCTGTAATCCCAGCATCTAGGGAGGCCGAGGTAGGAGGACTGCATGACTCCAGAGGTTCAGGGCCAGCCTGGGCAACATCGTGAGACCCCACTCTCCACAAAAAGGGAAAACAAGACAAAAAAATCAAAAACGGTGAAGACCCCAAAGCCTGTTCCCCTTCCTCCCTGCTGAGCGGGTGAGGCAGTGCCGGGGAGAGGGCAGAGTGGCAGGTCCTGGAAGCCCAGCCCGGCGTTGCTGAGCGCCTGCTGTGTGCTGGGGAGGGATCCCAGCCCCCAGGTCTGCCAAGGAGAGGTGAGAGTGCAGAGGGCAGCAGGCTTGCCCCCCTAGCCGCACGCCTTGCTCCATGCCCCGACCTCGCCAGGCTGAGGCTTACGGTGCAGCACTGGGTTCGTTTTGAGAGGTCTCTCTTCTCAACTAGAGCCATCTCAATGGTAACGTCTTCTTTCTCTTTCTCTCTCCCTCTCTCTCCCTCTCTCTCCCTCTCTCTCTTCCCTTGCCCCACTTGGAGGCACAAGCCGATGGGGCATCTGGAAGCCCACACCCTCCCTGCCCACCAGGTGTCTCCTGGGCCAGTGGCTTCGTGTCCTGGGCATGTGTCCTGTGCACAGCCCGGTGGGGGCGGGTGGAGGGGCCTCCAGAGGTGGCGGCTCCGTGTCTCAGAGCAGAATCCCCGGCACGTGCTCCAGCAGGCAGGCTTTGTAGTGGGATTACTAACGGGGCAGATCACAAGGATGTTCCCGTCTCACTGGAAGAAATAAAATGTGCGCGCAGCAGCCTTTCTCACGCCGAACTCAAGTTAGTCCTACAAGCCTGCACGCCGTGTTAGATTAGCTCAGCACGCGGCCGGGCTGACCCCACGGTGGGTGGCGCCTGGTGCTGGTAGAGAAGGGTCTGACCTCCAGAGCCTGGGATTCAGCGGCGTCCCGAAACTCCCCTGTCACCTGGAGAGTTGATTGAGGATTAAACAGAGCGCAAGAGATGGGAAGCCCGGCTGGAAGGCCAGGAAGCCCCGTGCTCTTAACTGGTTCCATGCCAGCTGTCTGTGGGTGAGGCCTGCTGCGCACCAGCCTCCCCGGGGACATCTCGGGCTCTCGGGAGGTGTCTGGCAGGGAGAACTTCTACTGAGCTTGGGAAGGGGACGACGACTTGGATTCCCCAGAAGCACCGCCACCCATCTCCCCCCACCTCCCGCATCCGGCCAGGGTGGGGGCTCCGCAGGAAGCAGGCCTCTCCTGAAACCCCAGCCCTGGGGTGTACTGAACGTAATTACTGTAAAATTCAAACCAAATTGTTTCTGCTGCCTGCGAGAACTGTGTGTTCCTTCTGTTTGGTAATGAGGCCGCCCGCTCCGGGTGATTAACCCGAGCCCAGGGGGAGGCGGCAGAAGGAAGGCGGGGGCTGGGGAAGTGTGGGAGGGAGGAGGGCCCACAGAGGCCCGGGAAACTCCAGCCCCTCCTCTGACCTGCCAGAGCCCACTGGAGCCCATGGCTGGCCTGTGCCCTGCCTTTGGCTTCCTGCCTCAGTGAGCCTCTGATTTGTGGTGTTGCAGGGCTGGATGTAAAATATGTCTCCCTTGCTCCTTCTCCCAGATCTTCCCTGCCTCTCTGACCCTGGTCAGGGCTTTTGGGGCCCCTTCCCATGTGTGGACTTAGGGGGTGTCACGGTCATGCAGAAGCATTGGGAGAATCTACAGCTAAGACCATGCAGAGCGGGTCCCGGGCCGGGTCAGAGTGAGTGGGCCCTGTGCTGGCTCTTGGCCTAGTGTTTATGCTGCACGTCTGGAGGGTGAGCTAGGAGAGGAGTGGTCTGGAAAGAAGGCCTCGTTTAGTCTCTCCCCCGGCACTGCGGACATTGGGGCCAGATCCTTCTCTGGGCTGGGGCCATCCTGGGCACTGCAGGGTGCTGAGCAGCACCCCTGGCCTCCACCCACCCCATGCCAGGCACACCCCAACCCAGCTGTTTCAACCACAATGTCTGCAGACACATCCACTCCCATGGGGGCAGGGCCACCCATCAAAGACACCTGGGTCTCCAGGCTCCCTGCTGGGCCCCTCCCTCCTTTCTCCTGCTGCTCTCAGCTTTCGGGATCACACCCTCTAATACTCCCAGTTCTGCTGCCCAGGAGCTCTGGTCGGGGAGGGGGGGCACATCTCCCCAGAGGAGGGTTGGGGGCTTTTCTAGACCGAGGCTCATGGTGTGGCTCCAGGGCCTTTGCCGGCTCGGCAGCACCCAGTCTTCTCTACCATCCTTCACGGACAGAGCTGGTTCGGCGGCTGCAGCTGGATGCTGCCTGGCATCTGAGGAGCGGGTCTGCTCATGGGGTCAGGCAGAGGCGGGACCCCCTCGAGGGGCACCGGCGAGGGATCCCAGGGGGCAGCCGTCAGAGAAGCAGGAGAGCCGGACGAGGGGGCTCACGGGGCCTGGCCCTGAGTCAGAAGTGGTGGACCTCTCCCCTCTCCCATATCAGGGCATCCCAGCTCATGGCCAATCTTCGGCCTTTGTGGAGGAGTCGTAACCCGGAGAGTGAGAGAGAACCTCCAGGAGCAAGCGCTGGCAAGGGATTGTGGGGGGCGGGCCCCTGCACCCCTAATCGCGTGTCCCCTCCCCACCCAAGGTGTGACCCTTCATAGGGCCCACGGTTCAGACCTGGAGCCATCTGCCTGGGTGCAGACCCTCCCCTCCTAGCGCTGTGCCTTAGTTTCCCTCGGCCTGTTGGAAGTGACATGGAACAGCACTTGGGTGGTGCCTGGCACAGAAGCAGGACTGCCATGGCCGTTGAGGCCCCTTCAGGGCAGCATGTGGAGGAGAAAGGCCGGTCCTGGTGGCCCGGAGTCAGGCGTGCAGCTGCCTGCTTGTCATGTCCCTGCAGGGGCTCCCAACACTGATAGACACATGCGAGGCTACTTTCATTTAGGGAGGGCCAGAGGGGACATCGGAGCCTCCCCTGGCACCTGGTGGATGTGCGGGCAGCATGGAAGGCTGTGGAAGGCCATGGAAGGCCCGTGACCTTGCCTGGCCTGGCAGGCCCGGAGGGGCAGGGAGCCGCTCGCTGTGCTGCCGGGAATGGCCCCGCGGCCGAGGCCCAGGGAGCCCTGGGAGCGGACGCCTAATTGTTTTGTTGACGCGGCTGCCGACTGCTTCCAGTGGGTTTGCTAATGAACTGGTTTGTTATCGGCCCCGCTGCAGCGCTGATAATTACATCAGAAACAGGGGGCCTGCTCATCCTTCCCACGCCTTGTGTGAGCCATCAGTGCGGGTGCGGGCGCCTCTGCCCCTTCCTCGATGTTTAACGCCTTGTGTGCCAAGGCACCTGCCGCCTATGCCCACCCCAGACAGATGGTCGAGATGGCTGTGAGAGGAGTGTGACCGCCACTCGCCCCGGTCGGCATCCGCTGGGCAGTGGTCACCGCGCAGGCTACTGTTCAGCTGCTGGGGAGGCAGCGTGTGAGGCCATCGAGGTCCAGGGAGGAGACAGGACACAAATAAGGGTGGGAAGAGGAATTTCTGCTCCTAGAGAGGGCGCAGGGATGCTGCAGCTGCAGCCTGATGTGTCTGCCATCTGGGTAGCCCAGTCCACAGCCCGGGCAGCTGAAAGCACCCAACGTGTATCCTCTCACAGTTCTGGAGGCAGAGGCTGAGATGGGTGTGTGGCGGGCTGAGCCCGCTCAGGGCGCCAGGGAGACCTCCCCCCGCCCGCCTCTCCTGGCTTTGGGGCTGGCCGAGATCTCAGGGCTGCTTGGCTTGCAGGGGTGTCACCCTCTCCTCTGCCCGGTGGCCACGTGGCCCCTCCTCCCTGCCTTTGTGTCCTCTTGTCTGCTTCTAAGGACACCAGGCGCTGGCCCCGGGCAGGCCCCAATCCCGGGTGTGAATCACGCACCGACGACAGCTGCTACCACGCTGCTTCTGAACACTCCTCTCTGAGGCCCTGGGTTCAGGCTGCTGAGGAGCGCGGGGAACAACATTGCAGGGGAGGAACGGAAATCGCGAGGTCCGTGAGCGGGGGTCCTGGCAGAGGCCAAACGTCAGAGGTCGTGGGCTGCAACAGGGGCCCTCGAAGTTAGGTTTCATCACCGTGTGCTGGGGGAGGCACTGGGCATTTCAGCAAGGGAGGGGGCCACTGGCTGGAGAAGGGATTATGGGAGAGATGGGGCAGGGAGCCCGGCATGGATGGCTGCCGTCTAGGCGGGCATGGGGTCTGTGGGCATGGGAAGAAGGGGACAGCGTGATGGGAAGAAGGGAACAGCATGGGCCTGTGTTTTAGGGGTGGTGCCTGCAGGACCTGGTGATAGGATGGAGGTGGGGGCGCAGGTGAGGGATGAGGACTTGGGCGTGTGGGTGTGTGCTGGTGCCAGGAGTGCACAGAGGGATGTGGAGGAGCCAGGACTGGCTGTGGTGTTCAGATGCATCAGAGCCTGCCGTCCAGTGTAGGAGCCACGGGCCACACATGGCACCATATCCGTTAATCAAAATGAAATAGGATGCACCCTCCACCTTCAGTCGGGCCAGCTGTGGGTGAAGCCCTTGCTAATAGCCAGGTGGGCTGGTGGCCGTGTCCTGGGCAGTGCAGGTGCAGGTCATCGCCATCCCCAGACAGTCCTGTCGCAGTGCTGCCGATGTGTCCCATGGAGGGGTCTCTAGCTCGGGGTTGGCGCTGAGGCGTATGTGGAGGGATTTCCAGCTCGGGGTCGGCGCTGAGGCGTCCCGTGGAGGGGTCTCCAGCTCGGGGTTGGCGCTGAGGCGTATGTGGAGGGGTCTCCAGCTTGGGGTCGGCGCTGAGGCGTATGTGGAGGGATTTCCAGCTCGGGGTCGGCGCTGAGGCGTCCCGTGGAGGGGTCTCCAGCTCGGGGTCGGCGCTGAGGCGTATGTGGAGGGGTCTCCAGCTCGGGGTCGGCGCTGAGGCATCCCGTGAAGGGGTCTCCAGCTCGGGGTCGGTGCCGAGGCGTCTATGGAGGGGTGTTCAGCTCGGGGTCGGCGCCGAGGGCGGGGCAGAGGCAGCGTGAGGGATGGGACGTGGTAGCCATAGATGTCTCGTCGGCAGCCGTGAGATGCTGCACCCTCCCCACACCAGGCTGGCTGCTTCTAAGGTCCCCTCCCATCCCTGTCCCCGTCCACAGCAGGGCAAGCACCAGCCATGCAATGTCTGTTGCCGTCGGCTGTGGAACCACCCGCTGGCAGCTGGCATCGTCCTGAATGTTCCGCCCTGGTTCCTGGATCGGGGGGCTGGGAGTTGGCGCCACAGCTGACGAGAATGTTCATGAGCCCCGTGGTCAGATGCTGTTTGGGTTGATGATTTCATTGGACCACATATAATCATTTTCTCTGTAGGCTGGTGGCTGCGTCTTCTGCCACTCTACTGTTTTACATGAGCAGACTCTAGTATCTGTTAAGGCTTTTAAAAGGAGATGACCTCTTGTGAAAGCTTAGTGCCTGTTTAAATCAGGGGAAGGTGGCGGATGAGCCCCTGGGCTCCAAGGCAGCAGTGGTAGCCCACTGCATCTGCAGATAGCCAGGGTCCTGCTGTGACGCTGCCAGCCAGGCTGCTGCACACTGAGAGCTCAGGGTCCATGAGCCTGGTGCTGGACGCCCCCTCAGCATGGGTCCAATCGCAAGGGGCTGGCCAGGGCAGGGCAGGGCAGGGCCTGCTAGGAGGGAGGGGCCCGGAGCAGCCAGGTCACTCTTCAACCTGGGGACCCTCCCCCAGCAGCCGCAGACTTGAGTGTGTGTGGCGCTTGTGTGCGAGCATGTGGTTTGTGTGTGCATTTCCCTGGGAATCAGACCCCCTTCTATAGGGTGGGTGCTGTAGACAGACCACAGCTGCTGGCAGGCAGAGTGTGTGCCCCACCAAGGGGCAGGCTGCTGAAAAGTCAGGTTCACAGGGAGCTGGTTTTAGGAGGAGGTCCTCATGTTATGGAGATGCAGGCCACAGACTGAGGTGCACACAGGGCCGGTGTACAGTGTGGGGAATCTATTTTTTATTTTTATTTTTTTGAGGTGGAGTCTTGTGCTGTCACTCAGGCTGGAGTGCAGTGGTGTGATCTCGGCTCACTGCACCCTCTGCCTCCTGGGCTCAAGTGAGTCTCCTGCCTCAGCCTCCTGAGTAGCTGGGACTACAGGTGCGCCACCACACCCGGCTAATTTTTGTATTTTTAGTAGAGGCGGGGTTTCTCCATGTTGGCCAGACTGGTCCTGAACTCCTGACCTCAAGTGATCCACCTGCCTTGGCCTCCCAAAGTGCTGGGATTACAGGCATGATCCATTGCGCCTGGCCATGGCATGGGAGATCTTCACAGCCCTCCCCCATCCGGACTTCTCGTGGCATGGAGTGATCTCACCTTGGATGGGGAGCACGGTCCCAGGTCTCCATGGGTTTGGGGAACCCCCGGGGTTCCTGCTGACCTCAGTGCCCCTGCCCAGACCCCAGTTTCTCGCTTCCGTGCGATGTGGCATTTCTGCACTTGAGTCGCTGGTGACTTAGGTGGCGCCTGCTGCCACGGCACCTCCCTGTGGTGTTGGCGGTGTGGATCACGGCGCCTCCCTGGTGGTGTTGGCGGTGCGGATTGCTGCGGCGCCTGCCTGGTGGGGGAAGGATTCCTCCGTTTCTGGGCTTGCCTTAACAGCTCAGAGAAGGCTGAGGGGACCCTGGGAATGATTTTAAACATCCCATGCTAGGGAAGGGCTTGTAAGGCCACACAGGGCGGCTTCCATCAGCATCTATACTTTAAAGAGCATGGGCTGGCAGCATGTGTGGTGTGGAGTCAGCAGGGCGGGGAGAAAAGGACGAGGCATGTGCCCCATGGCCATCGGGTGATGGGGATGGCACCTGTTCGCGAAGAAGAGTCGCCAAGGGAAGGAGGTGAGTGGTAACCAAAGCCACCAAGACGTCGATCTCACTGTACACAGGATTCTTAAATATGTAGTAAAAGGCTGTAGAGCCCCAAATGGCGCATCAGCCGGCCATCCAGGCTTCGTGGTTTTGTTTTTTGTTTTGTTTTTTTGAGACAGAGTCTCTAAAAACTCCAGGTTGGAGTGCAGTGGTGCAATCATAGTTCACTGCAGCCTTGACCTCCTGAGATCAAGCAGTCCTCCTAACTCAGCCTCCCAGGTAGCTGAGACTACAGGCATTGCACCATCATGCCCAGCTAATTTTTTGTAGTTTTTGTAGAGATGGGGTCTCACTATGTTGTCCAGGCTGGCCTTAAACTCCTGAGCTCAAGGGGTCCTTCTGCCTTGGCCTCCTAAAGCACTGGGATGACAGGCGTGAGCTGCTGCACCTGGCCTGTGCAGGCCTTGGTGTAGCTGCCCCTTCGGTCCTGATGGGGAGCATTTCCCAGATGTGCCCCATGGAAAAGGCAAGGCGCAGAGCAGGGACTGTAGGATGTCATTGACACGAAAAGCAGAGGACCGCGCCCTGTGTGTCGGGAGGGTGGGGCCCTGGGGCAGAGAGCGCATTGGCCACCTTCCCTTTTGTTCTTCTGGAGCTGGGTGTTGGGTGCAGCGTTGCCTGTTCCAGAAAGTCTGTGAGTTCTGTCTCCGTTTTGGCTCAGAGTTCTCCTGTGGGAGGTGCCCAGAGAGGGTGATTCCCCTCCGCCACCAATGAGATGTGAACCCTCCTCCTCCTCTGAGCTCAGCAGAGCCTCGTGGACCTGGGGCCCCCAGCTTCTTTGGATCTCAGACATGGGGGGCTCAAATGTCAGTCGGGAGCTGCCAAGCTCTGTGGAAGGTTTCTGCACGTTTGCCCGAGCCCCGCCAGGAGGGGCTTCAGAGCGCTTGTCCGAGTGCAGCCCATGAGCCCTGCAGAGCAAGGCAGGACGCAGAGGCAGAGGCAGACACAGCCCCCAGCTGGGCCGGGCTGGTGGCCAAGGAGCTTCCCGCGTGAGCAGTGGCAGCCTCCACGTCAGTACATGGTCCGGGGAAGCCCCATTAACAGCAGAGGGACTCGGCCTCTGGGGAGTGGATTTCTTTTGCAATATGATGTTAAAGGAAGGTCTGGCATTCCGTATGTTTTTTATTTTATTTTTTATTACAATTTGCAAAAGCACGCCAGTTTCATTGGATTTCAGGCATTTTTCATGGGATCGTTACGGCTCAGAAGGCATAATCTCAGGCATTAGATTAGAGTGACAGGCTTGGGAATTCAGACCCGAGAACAACTGCCCTGCCTGTTCCCTTGTAGGTGACTGGCAGGTCTTGCTTTATAACAGGAAGTGCTCCCATGGTGGCCCTAACTTGCCCAGCCTACGAGGTTCGCTTGTGTTATCTCATTTAAAACCCCCGGCAGCACGAGGTTGGTCCACCTGGTTCCCTAGAAAGGGACCATGAACTGAAGGTCTGTGTCCCCTCAGAGTCCTCTGTCGAGTCCTCATACCCCTCCCTAGGGTGATGGTATTAAGAGATGGGGCCTCTGGGAGGCGATGAGGGCATGAGGGTGATGCCCTCATTGATAGGATCAGTGGCCTTATGAAAGAGCTCCCAGAGAGCTCCCTCACCCCCCCACCATGAGAGGACTCAGTGAGAAGATGCCAAGAACCAGGAAGTGACCCTCACCAGACCCCAGACCTGCCGGTGTCCTGATCTTGGACTTCCCAGCCTCCAGAACCGTAAGAAATAAGCAATTTGCTTATAAGCCCCCAGCTTATGGTATTTTGTTCCAAGAACGGACTAAGACAAAAGATTCATCACAGTCACTTCCTCACATGCCATTTCCCTCATCCCTGCCTCTGAGGAATGTGCAGGGTGGATTTCTGAGCCTTTAGTTGCTGCTTTCTTTCCATTTGGCAGAGATACTTTGAGGGGAACCTGGGTCACATAGAACAACCTCCAGTTCTAGTAGTACTGGGCACACACTGGGTAGCAGTGGGCAGTGGAGAGGATTGTGGTGTGTCAGAAGGCCCATTTGTTTCCTTTCTCTTTAAACATGATGAGCAGGTCTGTGCAAATCTACCCCAAAGTCCAAGGATGCTGAGAGGCTAAAGAAAGAGGCTGGCATTCAGTTTCTCAGAGAGAAACATTTAATAAGGATTTACAAAGAGAAGCCATGTCTGTGTCTTGGGTGGCGGCAGTGAGACAAGATGGTGGATCCCTGCACCATCATCCCCAGACCCAGGGCTTATATACCATAGGGAAGGGTGGTTCAGGGATGTGCAAGACAATTGAAATATGGAAGCCTCAGGGCCATTTGACCAAAGGGCAAGATTTACAGTAAGTACCTGCTCTTATACAAGGAGCGGTAGATGAACTGGAAATCTCAGAGGCCTTCCCAGAATGGGGGTTAATCAGAAGCCAACATGGCAGGTTAGCATCCAAGATGGAGGTGCTGTGGCCTCCACACCTGCTGTGACCTCATTTCTGAGGGACATACCTTCCAGGGGCTTCTTGAGAAAGGAACACAGGCAGTAAAGTTTTGAGAGTTTTCTCGTTTGAAAACAGGGCCTGAGGGTGGCACCCTCATGGAGGAGATCAGAGCCCTTATAGAAGAGCCCCCAGAGAGCTCCCTCACCCCTTCTACCAGAGGAGGACACAGCGAGAAGGCACCATCTAGGAACCAGGAAGTGACCCTCACCGGACACCAAATCTGCCGGTGCTTTGATCTTGGACTTTCCAGCCTCCAGAACCATGAGAAATAAGGAAAGGGCAGATATTGAAAATGAAACCAAAAACTCCACAGGATGGTTAGGCAACAAGGTAGAAGAACTTGTGCAGGAAAAGCTGCTGTCTTTGTGGTGGATAGTTTGGCTGGGTATTGAAGTCCCTTCGAAGGCCACACCCATCCGTGGTTCTCATTCAGTGCTGCTGGCACAAAGATGCTCCTCTGATTCCTCATCCTTGGTGTGGAACCTGTTTTTCTCCCTTCTGGAAGCTTATTGAACCCTCTTTGTGTCCCAAGTGTCCTGAAGTCCCTTCACTGGGTACCTGGTATGTGTCTGATTTTTGTCACTTCCCCCTCCTTAGGCCTTTCCATCCATCTTTTCCAACCTTTCCCATGATTCTAGTAAACTTTCTTGAATGGTTTCATTGATTGATTGCTCTCCTGTTTCTATTTTCTTGTTTCTATTTCAAACTCCTGTCACTCGCTGTTGGGCTTTCAGAACTAGCGTTCCGCTTTCTTTATCTTCCCCACCTCCATTTTCTACTTCGTCTTCTTGTTGTTGTTGTTGTTTTCAAGACAGGACCTCACTCTGGAATGAGACAGGGTCTTAGGCTAGAGTGAAGCCCTCTTCTTTCATGACGTAGTATCTTTTTTTTCTGAGGATATTGATTGATGATAGGTTTGTATTCTTTTTGAAAATGTCTTCTCTGACTGGACATTATGGCTCACACCTGTGATTCCAGCACTTTGGGAGGCCGAAGCAGGCAGATCACCTGAGGTCAGGAGTTCGAGACCAGCCTGGCCAACGTGGTAAAACCCCGTTGCTACTCAAAATACAAAAAATTAGCTGGGCATGGCAGTGGGTACCTGTAATCCCAGCTACTCGGGAGGCTGAGGTAGGAGAATCACTTGAACCCAGGAGGCAGAGGTTGCAGTGAACCGAGGTTGTGCCATTGCACTCCAACCTGGGTGACAAGAGCGAGACTCCATCTCAAAAAAGAAGAAAGAAAATATCTTCTCTGTCCTCTGTTTCTTACCAGTTTTTTTTTTTTTTTTTTTGATTGTTTATTTTAATCTCTGGGGATCCTAGTGCAGGCCCATCTCTCTGATGCTTGGGGGTAATGATCGAGTGTAATGATTACAAGTGAGGGGCTGGGTGCAGTGGCTCACGCCTGTAATGCAGCACTTTGGGAGGCTGAGGCAGGAGGATTGCTTGAGCCTAGGACTTGGAGTCTACAGTGCACCTCTGTGATCACACCACTGCACTCCAGCTCCAGCCTGGGTAATAGAGTGAGATTCTGTCTCAGAAAAAAAGCCCCCAAAAACCCAAGTGAGCAATGGAGGCTGATGATGGCTCGGGATGCAAGGACATAGAGGGGAGGGCCTCACTCGGTGCTTTACCCCGGGAGATCCGGGTGGGCTGTGGATGCAGGGGAAGGGCGGGGAGGGCCTCA
>NW_012108696.1:2847877-2890110 GCF_000951045.1 Mandrillus leucophaeus
CGGGTGGGCTGTGGATGCAGGGGAAAGGCGGGGAGGGCCTCACTCGGTGCTTTACCCTGGGAGATCCGGGTGGGCTGTGGATGCAGGGGAAGGGAGGGGAGGGCCTCACTCGGTGCTTTACCCGGGGAGATCCGGGTGGGCTGTGGATGCAGAAGAAGGGTGGGGAGGGCCTCACTCAGTGCTTTACCCCGGGAGATCCGGGTGGGCTGTGGGTGCAGGGGAAGGGCGGGGAGGGCTTCACTTGGTGCTTTACCCGGGGAGATCCGGGTGGGCTGTGGATGCAGGGGAAGGGCAGGGAGGGGCTCACTCAGTGCTTTACCCTGGGATACCTGGGTGCGCTGTTATGGGGGGGCCTACATCAGGCCCTTTGGGTCTCTCCCCTTGGGCCAGCCAGATTGCGCAGGGAGTAGCCCTCCAGCCTCCTGCCTGGGCCCCTAAGGGTGGCACCCACATCCTCCACTGTGCCCAGCGTCCCCAGCCCAGACACCCACCTTCTCTGGCCTCTCCAGTAAATGAGCCTATGGAGTCCGGCGAGGAGGGACAGGTGGCCACCAGGGCGCCAGGAGGGATTGGGTGCTCCAGCAGTCCTCGCCCAACCTCCATGTTGAGCGATCCCACCCTCGTTTCCAGGGAATCCTGGGCTGTGAGGCGTGAGGTGTGCTCCCACCACCACTGTCCGTGTCTCTGCTGGGATCGGCCCCTGGTGGCTGTCAGCCTGCTCGCCACGTCCCACTCTGCTGGGATCGGCCCCTGGTGGCCGTCAGCCTGCTCGCCATGTCCCACTCTGCTGGGATCGGCCCCTGGTGGCCGTCAGCCTGCTCACCACGTCCCACCACCAGCCCGCCGTCGTCTCCTTTTCCGTCTTCCCTGTCCTGGCAGGTGTGTCCTCCCTAAAGCCACTTTCCCATAGCTTCAGGAGAGAGATGGGTGGCGTGGGCTTGGCAACCAACCAGGGCGTCACTTACAGCCAGGCGCCATGAGCATGGCCTCCTTCCTGCAGTTGCCTCTGGCTGACCAGGAGGGGCATGGTATTGCCTGGCAGGGAGTGGAGGGAGTGGAGGCAGTGGGGCCTTCTCGGTGTCACTTGAAGGATCAGCAGGTCAGTGTGGAAGTCGCCAACGATGAAGGCCAGAGCCTGGGGGAGGGTGGAGCTGGGCACCCCTGGGAAGTCTGGGAGAGGGGCTGAGCCTCCACAGGTTAGAGGAGCAGGAGAGGAATGGGGCCAGGGCTGGGGTGGCCTCTGGGGCCCCTCCCGGTCTCTTGCTGGTCTGAGGGATCTTGAACCCCAGCAGGGAATTGAGGCCCCGGCTCCCCTCAGGCTCTCCCTTCACCAACGATGGGCAGGGGGCGGCGGGTGACGGGTGGTGGGTGCGGCACCTGCCCTGCCCACAGGAGAGCCCTGGTCCACTGTGGCCTGTGGATGTGGCCCCTGACGTCAGCGTCTCTCTCCCCACTCCCTTCCCCCGGCCTACCTGGGAGCAGTCTGAGCAGTGAAGAGCTCTGCACATCCGGTGCTATGGCGATGCTAAGTAATAAGATCTCCAGGTTTTATTGGGCATTAATATTTATTCCCGTGAAAAGGTTAAATTTATTTCACTTTAAAGCCCTGGGGAGTGCAAGATGGAGCCAAAGCCGCCTCTCCTGGCAACGGCCCTGCCCACCACGCACCCACCCGTTCTGCACAGGCCAGTCCTGTGACAGCCTGCAGGACCGGGCAGGGGGTGTGGGGCAGTTGGTGGCACCCCCTTTTGGAAGGCACTGCTGCCAGTGGGGCCGGTGAGTGTGCAGAGCCAGGGCCAGTGTGCGCTTCCTGCAGGCACCGGGCAGGCCTGGCCACTCCTGGACTCTCTGGCCCCTTCCCCCGCGCTCTGCAGCAGGCACCACACGAGCCAATTTCGGTTGGCACAACGTCCTGAAGCAGGCCCTGGGCTCTGCAACTGCCAGCTCCGAGCCCATCAACATTCTGATTTCTATTTTTTTCATGCGTTGGAAAAAAGAAATCTATTTATCTCTGCATCGGGCCCTGCTCTGCATAACCAGAGGCAAACCAGCAGCCCCGCCCGCTTTTGGATTTTCCTGGGAATGTTGTAGCGGGTCCTCTGAGGCCTGCATCGGGAATATCGGGCTGTCGGATGCGTCAGCCTTCAGGGGCAGATGACGGCCACATTGCTTGTAGCTCTTTGGCTTGGTGTTTGGGCACCAGGTGACAGGGGCCAGCCAGCCAGCAGCCGTGCTGAGATTAGTCCAGGTCCCCCGAACTCGACGGCCATCAATCCCGGGCCTGTCATTTGCAAGCAGCAGCTGCAGCTGGTCGAGCCTCCTGCTAGACCCTCTCTCCACCCCAGGTTTTTCTTAAGGGTCTGTGACAGCATCTGTCAGTGGAGACTCATGTTAGCCACGTCAGGAGGGTCCGTGTTGGAGAAGGATGGAGGGAACGGCCCCGAGCCCCGGGGGCCTGGCTTCTGCTCTGTGAGGCTTGCTCCACACCCTATTCCCTTCCCCATCCTGCCCTGGTCCTAAAGGAGGTGACACGGGGCACGGGGATGCACGGCCACCTTCTGTAGAGCCAGGGCAGGCCAGCCACCTTCTGAGTGGCTTCCAAGCTCCTGAGGCTTGGCCACCCAAACATCATGGGGTGGGTGAGGGGCAGGGTGCCTGCAGCCTGGCCCTCCTCTTTTTCTCTGGAGAAAAGTGTCCTGTGGCTGCTGGGCGGGTGGCAGGGAGGCTGGCCGAATCCCTGGCCAATGAGTCCCAGTGGCAGGACCCCGAGAAGCAGAGGCGCTCGCTCCGGCTGGTGCACTCCTACCCCGGCAACAACAGGGCGAGCAGGCATGCCGGTGCAGCTCCTGGGCACGCGGCCCCGTTCTGCTCCCGGCTCCCCTGGCTTCTCGTATGTGTTTGTTTTGTCTCCCAGTTACACTATGAGCTGCTTCAGGGCAGGGGCCGGTGTTGCATGGTAAAACTACATTAATTCAGACTTATTAATTCAGAGCCTATTATAGTTCGGACCTGGGAGACGTGACTCTTTTTGAACTAAAAGTTAGAAACCGTTTTGCTCTGGGTTTTTATGGCCACAATTGCAGAACCTAATCTAAGATCGGTAACTTTTTTTTTTCTTTCCCAGCAACTAAAATCTTGTGAAATTAAAGGTCCTTAAAACGTGCTTTCAATTCTGAGCCAGACAGTTCTCAGCCCAGCAAGGAGCAGGCATAGGGATGCTCTGGCTTGGAAGGGGGTTTTGTCTGGGAATGCCACTTCCAGGATTCGGACCTCATGTGTGTCCCTTGGGAGCTTCCAAAATAGGACTGTTTTTAGGTGGAGCGTATTGGAACTGATGTCACGGAGATAATGGACACCCTCTCACCCTGGGAGAACCAGAGCCTGACTCTGGGTCCCGAAGTTGTCATTTCAGGGACCTGAATTGCTGTTTTCTCCCGTGTATGAGTGTCTGGGCTCATTAAGACAACTGGGGCCGTCCCAGCTGGAATGTGTGAAGTCCGTGGGCTCTGGGAGTTTGGAGCTGGGTCAGGTGGTGAGGCCGGGAGAGTCGCACCCCCTGGGCCCCTTCCGGGCAGCAGGATCCAGGCCCCCATGAGGCTGAGGTGCAGTGGGCCCAGGTCCCTGAGCTGCACCTGGGTTCCGGGGGCAGCACACCCACAGTGCATGGCCAACTTAGGCTGATGATGTAGAGGGCACAGGACCCAGAGCGGGGCCGAGCAGGAGGCCTGGGCTCTCCATGCCTGGAGCCAGGCTGCTTCCCAGCAGGGGCAGTCAGAGGCCCAGAAGCCGGTGGTGGGGCGTGCACGGCCGCCATGCTCAGTACAAACTGGGACTGCTGCCCATGTCCACACAGACACACCTGTGATCGCTCCCAGAGTGTGCTGAAGCTGGTCTGTGGGACGCGATGTTCACCCCGAGGCTGTTACACTGCGAGTTACACTAGAAAAGTAACTTCATGACTTAAGTCAGGCTTCAGCAAGCTTTTTCTTTTGAGACAGGGTCTCAGTCTGTCGCCCAGGCTGGAGAGCTGTGGCATGACCACAGGTCACTGCAGCCTCAACCCCGTGGGCTCAGATGATCCTCCCACCTCGGCCTCCCAAGTAGCTAGGACAATAGGCGTGCACCACCACGCTCACCTAATTTTAAAAATAAATTTTTGTAGAGCCAGTGTCTTGCTATGTTGCCCAGGCTGGTTTTGAACTCCTGGCCTCAATCGATCCTCCTGCCTCAGCCTCCCAAAGTGCTGGGATGACAGGTGTGAGCCACCGTTTGAGCCAGCCCGTTTATTGTGAAGGCCCTGATAGTGACGGTTTGCAGCTTCGCAGGCCGTGCTATTCCCCATTGTGAGTGTTCCGCCCTGCCCTTGTAGCATGAACACAGCTGTGGATGATACGAACGGGCATGGCTGTGTGAATAAAACTTCACAAATAACAGGTGGTAGGCCAGATGTGGCCCGTGGGCCCACCTTAGGTGATATGCCTTCTCAATAAAGAGATTTAGAGAAATAAGTAGGACAGAAGTGTTTACTCCCACAATTGAAAGAACCACAGTGAGTGTTTTGATGCAGGTGTGTCTGTGTGGACATGGGCGGCAGTCCCAGTTTGTACTGAGCATGGCGGCCGCGCACGCCCCACCACTGGCTTCTGGGCCTCTGACTGCCCCTGCCGGGAAGCAGCCCCGCTCCAGGCGTGGAGAGCCCTGGCCTCCTGCTCGGCCCCGCTCTGGGTCCTGTGCCCTCTGCCTCATCAGCCCAAGTTGGCCATGCACTGTGGGCATTCTCTTTAGAGACCTCTGCCCATAATTGGGCTCTTGCTGTATTCATGACTGTGCATTTTGTGTTTCTTCAGATAACAGACACATCCTGAGGACGTTTCTGTCATTGAAAGGGTCCTGTAGACCGCATCTTCCCAGCGCACGCCTCCCTGTTGTGTGTCGTTTATTTATTCTGTCCACGACGGTTGAACAGTTTGGTTAGAGTCATTGTGATGTGTGTGTGTGCGCAAGCGTACTTGTCTTTCAATATAAAAGCAAAGGACGTCTTTGAATTCCTTCCTTCCTCAGGCGAGATCACGGGCAGGGGGAGGTTAGGGACGAGCTTGCCCGGAGTGTGCAAAGATCCGCGTTCCGCCCATTGTCTGCAGCTTGGCAGAGCTGCTCGTCTCCTCCCTGCATCCTCCCAAGGCTGCCGGGGTCTGCTCCGCGCTTCCTGGGGGCCAAGTAGGGGCTGTGATGCTGACCCACCCTCCTCCTCTGGGGGATTCTGCAGGACCCAGCAGCCACCTCTTCCTCTGCTGATTCCCTGGCAAGCGGCGCCGTCCAGGTCCCCAGAGGTGCACTTGGCAGAGTGGTCAGGCCGCCCCCTGACATGAGCACTGTCCAAGAACCCGGTTCTGCTTGGCATCTGGGGCACCAAGAGGGGTGGTCTTGCTTTGAGACTGCTCTGCTGGCCTCACCCGGGAACGAGAAGAAGCTTACGGGTTCGAGCCCAACCAGAGCAGTGAGACCAGGACCTTAGCGTTGGGGAGAGCAGTGGGGGCAGAGAACCTGCAGTTGGTGGGCCCAACCTGTCGACGAGAGGCTGATCCCAAGGCCGGGCAACCTGGGGCCGTGACCCGCAGAGAATGCGGCGTATTTGGGAACAAAGACCCTCAGTAGAGAGTGGCGGTGGGACCCTGGCTTCATGCTCCACGTTCCTCACCTGAGTCCCCACCTCCTGGTCTTGGACCGCCACCCTGCCTTGGCCAGACTCGCCCAGCTTCCCCCGCAGCTCTCAGGGCGGCCTCACCCATACACACGGCTCTGGTGGCTGCGTGTATCACGCCACATGATGGAACACAGGGCCCTGGGGCGTGCTCAGGCCTTCGGGGGCCGCGCAGACCTCCTCTTGCCCTGTTTGTGCCTGATTTCTCCGTCAGAAACTAATGACACAGCCAGATTCCCCCAGATGGCACCTTCCTTCTCTGTCGCGAGTGCTGACAGACGACCACCAAGTCAGGGAGCAGGAAATTGTAGCGGGCAGTGCCCGTCCCCTCCAGTCACTCCTGCACAGCCTTGCAGACACACGTGTCCCAGAGTGGGGAGCTAGACAGGGCTGTGGTGAGGACAGTCAGGGGCCTCGCTAATGAATGAAAATAGACAACGAGGTCCGCCCTGCCCGAGGACTCTGTGGTGGGGCTCCCTCCGGCCTGCTCTGAACCCTTCCCAGCCACAGTAGAACAGCCCACGGAAGTCCTCACGTGCCTGGCTCACCCTTTTCACGGGCACGTGGCTCCCACAGGCGCGCAGCCGATCAGAAGAGGCCGGAGTTGGTGGCTTGCAGTGGGGGCTGGGCATGTTCAGCAGGAGGCTGCTGCTGAGGGGAGCTGGGTCTCCTCACCGGCCCTAGTGGTTTCTCTCCCACGCTGTGGCCCTGCTGAGCTGCCCAGCACTCAGAAGTGACCGCCCTGTGTCCTCAATGCACGAGGCCGTGCTTCCCTCCCCGCGACCCACCGGCCTTGCCTCCTTCCTGCTGTTCGCTTCTTGGGTGTCCCAGCTCCCCAGCTCCCTGTAGGGCCACGTGGAGACCCGCAGGAGTACCCCCAGCCGCCACCTCCTTCCAGGCCAGCCGTGGGCGGGCTGGCACCAGCAGCTTTGTCCTGATAGTGGCGCCAGACCCCAGGGCAGGAGACGCATCTCTGGAGCCTGGCCAGCCCCGGCCGGGCAAGGGGGCTCAGGCGGGCTCCAGGCCACGGCAGTGTGCTCCATGGAGCGTGTCTGCCTGTCCCCCTCCACGGGTGCACACAGGTGCTTTTTTTAATTACTTAAGGAAAAGCAATTGCAAAGCCGCTCAATACAAATCTCCTAAGCTGCTGTGGATGGGGATGCCGGGGCGGCCGGCGCGGCCAGGAGTGTGAAACGCGGGCACCATCTGTGCTCCTGCCACTCCACGGCCAAATGACACCGTCAGCCTTGCTCTCCCGCGCCATCTTTCATCAAATGAATTGAGTTTGCTGGGAATTGCTTGGCCGTAAATATTCCCTCCTGCTCAGCATGGTCGGGCTCTAACTGTTCCCAAGCCCCTGCTCCTGGATCCAGCAGAAGGTTCCATGGCTCCCTCAGGACTGGGGAAGGTGGGAGGAGGCACGAGCTGCAGGAAATTCCACAGGAAGGTTTCTCCCGTCCCCAACCCCACAGCTTCAGATTTGGGGTCGTAAATAGGTCAGTGTCTCCAAGCAAAGGGCGGGCCACCTGGAAAGGGTTGTCAGGGCAAGGGAATAGTCGCATTGAATGAAGTCTTTCCCTTCCCGTTTCCTTCATCCCGTGGAGCACGGGTGGTGACAGCAAGACAGCCACTTGAAATGGAAGAGTGTCTCGTGATGTTTGGAAATGGCTTCTCCTTTGCGTGTTTGATGGAGAGGCAGAAAGTTCCCCGTGGGCTTCTGAGGCTGAGATGAGGGTGGGCAGAGGTGGGGGCAGCCTGTGTCTGGCATGTGGTCCCTGAGCTGCCTCTCCCCAGCAGGAGACGAGGGCTGTGCCCGCTTCAGAGGGGGGCCCGTGCCTCTGCCCCCCACCCTCCGAGCTTCTGCATGGCCCTCCCCCATGCCTGTGGAGACTCCCAGGGATACTTTGTCCCCTAGAGTCTAGACCAGGAGCTTCCAAACTGCAGCCCGTGGGTCAACTCTGGCCCTGGCCTGTGTTTGTCAATAGTTTTATTAACACACAACCACGTGCATGCATTTGCCCATCGTCTGTGATGCTTTTGAGGCATGGTGGCAGAGTTTCTCGAAGCTGAAAACACTTAGCATTTGGGCCTGTGTGACACTGTTTGCCAGCCCTGCCCTTTCCCCCTTCCTCTCGAGGCTGGTGTTTTTCCAGCCCCATCTGAGCGGGTAAGCGACAGACCAGAGCTTCCTGGCCACCTCCTGGGATCTGCGTGCCATGGTGGGAATTGCCGCTTGGGCATCTGGGTTCATGCCTTGTAGAAACAGGGTCTCCCTGTGTTGCCCTGTTCATGCCTTCTGGGGCCTGGCTTCTCTGGCCCCAAGTTCCTGAAATGTTGAGTGTCACCAGGTCACCTGCAGAACATCCCTCACAGTGCCCCGTGTGACCAAAGTGATGCAGCAGCAGAGCCACCAGGAACAGTGACCTGGGAAGGGCTGAGGGCATGAGAGCGGCAGGTCTGCCCAGGAGGCAGCCAGAGGGGACTTCAGCTCATCCTTGCCACTCGCTTGAGGTTCCCAGACACAAGGGCTGCAGGAAATTCCTATTGGGTGTTTGCTTAATTCCCGCAAGACCCCAGGCAAGCTGGCCACAGCACGTGGCATGTTCATGTCCTTTCATAGCCACTAAGTCCCTGAGCCTCCCAGACCCTCAGTGTGTTCTTCATTAACATTGGCGTCCCTCCAGCCCTGCAAGCTGGAGGCAGTCAGGTGAGGTGTGCAGGAGCCTGTGGGCCACCATTGCCCTTGTGAGGCCTCCTGAGGAGGAGCCATTGTCACATTCCGGGATTCCTGTCGCTTCTCTCAGCTCTTTGGGGACTGCCATCATTTCCCCTCTTCCCAGCCCTCTTGGAACAATTGCTGTTATAAAATACTCCGTATCCATTGTTACCTACCTGGGAGCAACCACATCTTGACAGGAGGGAGATTTTTGCCTGAACCAAGAGGAGGCATCTGAATCTCAGCCTCGCTGGTCTCTGGACAACTGTGCGTGGGGTGGTGCCCAGCCCTGAACCTCAGGCCCCTCATTGAGTCGTGCTCCCAGCCCCCATTTCTCTTGGGTGTTTGCTCAGTGGCCATTACAACTCCATGGAGGCAAACCAGGGACTCACAACTGGGGGACGCCATTTCCTGACTTGTGATAGAAGTTCTAGAAACAGACCTGGAGTGGTGGTGCACACCTGTGATCCCAGGGCTTTGGAAGGCTGAGGCAGGAGGATCACTTGAACCCAGGAGTTCAATACTAGCCTGAACAACATAGCAAGACCCCATCTCTAAAAAGTCTAAGAATTAGCCAGACGTGTTGGTGGGTTCCTGTAGTCCCAGCTACGTAGGAGGCTGAGGCGGGAGGATCGCTTGAGCCTGAGAGGTTGAGGCTGCAGTAAGCCATGATTGCACCACTGCGCTCCAGCCTGGGTGACAGTGAGACCCTGTCTTGAAAAGAAAAATGTTCTAGAAGCGGAAAGCTCAGCGGTGGGATGGGGTGTGGGAGGCCCGGGCCGTGGGCCCTGCCTGCTCTGGAGTGGGGTGTGTGGAGCCAGCCGTCCAGGTGCGGTGCAGGGAGGGGCTCAGGTGCCTGTCTCCTGCCACAGTGCACGTGCCGGAAGGACATGGTCAAGATCTCCATGGACGTGTTCGTGCGCATCCTGCAGCCCGAGCGCTACGAGCTGTGGAAGCAGGGCAAGGACCTCACGGTGCTGGACCACACGCGGCCCACGGCGCTCACCAGCCCCGAGCTGAGCTCCTGGAGCGCGTCCCGGGCCTCGCTGAAGGCCAAGCTCCTCCGCAGGTGAGTTGCCAAGGGGCTGCCGTGTGACTGGCCCAGCGTGACGGAGGGTGGCCCTGCCGGGTGGCCCAGGCCCCTTTCCACCGGCAGGGACTCCAGGCTGTGTCCCGCTCCTCCCTTTCTTCCTATAACCAGCCCGCCTCCTCTTTCGTTCTCCTTCTCCTGTTCTGTCTGTTTCTCCTCGAGTCTGAGACAGTCTTTTCTCGAGGCCTTGCCTTGCTGGGGTGGGTGGGCCCTGCTCCGGCGGGCAGTGTCTGTGCCGTTCACACGCGCGGGCTCCCCATACTCCCTGTCACGTCCCCACCAGGAGGCTGACCCTCAGCATGGCATGCTTCCAGGCCCCATGCCACTGCCTCAGCAGAGTCACCAGGCCACATGGTTCCCTGTCCCTCTCTCTCACGGCGTTTCTGCTGTCGGGCTCCTCAGGCCCCTCCCTGGCACTGAGAGCAGGCGGGTCCCGTGCAAGGACTCACATGGCATTGGGTGGGCTGCAGAGCCCCTGCCCTTCCGTGTCTGCGATTGCTCCTTCGGTGTAAAAGTGCTGCTTGGATTTGAGATCGTGGAGAGGATTGCAGAAGGCTGGCTCCTGGCATGACCCTGGATGCCCTCCTCCCACTCAGAACCCCTCCCTGCGCATCGGTGTCTCCACTGCCTCACAGACCCTCCCGCCAGGTGTCTGGTGTCCGCCTGGAGGAGAGGGCAGAGCGTCTGCAGCCTCTTGGCTTCCGACTGCAAGAGGCCGTGGGGACACAGAGGCAGGTCCCAGCCAAGGAGGAGGTCCACTTCATGCCCAGAGTGAAGACGAGTGCTGGCCTCCCTGGTCCCCACTCCGGGAAGCGTCCAGGCTTCCAGGCTCTGAGCTGCTCTCGGCACAATTGTCGACAGATCTCACTGCTGTTTGGTGCCCAAGAAACATTCAGGGATCCCCTGAGCACGAGCTGGAGCCGGGAGGGACGGCACGGAGTGGGCTCAGCCGACTGCTCCTGGGAAGGGCCGGAGAGCAAACGTTTGTGACTTGGCAGCTTTGCAGGCCAGACCTCCTGTATCTCGATGTCTCGACTCCTCATGGCATCTCAAGACCCCTGCAGATGATAGAGAAGAAATGTGCGGGGCTGTGTCCATGAAGCTTTGTTTACAGACCCTGAAATCCGGATCTCATGATTTTCACATGGTACCAAATATTATAATTTTTCTGTTTTGAGCCACTTAAAAATGTAAATATTGGCCAGGCACAGTCACTCACACCTGTAATCTCTGCGCTTTGGAGGCCAAGGAAGATGGATTGCTTGAGTCCAGGGGTTTGAGACCAGCCTGGGCAACATATTGAGACCCCATCTCTAAACAAAACTTAAAAATTGGCCAGGGGCGGCGGCTCAAGCCTGTAATCCCAGCACTTTGGGAGGCCGACGGGCGGATCACGAGGTCAGGAGATCGAGACCATCCTGGCTAACACGGTGAAACCCCGTCTCTATTAAGAAATACAAAAAACTAGCCAGGCGAGGTGGCGGGCGCCTGTAGTCCCAGCTACTCGGGAGGCTGAGGCCGGAGAATGGCGTGAACCCGGGAGGCGGAGCTTGCAGTGAGCTGAGATCCGGCCACTGCACTCCAGCCTGGGCGACAGAGCGAAAAAAAAAAAAAAAAAAAAAATGTAAAAATTAGCTGGGTGCGGTGGTGTGCTCCTGTGGTCCCGGCTACTCAGGAGGCTGAGACGGGAAGATCACTCAAGCCCAGGAGGTGGAGGCTGCAGCGAACTGAGATCATACCACTGCACTCCAGCCTGAATGACGGAGCAAGACTTTGTCTCTCCGGGAAAAAAAAACAACCTGTAAACACTGTTCCTACCTTGTGGGCCGTACCCAGACTAGCTGCTGGCAGGTCTGGTCTTTGGGCCTACAGTGGTGGCCCTGGTGTGGGGGCAGCCTCCCCCTTCGCTTTGAGCAGTGGCCTTCATTCTGCAGCCATCCAGTCACTGCTGGCTTGATCTCATCCCAGCTGGCGATGGATGGTGCCCACTCGAGACCCCGCCACTGAGCACCAAGGTTGGGGGCGGCTCAGCCTCGGCCCCCACCATGCTCTGAAGAAACAGGCCTTGGAACTGGTTTCTGAAAAGTCACTCCTGGTCCAGTAACTTCTCCTCTAACTGGGCACCTTCTTTTTTAGCACGTGCATTTGTTTGTGAGTCTGGGACTCCTGGGTGGTCTGGGCATCTGCCTGGGCCTCCTCTGTCTTCCCCGCCCCGCGGCCTGTCTCGGAGAATGTTCCCTCCGCCCCGAGGGTGTTTGCAGCCCCTCCTGACAGCCCCGCCGAGGTGAAGCTATCTCTTCTGCTCTTGTGATCTGTCCTTTTGATTTCCTGCCGCCTGCCTGCTCCTCGTGAAGAGCCGCCTCCTGGGGAGGCCACTCCAGGCGGCCACACCGGCACAGAGCTCGTGCACCCAGCTCCCAGGCCCAGCCGGACGCGCTATTTGCATAATGGTTAATTGATTGTGGCTCAGGCTAATTGGTCAACAGAGCGGATTGCCAATAAACCGGCACCACGTTCCAGGAGTGGAATGGGACTAGAGGTCGTCTAAATTGCCAGCCAGGAGGAGATACAGAAGCCGCTGCGCTCACCGCTGCTTGGAACTGTCTTTGCACGCAGGAAGTGGACCCCCAGAACCAGCCCTTGCGCGGCCTGGCCTCCCTGCCCCAGCCGCCCCCTCGCTCCTAGTCACGACCTGCTCCCCCCAGGAGCCCCCTCCCGCCCTCTCCCGTGCACTGCCATCCTGCGGGCTGCCTTCCCCCAGCAGCGAGCCTGGATAACAAATGAAGGCAGCTTCCCAAGGATGTAGTTTTCTTTAAAGCCTTCAGTATGTAAAACAAGGCTGATTCGCTTATTTTTTTTTTTTTTTTTTTAGTCATGGGGGGTGCTTTTCTCTGGAGAGGCGGATGGGTGACTCACGTTTCAGAGCCCAAGCTGCCCCTCCCGCCCCCAGGAAGGTGGTCGGTTCTCCCCTGAGCAGTGCTCTCTCCACATGGCCTGCCTTCTCCCCTGACCCAGGCTCCCTCCCTGAGGGCGTATCTTGGGGCCAGGGCAGCCCTGTCTGAGCATCTGTGGCTCAGGCTGGATCGGGAGACACGGTGGACTGACTGGCTCTGTCTCCCAGACAAGGGGCTTGTGGACACAGGCTGGATCCTTCTCTGGTGGGGGAGCATCCTGGGCCCTGCAGGGTGCTGAGCAGCGTCCCTGGCCTCCACCCACTCCATGCCAGGAGCACACCCCAAGTCGTGACAACCACAGATATCCCCAGACGTCGCCCAGTTCCGCGGGTGGGAACCCCTGCCCTAGACCAAGGGATGGCATCAGGGTGGGCGCCATGCTCTCGCCCCAGTGCAGTCCAGCCTTCCCTGCCCTCAGCGTGTCTGTGAGACGACCCCATGTGTTTACCAGGTGCCCCGTGGGGTGCGGATGGTTCGGCACAGCAGCCTGAGCTCAGAGGACATGGCTTGCTCCCCGCCCGCCACCTTACACGGGGCTCTTCCGGAGCTAAATCTTGTCGGGCGAGCATTGGGGGCTGTTTGTATTCTTCCCCTGATGGATGGGTCGCCTAAAACGGCAGCCTGGCTCCTGGCGGGTGTCCGCGGCCTCCCCACGCCTTGTGTTGCTGTGCGTTCCTGCGCCTTGCCTGAGCCGGAGCCCTCACAGTGCTCTCTGGCACCCACGCGGCGCTCCTCCATGCAGACTCTTTCCACGCGAGAAGCGCCATGTACACATGCTCCAGCATGTACGCGCTCCCTGCAGGACATCTGTGCACCTGCCTCACCACAGCCTCCCTGGCCCACGGCTGCTCTGTGAGCCCGGCTGGGCCCAGGCCTCGTCTCCCCTACCCCTCCGAGCTCCGTGCTCCCTGTCCCCTCTGGCTCTGCCTTGGCCTGTCGCCCCCGCAGCAGTGCAGGACACCACCACGCCTCCGGCCCCGACTCCCGCCAGGGCTGGCGCACCCCAGCTGCGTTCCTGAGCCCTCTCCACCAACAGGGACCTCAGCCCTCAGGGACAGAACCTCACGAGCACAGGGACCTGCCAGCCCCTGCAGGGAGCATGCAGCCTCAGGGACTCACTCTCTGTCTCCTGTCTCTTTCCTAGAGCTGCCGTTCATTTTCTCAAAGGTGAAATTCCTCAGCACAGGGTCTAGTCTTGGGGGCGGGGAGCACTGGGCCACTTGGGGGCAGGGGGTGGGGGGCGGCTCTGAGGGCTCAGTCTGTGGCCAACCTCCCAGCCATCCCTAAGCCTGGGACCAGGGCTGGGGCAGCCCCAGTCCTCCCCGCCCTGTGAGAAGCCCTGAGCCAGCGCGGCACTGAGAGCTGACGGCCCCACTCTGGCTGCTGCAGGTGGCCCGTGTTACTGGGTGACAGGGCCGGAGGCCATCCTCCCCGCCTCATGCCATACAAGCTGCAAAGGACACCTGCTTCCACCTTGGAAATATTAGTGCAGTTATCTGAACTACGTCCCGACATTTGGCTCATAGGAATGAGCCCAGGGGCGTCCAGTTAAGCCTGGCAGGCTAAGTGCTTATTTATCTCCACTCTCTCCTGAAACGCCCCTGAAATGCCACAGAGTGAAGTGCAGAGAACAGGAGGGGGGCAGTGGCAGCTGAGCATGTCTACAGGCTTTGAAAAGCAGGGAAGGGTGGGCAGGAGACCTCCTGGGCCAGCGACCCGGAGGACAGCCAGCAGGGAGCGGCTGGTCTGCACCACGGGGCCGCAGAAAGACACAGTGGGCAGACGTGGGCAGCTCCTGGGGGGCTGCAGGGGGAACGCACCACGGGGCTGCAGAAAAACAGCAGGCAGACATGGCAGCTCCTGGGGGGCTGGAGGGATGCGGGGATAACCAGCAGAAGGCAGTGGGTGGCTCTGGGCAGGAGGGAAGCGCCTTCCTGAGGTTGGCAGTGGGGCTCAGCTGCCAGCCTCACATCCCCCCATCCCCAAGGCCAGAAGAGACAATAGAGGGGGTGGGGTCCTCTCCCAGAGAACAAAGGGGCCCAGTGGAGCAAAGCCACAGATGCGGATACTGGGGCTCCCCTAAAGTCACAGGCTCCTGCCCTCAGCAGCCCCTGCCACGGCCTTCACCAGGCCCATCTCACACACGGCTTGTCACCGTGCGCAGAGGGATCAACGGCCAGGGGGCCAACACATTGGAGGCCACGCTCCCATGACAAAGCAGGGCCTGCACAGCGAAGAAGGGAAGAGCTCCGGGGAAGGAGGACGCAGTGAGCGTGGGGCCCTGGAGCGGCCCGGGATTTTGCATTATGGAGGAAGAGCCATTGCTGTGAAGAAGAAACGTTCCAGGAACGAGTGACTCTCGGATGTTACCATCTAGAGGAGAGAAGCGCCCTGGTGGATTGGGAGGCTCTTGAAGAAGCCCCTCCCACAGCACAGATGACCAACAGAGCTGGAAGATATGAAGGATCAGGAAGTCAGAGGCATAGTCCAGGAAATCTAGCCCCTGATAGGAGTTTCAGAAAAAAAGAAACTTTGCATTTCCAGGTTTAAAAGTCCGGAAAGTCCACCCAAGAATGGAAATTACCCAAACGACAACACATCGCTGTGAAATTTTACAACTCCTGGATTAAACAAAGGCCCTGAAAGCTTCCAGAGCAAACAGATCACTAAACAGCTCACCAGACTGGGGCTGGGCATGGTAGCTCACGCCTGTGATCCCAGCACTGTGGGAGGCCAAGGCAGGAGGATCTCTTGAGGCCAAGAGTTTGAGGTCAGCCTGGGCAACATAGCTAGACCCTGTCTCTACAAAAAAAAAAAAAAAAAAAAAAAAAAGAACAGGAGACCCTATTAGCATTGGATCTGCAATCATAATGCCATAAACTAAAAGACAAAGGAAAAAGGCCTTCAAAAGTCAGAAGAGGAATAATTCTCCCCAAATCTTTCACCCAGCCAAATTGTCAAGAAATGTGTGAGGAGAATAAGGATCTTTTTAGACACACAGAGTCTCGTATTCCATCTCCTTTCTCAGGAAGCTGCTGCAGGATGTGCTCCAGCTAAACAAGGATGTAAACCAAGGAAGCCATGAGATTGAGGAAACAAGATCTAACCCAGGAGAGTCAAGGGGAGTCTCAAGATTGAGAAGGAACCAAGACCCCTAGGGTGTCATGGAGAGAAGGGGACACCCTGCACAGGAGACCACAGCAGGAATTTAAGAGCAACGGCAGGGAGCTCAGAGATACCAAGGAAGCTAGGTGTTCCTGAGGCCAGTTCCAGACCCCTGTTGGGGGGGTTGGGGAATGTGGCCCGAGTTGCTCTGTGGCTCATGGATGCACAATGTTTATGGGGCATAAAAGCGTACACGTGGAATTTGGCTGCAGTGGAAGACAGTGGCAGGTGCAGGGAGAGAAGGGGACGGTCATGGAGGCGAGCAAGGACGGCCACACCCTCAGCACCTGTGCCGGGAGCCAGACCCAGAAATAAGCATCGGGTGCAGAAACACGTGAAAGGGGATGAAGATGTCAGGGTCAGGAAGAGGCATGCCCTTAGGACCCCACAGATACCCCAAGTGATGGATGCCTCTCTGCCGTGGGCTGTGCGCCCCTTGCTGTGTCTGTGTATTGAGCCCTACCCAGTTCCATGTAGTGTGCGACCCAGAGGTCTCAGCCTGGCACCGCACAGGTAGGAAAGGGCTGGGCTGCAAGGATGAGGCCCCAGAGCTCTGGTTGGACACCAGGACAGTCCTGGGCCCTCTGGGGCAGACACAGTAAGGCTTCAAGGCTGTGGGGGTGCACCTGGAAGGCTGTAGCAGGGGAGGGCCATGGTCAGAAGCGACCTCTAGGGTGGGTTTTCAGGGTGGGAGTGGAGGGAGGGACTGCAGTGGGTGGGAGAAGGGGCTATGGAGCTGGAGGCTGCCAAGGCCAGGTGAGTGGAGTAGGAGGGCACCCTTCTGCTGGTGTTGTCTGGGACCAGGGCGGGTCCACTATAGGATCCTGGCCCTGCAGCCCTGGGGCATTCCCAGACCAGGAGGGCAGCCCACCTTGGGATGACAGTGGTTATAAGAGCCATTTGCATCCGGCGCCAATCTGAAGCTTCCTATTCCTGAGCCTGCTATCTCCACATGGGGCAGGCACCCAGCATTTCCTCAGCCCTCAAGTGGAGCCTGAGGCTGCCTGCCCGGAGCCGTCCTTGGGCTGCTGTTGTGGAGAACGTTCTCTGGAGGGCAGGGGCAGCTCCCGTGTCCCCCACCCACCTCCTGCTCCCTGTGTTAGTGACTCTGGCCCCACGCCCGCCCCTGCCTGCCTCCCGCCCCCGCCCGGCCGCCCCACAGCGACCTTGTGTGCACCATGCTGTGTGATGCCATGCCTCTGGGCCACCCGCTTTCTGCCTTGAGTCATTGTGGTGGGCCATGCTGCAGACGTCGGGGAGCACTGATTCTAGCGAGTTAGGCAGCTGAGGAGCAAGCAGGGCTGGCAGTGACTAGTGTTCTAGGAAGACTTTCTGGAGGAGGCACCCCAGAAGCCAGCATGGAGCACAGGGCGGGCAGAGTGGCTGGGAGCAGCGGTGGGCAGGGGTCAGGTCCGAGTGTCCTGAGGGAGCATGGGCTGCTGCTGGCCCATGTGACAGCCTGGCTCAGGCAGAGGCGAGGAGGTCCTGGTGACAGAAGCCCCGCCAGCGGGCCCACCCCACCCCCGTCAGATGAACCTGCCCAACCCTGGTGACCACTTGGTCCTTGGAGGGGCAGCTGCCACAGGGACCCCTGTGGGATTGAGGTGACCGAGTCTGAGCCCACAGGGACGGGGGACACGGGAAGCACTCAGAAGCCGCAGCCGGCATTGGTAATTGTCCTGGAAACACTGGCGCTCCCAGCTCTGCCTGGCTGCTGGCGGGCTTGACGCGGCTGGCTCTCAACTGGGAAGGGGAGAAAGGCCTCCGGCGGGCTGGGCTGTGCAGCCTCAAGCTCATGGCCTAGTGAGGCCCCTGGCCAGGCCAGGGCTTAGGGCAGCTGCAGGGGGTGGGCCTGGAGGAGGTGTAGACATCACACGCCCAGGGGAGGCGCTAGGCCTCGGCTTCTCTGCACTCCTGGCTTCTGCCTGAGCTCCCTGGGAGCCACCCCCTCCGCATCTCCAAAAACTTTTGCTTCCTTCCTGGAAAGGCCCTGGAGGTGCCCGGGGGAACCTGGTGCGAGGCCCTGGCCGCTCAGCTGCAGGTTCACCCGGCTGTCGCTTTTCCTCCTTCCTTTTTCAGCCCCCCTCTCTCTCATTTCTAAGAAGTGCTAGCTCAGCCAAGCTTGTAAGCCTTGGGCTGAATCCCTCACTTGGGGCTGGTGTGCAGGGACCGGGACCTCCCTGATGTACCCCGGGACTGTGGGTGTCCAGGCTGGGCATACAGGATGCGCCTCCTCTTGGCCAACGCCTGCCCTGTGAGCAGATCCTGGGCTCGGGATGCAGAGGAGGCCCTGGCAGACCCTGGGGCGTGGGCACAGGTCAGAGCAGCAGAGTGTGAGCTGGGGCTCCCATGCGCCTCAAAGGCTGCAGAGAGAGGACCCAGGGAGTCGGGGACAGAGCCAGGTGCCCAGGACCTGGCGTCCTGGGGAGTTGAGCAGAAGTCCTAGAGAAAAAACCCGTGAAATTTACATTCTAGACAAATTAGTCTGAAAGAAAACAGACACTGGAAAAAGACTGAGGAGGAGAGGAAACCAAGTCTAGAAAGGAAGAAAGAGCAGACCAAAAGGCCGGGGCTGTCGTAAGTGTCTTTTTCGTTCCGTTTGTCGTCTAGGCATTTTCCATGAGCTGCTGTTTCCCTCGGAGCTCACACTCCCTGTGTCTCTGTCCCGTGGCACACACGGCTCTTGCCGCCCCGTCCCGCCCGTCATCCCACCTGGTGTCAGTCGGCTTCCCATCTCCAGCTGTCATCAGCGTCCCCTGCTTGACACCGTCCCCACCGTGTCCATTGCCCCGTCTCCCTTCGGTCTCTCCTCCCAACACAGCTCCTGCCCTGCAAGAGCAGAACCCCACGCAGGGTTCCCTTTACCCCTGGCCTCCAGCCAGGAGGCTCCTGCTCGTCGGGCACTCTTCTGGGGGTGGGTGGGGGCTGCGCGCTGCCAGACAGAGTGCACAGACCGAGGGCTCTTCCTCCCTGGTCTCCCCTCCTGCCTGATAAACCTCCCTCTCCAGGTCTCACCGGAAACGGAGCCAGCCCAAGAAGCCCAAGCCCGAAGACCCCAAGTCCCCCGGGGAGGGTACGGCTGGGGCGACGCTCCTGGAGGAGGCTGGGGGCAGCATGAAGGAGGAGGCCGGGCCAGAGGCTGACCCCGAGGAGGAGGAGGAGGAGCCGCAGCCACTACCACACGGCCGGGAGGCCGAGGGCGCAGAAGGTCAGTCCCTGCCAGCCCAGGCCTGGCACCTCTGCTTTCCTACCCCCAGTGGGCATCTCCTAGAAGGAACCAGTGCCTGCTGCAGCCAGAGTCCCCGCTTTGTAAGAATCGCATTCAGTGGCTTTCTTGCCAGGGTGGGGCATTTCGTGAAAATAGACATTGTGAGGTGGAGGCCGTAAAAAAAGTGCCTGCTCCCCCAGAATTGAGAAGAGTAGTTACCAGAGGCCAGGCGCAGTGGCTCCCACCTGTAATCCTAGCACTTTGGGAAGCCAAGGTGGGAGGATCACTTGAGTCCAGGAGTTTGAGACCTGTCTCTACCTATGATTAAAAAAAAATTAACCAGGCTTGGTGGCTTACATCTATAGTCCCAGCTACTTGGGAAGCTGAGGTGGGAGGTTGAGGCTGCAGTGAGCCGTGCTTGCACCACTGCACTCCAACCTGGGCAACAGAGCAAGACCCAGTATCTCACACACACACACAAAATAATAATAATAATAAAATAAAAGACCAGGATGCTGTATGTGGCCCAGATGCTGGAACGTGCCTGCAGCGGCCGTGGCCACTTCTGAGCAGAGGGCCGGTCCTGACCCGTGAGCGGGTCTCCCACCTGCCCTCGGGCCTCCCAGCTCTCCTGGGGCTGGTAAGACGGGGCAGCTGCCTTCCCACAGGAGTGTGAACCAGCAGTTGTGAACGGGGTGTGGGGGGCTGGGTGGCAGTCTCAGAAACATTCCCTTCTCCAGGGGGAGCTTTTGGCTGTGGAACTCCCACCTGTGAGTGTATAAAGGTTCCTGTTTCAGGGTCGACAGCATTTTGTTTCCGGTGACTGGGTTTTAGCTTCTCAGTTTAGCGCTTTAGCTGCTTGGGAGTCTGCGCAAAGTGGCTGTTCCCAGCTGGGGCTCCCCGCTGGGAGCCCTTCCCTCTTCCCACCCTTCCGGGCGCCGTGCAGGGAGCAGGTGTGTGGGGTGTGCCAGCCAGCCTGCCTCCTACCAAGGGCTACCCCCTGCTGTGGTGCCTGAGGCCCGGGTCATGGGGGCCACATTCGCCGGAGGGTCCTAGTCCTCAGTTTCCCTCTGTATGAGCCCAGCACGACCTGGTCTGCCTCCGAGGTATCAGGTCTCCAGGACGTGCTGTGCCCAAGGTGAATATTGGCCTTGGAACATGGCAAGAGGCCCAACCATGGTGCCATTCAGCAGACGTGAGGCCCCTCCCACCTGCCAGGGGCAGCCGTGGGGCACCTGATCTGTAACGATGGGGTCGTGGCCCTTGCAGTGCTCCAGGAGGCAGGCACACCCCTACCCTCCCCATATACATGGGGCAGGTATTGAGGGTCACAGCTGGCCAGTGGCTGTGGGCCTGAGGCAAGAAAAGTGAGCATCCCTGGGGGAGAGAGCAGAGGCCGGGGGTGAGTTTGCTCCTGACATGCCACTCACTCACTGGGGCATGTGGGCTCTGTGTCTGTTCAGCACGCCTCAGGAGGGTCTGCTGGGCTAGAGAGGCAAGACGAGGAAAGCAAAGGCATCGTGGGTAGAAAGGAAAAGCACAGCTGTCGTGGCACTGTTCGCATATAGCGACCATTCTCTACTGAGAAGCAGCAAGCAAGTCTACAGGCGGAGCCACACGGTGACTCGGGGATCGAGCAGAGCTGCCGGAGATGAGCGACGGGCACAGAAACCCGATCGCGCCTCTCATCTGCGAGCTGCTCGCAGCAAGCACGACTCCCAAAGATACCCCTTATGGTGCTACCAAACAGAGATAATGGATCTTGGAATAAACCTAATCAAAAAAATGATCTTTATGGAGAAAATTAGAGACTTTTTTTGGAAATAAGAAAGAATTGCTAAATAAACAGAAGAATGTACCAGGTGTTAGGAGAGCTCCTGAGCAGACAGCTGACGGCTCCCCCCACATTCTCTGCAGGTTCAGTGCAGCCCCATTTGGGATCCCAGCAGGGTTTGCTGATTTAAACGCAGGCAGATGAAAGCCCAAGGCCTGTCAAGAGGCCAGGGCCGCCCTTCCAGAAGGCAGGGCTTGCCACAGAGCTTGCAGGACCCAAGCAAAGATGGCAAAGGGTCTAGGAATAGGAATCCCAGAGCAGTGGACGTGGTGTGAGACCTGGAGTCCCCTCCTTCCCCCTGTCCACGCTGCCACCTCTGTGAGCGCCCTGTGGCTGCTGAAATGAATGACCACGACCTTGGTGGCATAAAACTACACATGCTCCTTCTCTCACAGCGCTGGAGGTCAGCAGCCTAACACAGGCCTCACTGGGCTAAAATGCTATGGGCAGGGCTGCTTCCTCCTGGGGCTCCGGGGAAGAACATGTGTCCTGCCTTTCTCAGTGTCTAGAGGCGCCCACATCCCTCGGTTCAGGGCCCCTTCCTCCCGCTTCACAGCCACAGTGCAGCCTCTTCCGGTCTCTCTCTGACTCTTACCTTCCTATCTCCTACCCGGGGAGGACCCTGGGTCCCTGTGTCACCCGGATGCTCTCCTGTGTCAGGGTCCTTCACTCAGTCCCACCTGAATGTTCCTTCTGCCACGGGAGGGGACAGATTCCCAGGCTCCAGGGATGAGGATGCAGACGCCTTTGGGGTCGTTCCTCTGCCTGCCACATGCCCAGGCATTTCTGTCCAAAGAGAGCCGGCAAACCGGAAACAAAAAGCAGGAAAGTATCTTTATAACCCAAAGCTAAGTGATTCTTTATGAAAAAGCACAAACCAGAAAAATAAAGATGGACAAATTCAGTGACTCTCAAATACACTGCTGCGAGGATGAACCTTAAGAAAAATGAGAAGACAAGCCGATAGGTAGGGAAGATACTTGCCACCCGTCACCGACCAAGAGCAGATAAGCATGCCTGAGGACCAGGAGGGGCTCAGCCCCCCAAAGGAGAGGGCACAGAGGAGGAGACCCCTGAGGCTGACGAGCCCAGCCTGCTCTGGGAAGCACTGAGGAGATGCTGCTGTGTGCTCCTCGGACCACCAGAGGTGAAAACTCCCACCGTGCCCAGCCCTGGAAGCCGGTGCAGCAGGCAGCCCAGTCCCCTGCTGTGTGGGACCTGCATGAGTCCAGCTGCATTGGAGATGGACCTGGCCTCATCCAGAGAAGTGGAGCATTTGCAAACTGCACACCTAGAGCTTCCCTTGGGGCACGTTTCCTGGAGAGACCCTTGCCAGCGGGGGGCACTAGGACTGTGCAGACACAGGAACAGGCAAACTAACCAACCTCCATCGATGGAGAGGGACGGGGAATCAGCACCGCCTCATGCCCTCGTCTGCCCCGCAGGCATGAGGGCTGGAGGCCGCTGCTCCGCGCCCCGTGGCGCTCAGACATGACCTTGCGTGGCACAGGGCTTCTCATATGCTATGCTCCGTTTGTTTAAAGCCCACAGATGGGGCGGCTGAGATCACTGAAATGTACAGTCTCACACCTGTGGAAGCAGGAAGCTCACGGTCCAGGTGTCAGCCAGGCTGGCCCATTCCGAGGACCCAGGAGGATCTGTCCTGGGCCCCTGTCCTGGGCTTGGAGGCGGCACCTTCGCGTTCCCGTGGTGGTCTCCCGAGTGTGTCTGCCCAGACTCCCCCCTTCCTAAGGACACTGGCCACGCTGAGCCTGGCCCGCCCCGAGGGCCTCATAACTCATTGTGTCTGCAGTGATGCCCTTCCCAAACAAGGTGGCATCCCAGGTCCAGAGGCTAGGACTGCAGCCCCATTCACCAGCACAGGGCGAGGGGCTGCCTGTGGGGCGGGGGCAGGCACAGGTGCCCATTTGTGCTGTCATTCTGCAGGGCCTGTGTCTACGCTGCAGGTCCGCTGGGGTCTGGGAAATCCTCAGAAATAATGCAGACTCTAGCAGGCAAGCCGGGCGCCTGAGCGTGGGCCGTGCTCGTAGAGGATGAGTCCCTGGGCTGGCTGCGGTAGCAAAAGGCCTCGTGTCTTCTGAGCAGGAGTCTGCGTTTGATTCTGGAGACTGTGAGCCCCAGGCGAGGTCGGCAGGGGAGTGGGGGATGGGTGCAGTTCAGGGTCTGTTCCAAGGGGGACTGTGGAATGTCCCTGGAGGGACCGGCACGGGACAGGGGGATGGCTGAGCCATGACCGTTCTCCGTGTTGGGAGCTGCATGGGCCACCTTGAGCTTGGGCCTTGTGAAAGTGCCTTTCTCATGGGTCAGAATGTGCTGGGGGCTGTGCGTGGTCTCACAGGACAGGGGTGAAAACAAGTGGGCAGAGAAAGATCCAGGCTTGGGTTTGGGGACCTGGGCCCACCCAAGCCCGTCGGTTAACTGTCCATGCGGCCCTGAGCTGGGACACTGCCTTGATGGGCCTTTCAGGAGGGCAGAGACGAGAGAACACACATCCTCCCAAGGCCAGCGCAGTGTTGGGAAATGAGGCAGGCTGCTGCCGCCGCTGCCATCTGTGGGTTTGGGCAGCGAGGAAAGTGGCCCAGTCCTGGGGAGGCTTTTACAGAGTGGAGGTGGCTGGTCAGAGTCTGGCCTGGGTTCTCAGTGGGGCCTCCTGGGAGGGGTCGCAAGGATCCCCGGTACCACGGGTGTCTTCCTCCCTCTTGAGCAGACTCCAGGGGCTGGCCAGCCTCAGGCTGGAGGAGGGCGGCCACCACCTTCTGCGACTTGGTTTACCCAACTGGCTAGCAAAGGACTGTGGCTTTGCTTCTTTTCTTTTTCTTTTGAGATAGTTTCACTCTGTCACCCAGGCTGGAGTGTGGTGACGCGATCTTGGCTCATGCAACCTCCACCTCCCAGGTTCAAACGATTCTCCTGCCTCAGCCTCCCAAGTAGCTGGGATTACAGGCACCCGCCACCATGCCCTGCTAATTTTTATATTTTTAGTACAGACAGGGTTTTACCATGTCGGTCAGAATGGTCTCCAACTCCTGACCTCAGGTGATCCACCCACCTTATCCTCCCAAAGTGCTGGGATTACAGGCCTCAGCCACTATGCCCAGCCTTTTCTTTTCTTTTCTTTTCTTTTCTTTTCTTTTCTTTTTTTTTTTTTTGAAACCAAGTCTTGCTCTGTCACCCAGGTTGGAGGGCAGTGGTGCAGCCATGGCTCACTGCAGCCTTAGTTTCCTGGGCTCAAGCAATTCTCCCACCTCAGCCTCCTGAGTAGCTGGGACTGTGGACGTGCACCACAACTCTGCTCATTTTTCAAAATTTTTAGTAGACATGAGGTCTCACTATGTTTCCCAAGCGGCTCCCGAACTCCTGGGCTCCACCTCAGCCTCCCGAAGTGCTGGGATTACAGGTATGAGCCACTGTGCCCAGCTCTCTTTTAATTAATGTGACTTATTTACTAATCTGCCCAAGCCTACCGACGAGACAGCCACACTCTTCCCAGTCCTGGCCTTACCTGTTCTCACTTGGGCCTCACCGTGGCCTTGGCCCCCGAGAGACTCCAGTTCAGGGAGCTGGTTCGCCTCTGGTCTCCCCTCCCCATGCGTGGTCCTGGCTGGATGGGCGGCTTTCCCTCCCCGACTTGCCCGCTGGAGAGAAGCCTGCGCCACGTGGGAGGGAGTGGAAACCAATGCCCCATCTAGCCGCCTGGTGTAGGCGAGGCCCTGGCCTGGCCACTCACCATCCTGCTTAAAGATGTACAGGGCACCTCACCCCTCCCGAGATTTCCGGGGGTCCACACACCCTGTGCAGTGGTCACAGTGCCAGGAGACTGGACCTGGTGCATCTCTGAGGCCTGTGGCTTCCACGGGTCCCTGAAGGGATCAACCCCCTACAGAAAGGCCAGAGACCAGTGAAGAGGGTTAGGGGCCACCTTGGTGCCATGTCAGAGTCTCTGCCTAGGGAGGGCTCAGGGCTGGCACTCACCCCCCCACCCACCAACCGACCTGGACACCCTTATCTCTGTTCCACGACAGAGACTCCTTCTGAGGAGGACCCACTCTGGCAAGGGCGGGTGTTTTCTTGGACACAGCCCTTCTCCCAGGAGCCCGCAGTCCCAGGAACCTCTGAACAGGAGATTTATCTCGAGAGAGCCTCACAGATGCATATTCACAGTCAGGGGCGCCACAGGAAATGCATGCCACAGGGATGCGTGAAAGATTTCCTAAAGCGGTTTCTGGTCCTCCTTGAATGCCAGTTTCACGCCCCTAAAAGCTATGATGCTGAGGCACCTTTCAGGGCCTAGCAGTGGGGTGTGGGGTTCCGTGTTTTCATATAGAACAAGCTGGGAAAGGGCCGGCACCTCTTGCTCATGGGGCCGGGAGTCATCAGCGTCGGGGAGGAAGCCCCTCGGGAGGGGAGGGGCCTGAGGGACAGTTGGGAGGCTGCTTCCCAGTGGCCGCTGGCGTCCCCTACCCCATTCTTACTGGCTGCTTTGAGGTCTGGGAAGAGCGGCCGCCCTATTGCCCAGCCCTAGGAGAGACTAGCAGCCCCACCAGCCAGCGCTGACCCCAGAGCCAAGCAGAAGGCAGGAAGGTGGCCTCGTCCACCTCTCCTGAGCCTGTGGGGAGGCCCCGCCTCCTAGAAGGCAGCCTGCAGTGCAGGACACACAGGGTCGGGGGGGCAGAGCCAAGATAGGGACCCAGGAGGGCTGGCACAGTGCTGTCCTGCCTCCCAGAGGGTGGAGAAGCTGCGGTGAGCACAGCCCCCAGCCCCCAGCCCTTCCCCTCCCCTCACCCTGGAGTGCCGCTCTCAGGAGAGGCTTCGTGGCTGGCGACTGGCTTTAGGACACGGCAAGCAAAGGCCGCCATGTCCTCCGTCTGGAGAGCGGCCCCAGCTCACAGTGAGGGGCTGTGCGCTCAGCCCGGGGGTCCCCCAGCACATTCCAGCTGGGCCTCGGGGACCGTCAGGCACACCCGGCTGTGGGTTCAGCATGGGAGGGTGGTGGTGTTGGAGGGGGTGGCCAGAGAGCCCCTGAGACCGGGGCTGGCTTGGCCCAGGCATGGCGGCCAAGCACAAAACTTGAGGGAGGGCTCCGGAAGCCAGGCCTCGGCTGGTGGCTTGATTTCCGCAGCCTTGGGGCAGGGACTGAGCGGTGTCCTTGCAAATGAGTAGTTTCTTGCCCTCCCCCCTCCCCCACCGGGCAGCCTGGGCCTCCGGGCCTGTCTTGGGGTTTGCTGGAGGCTGTGGTGGAAACCCAGGTGCTGAGGAGAAGTGACCCCAGTGCCCCAGGCAGGCTAGTGAGCCCTGATGGTGGGGGTTCTGCTGTGACACCTTCCCTCTCCCCTAAAAAGAGTGCTAGCAGGTTCTCGGCTGGCTGCCCTCAGGGGCCTGGGCGGGTCCTCAGCTGGCTGCCCTCGGGGGCCTGGGCGGGTCCTCAGCTGGCTGCCCTCGGGGGCCTGGGTGGGTTCTCAGCTGGCTGCCCTCGGGGGCCTGGGCGTACCCTGGACCCCATCTGTACCATGGTCCCTGCTCCCCTCCCTCAGGCCGGGCAGGTGAGGGGTGTGCCAAGGCCTCTGTGGAGTGTGGTCCCCGGGGCAAGGACAGAGCCCTGAGGAATGGCTGCGGAGTGTGCTGCCGTCTTTCGGTGTCCTCCCTGGTCTTGGGTGTCTCCCTCTAACAGGGTCCCCGGTGTGTCTGCTGGGGCTTCACAGAGCCTGGGAGCCAACAGGGAAAGGGCTGGAAACTTGTTATTGCAAGTTTGAGAATTCAGGGCGCCAGCAGGCGCGGGCTGTGTGTGGAGTGCCATGAGGCTGCCGGCATTGTCATTCACTGCTGTCTCCAGGCAGGGGATCGGGTGGCACCCATCAGCTGGGCACCTGAGGCTCAAATTACGTCCTCCTTTGTCTCCCATGCCTGGTCCCTCTGGGAGACAGAACTAGGCAGCCGACAGGGGAGGGCTGTGGGGAAGCGGGACTTGGGGCCATCCCTGTCCTTGGAGGAGGAGGGAGAGAGCCCTACAGTGTGGCCCTTGGTGAGAGGACAGCCCCTGGGAGGCCTAGGGGCCGATGTTGGCCTCAGCTGCCACCCAGCCTTGCCTCCCGAGCAGAACCAGGGCCTGGGGCGGTCGTACCAGTCGCCGCTCAGGTCCCAGGAGGCCCCGTGGGTGGGGGCAGGATGCCAGCCCCTTAGAGAGGTGGGGACTCCCCAGGGACCCTCCGAGCAGACACCTGTGGTCTCATGTGAGGACAGCCTGGCTCTGTGTTCTTGGCCCCACAGCCCTGGCTGGCGTCCCCTGTGCGTGGAGCTGTCTGTTGTGTGTGAGGACAGCCCAGTTCTGCGTCCCTGGCCCCCACAGCCCCGGCTGGAGTGCCCTGTGCGCGGACCTGCCTGTTGTGTGTGAGGGGTGGGTGGGGGTGCCGGGCGGGGGCTCTGATGAGTGTTTCCTCATTGCCTCCTTTCCCACTTCCTCATGTGTGCACTGAGCAGCCCTGCAGCTGGAGGCCATGAGGTTGTGTCCTGGAATCTTCCTCCCTCTCCTGAGACCATCGATGCCCCAGGTGGGGCCCTCCTGGGCCAGATCCCATGCCAGCCCCCACCCCTGGAGTTGAACCTGACCGGGTGGCCCTGGCTCAGGAAGCCGGCCCAGCCGTGGGGGAGCCTGAGTCCCAGTCCCCGGTGAGCCTGGATGGGCACTGCAGCCTGCGGTGTGGAAGGCAGATCAGATCTGAGTGAGGCTAGGCAGGCGCTATCATGGGCGAAGGAATATTGGATTTTCTTAGGGGAACAAAGCTGTTTGTCCTCAAGTGCCTTTGACACTCGCAGGACGGTGGCTTTCCTGACAGGTGCGCAGGGTGAGGCGTGCGGCCTCTGCAGTCTGCCCGGGCTGCTCCAGCTTCCTGTGGTGAAGCTTCCAGCCCTGGTGAAGGAGCCCCTCCGCTCTGCATCTCCATGCCATGCCTCCACTCCCAGCCTGCCAGGGAGGGGGTGTCTCCCCTCTGGCATCCGCAGAGGAAAAAGTGTTTCTTCCCACGCCAGCCTGTCTGCCGTGTCCACTGTTTACCTCCCCTGGCCAGATAACAGCGGAGGGGCCAGTTACCAGTGGAGGGGGTCAGATAACAGCGGAGGGGAAGACTGGAGGGGAAGACCGCACTCCCCGCAAGGCCAGGCTGGTGGTGTTCCAGGCTCCCCTGCCGGGGTGGAGGTCAGGGAGGAGCCTGGCCAGTGTCGCCAATGCCCCAGAATGCTCAGGACTAGCAGGGGTGGGGGCCAGGGCAGTGGCAGGGGCTGCCTTCGCCTTATGGCTGCTTGCCTGTCCCTCTTGGTGGGCGTGTGCCTGCCAAGGACACCGTGGGCGGTCCCCGAAGCCTGAAGCTGGAGCTGGGGTGGGTGTGGGGAGGAGAGCTGGAGCAGGGAGGGCAGGGCCGCCTACATCCCTGGGGGAGGCTGTGGGCTGGGGGCCCCTCGTGGGAGTGGGTGGGGCAGTGTGACTTCCTCCTGGCTGCAGGGTCTGCTGGGGGAGGGTCCTCACTTGACCCTTCCTGGGGTCAGCGTGGGTCAAGGGTTAAGCGTCATTCCCGGCCCTTGGCAGCCTGGTCACTGAGGCTCTCAGCACTTACCGCTGGTCCTGGCATCTTGGACTGTGGAACTGGGGACAGCGCGTGGTGGGTTTTATAGCAAGTAGTAAGATGTGGGCGCTGTGCTCCAAACCAGAACCCGTTAAGTGCCACATGGTCAATAGTTTAGTGTGCAGAGACGAATTTCCTTCCCTTGATTTTTCCTTTTTTTTCCAGCCTGTTGGGGGAGGTGGAGATGGTGAAATGTTAACAGAGTGACCAGTTCATCCTGGTCTGCTTGGGGCCTTCCAGTTTTAGCACTGAGAGCCCCACAGCCTGAGAATCCCTTAACACCAGCCACTGTCCCTCTTCACAGAGTGTCCGAGAGCCCTGGGGCCCAGAGACACACAGATGGGGCCTGAGCCCCTGTCCCCCTTCTCCAGATGGAGCAGGCAGGGCCCTGGGGCTCCAGGGCTCACAGTGTTCTGGGGTCCACAGTGCGCTCTGCAGCCAGGCTGGTCTTCCTTGAGGACAGGGCTCCGAGGTGCCATGCCACAACTTACCCTGAGCGCAGTGGCCCTCAGAGGGATCGCCCCAGCACAAGCTTCCCACAGCCCGACACAGAGCCCCGCTGGGCCGGGCCCTCCCGGGGACTCCAGGGCAGAAAGCTTTCCCAGCATCTAGAGGCCCCTGCATCCCTCAGCTCAGGTCCCTTCCTTTCCCTTCACAAGCAACGTGCAGCCTGTTCTAGGCTCTCTCTCACTCTCACCCTCCCGCCTCATCTTGTGGGGGCCCTGTGAGGACTTTGGGTCTCCCGGATCATCCAGGATCACCTCCCATTTCACTCAGTCCCACCCACAGAGTCCCCTCTGCCAGAGTCCCCCATGTCCCTCTGTCATGTTCCACATCCACATATCTGGGAGAGTTGGGACCCACACGCCTCTGGGGCACTGTGATTCAGCCAGCCAGGCTGCCCATCCCAGTTTTATTTGCTTTACTCACACCCATCCTGGCCCCTCCCCGTCATCTGTCAGGAAATGTCCCCAGTGCTGGCCCCGGGGAGTTCCACACAGAAGGGTGTCGGGCCCTGCAGGCCCGTCTGACGCTCCTGGTCCGCTCACGTGACCGCCGGGTTGAGGTTCATTAAGATTTTGTGCGTTGGCTGGGCGCGGTGGCTCAAGCCTGTAATCCCAGCACTTTGGGAGGCCGAGACGGGCGGATCACGAGGTCAGGAGATCGAGACCATCCTGGCTAACATGGTGAAACCCCGTCTCTACTAAAAAAATACAAAAAGCTAGCCGGGCGAGGTGGCGGGCGCCTGTAGTCCCAGCTGCTCGGGAGGCTGAGGCAGGAGAATGGCGGGAACCCGGGAGGCGGAGCTTGCAGTGAGCTGAGATTCGGCCACTGCACTCCAGCCTGGGCAACAGAGCGAGACTCCGTCTCAAAAAAAAAAAAAAAAAGATTTTGTGCGTTGTTCAAGGTTTTACTTCTGTCCGAAGCAAAACCCTTACCGTTTCCACATCAACAGAAGAAACGTAAACAATTCAGATACTCAAGAACACAAAAAGTGCTTCTCCCACACCCCCACCCGGGGAAGTGCCGCTTGGTGCGGCCCACCCAGGTGGGAGCCCGGAAGACAGAGCAGCCTCCTCTGGCTGGGTTTGGTGATGCGTCTCCTCACCTGCCGTGACCCCAGAAGGCACCTAGAGCAACACCTGGTGGGTCCTCACAGGCCTTGGCGGGCGAGTGCTGCTGCTGCGCCTGCGTTCTGGGGAGACTGAGGCCCTGGGGGTGCCTGGCCTGGTGCCCCTGCGGTGATCTGAGGTGGCCCAAAGCCTGTGTTCTGTGCCCCCGCCATGCTCGTGTGGTCTCTCTGGGCTGGTAAGGGCCCTCGACCATCCCAGCCAAGGTTGGGGGATTTCTGGGGAGCGTGGGACCAGCACCTGAGCCCAGGTTCTCCTCCCTGACCGCCCTCTCCTCTCCACACAGAGGATGGGAGGGGCAAGCTGCGACCAACCAAGGCCAAGAACGAGCGGAAGAAGAAGAGCTTCGGCCCGCTGCCCCCGCAGCTGCCGACCCCGCCTGCTCACTTCCCCTCGGAGGAGGCGCTGTGGCTGCCATCCTCACTGGAGCCCGCGGTGCTGGGCCCAGGCCCTTCGGCCATGGAGGAGAGCCCCCTGCCGGCGCCCCTCAACGTCGTGCCCCCTGAGGTGCCCAGTGAGGAGCTAGAGGCCAAGCCTCGGCCCATCATCCCCATGCTGTACGTGGTGCCGCGGCCCGGCAAGGCAGCCTTCAACCAGGAGCACATGTCCTGCCAGCAGGCCTTTGAGCACTTTGCCCAGAAGGGCCCGACCTGGAAAGAGCCAGCCTCCCCCATGGAGCTGATGGGGCCAGAAGACGGTGGAGCCAGCAGTGGGGCTGGTCGCGTGGAGACCAAAGTCCGGGCCGGAGAGGGGCAGGTGGGGTGGATGGGGGCAGGCGGGGAGAAGGGGGGCCGGTGGGGCAGAGGGGAGCTGGTGGCAGGGGAGGCAGGAGGCGGGGAGGAGGAAGGCAGGTGGGGCAGAGGGGAGTGGGCGGGAGGGCTGCCTGCTGGTCTCACAGGGCACGTGGCGTGTCTGTAGTTAGAGAACAGAAGAGCCCTGTAGCCTTTTGCTGGGACTATCACCCCAGGGGAGGAGACTCAGGCCTCAGGCACACTGAGCCCCTGTGTGGCTCCAAGGGAGCCCCACCCAGGGGTCTGTAGTGGGGCCCTCACTGCAGCCTGTTGTGTGTTTCAGGCACCATCCACATTTTCCAAATTGAAGATGGAGATCAAGAAGAGCCGGCGCCATCCCCTGGGCCGGCCGCCCACACGGTCCCCGCTGTCGGTGGTCAAGCAGGAGGCCTCAAGTGACGAGGGTGAGTGGGGGACCCCAAGTCGGCTCTCGGCCCAACTCTGCTGCTGCTCATGGGGGGCCGGGCTCCCTTGTGGCCTCCGGTCTCCTCCCCTGAACCCAGGCCTGTGGCTCTGCCACCTTCTCTGTAAAATGGGGGTTGCAGGCACTTGGAATCGCCAGGCCTGGCACCGCATCCTCCATGCAGACCCGGCTCCTGCCAGCACCCCTCCCCCAGGCCTGGGCTGGGTGCCCCTGCCGGCTCCCAGGTGCACGAGGCTGCACTTCCTCCCTCTCACAGCCTCGGACCTGCTCAATACCATTGGCTGTTCCTGTTCTCAAGTGTTAACAGAGCATGACTGTGCGCATGGCAGGGGCCCTGGCGGGGAGGGGTGGGGCGGGCAGAAGTGCTGGCCACCCCTACCAGATGGAGGGGATGGAAATGGGCTCAGAGTTCCGGGGTAGCCAGGTGGGGCCTGAGAGCTCAGGTGGGGTCAACATATATCCTCTCCCAGTTTCCAGCTTGTTTCCAGTGCCAACGTTCCCACAGCCATGTCCATGCTAGAAACGGCCAGCAGTAGAAGTCTGTTCTCAAAAGTATTGTGGCTGCCTCGGGGGTAGGGGGAAGGCCACTGTATTCAAGTTGCATGACCAGAGGAAAACCCCTCACCCAGCCTGGTCACCCAGGCAGGTGGTAACTCCAGGACAGGTGGTCACCCCAGGGCAGGTGGTCACCCCCGAAAGGCGGTCACCCTGGGCAGGCGGTCACCCCCGATAGGTGGTCACCCCTGGCAGGCAGTCACCCCCGATAGGTGGTCACCCCTGGCAGGCGGTCACCCCCGATAAGTGGTCACCCCTGGCAGGCGGTCACCCCCAGCAGGCAGTCACACCCGATAGGTGGTCACCCAGAGCAGGCGGTCACCCCCGATGTGTGGTCACCCCTGGCAGGCGGTCACCCCCGGCAGGTGGTCACCCCCGATAGGTGGTCACCCAGAGCAGGCAGTCACCCCCGGTGGGTGGTCACCGAGGGCAGGCGGTCACCCCCGATAGGTGGTCACCCAGAGCAGGCGGTCACCCCCGATAGGTGGTCACCCTGGGTAAGCAGTTATCCAGGACAGGCTGTCATCGGGACAGGTGATCACACGTGTAGGGAGGCGGCTGCTGTTAGAGATGCCCGGCTTCGCTCTGCTGGCTGGGCTGCCCACGATGGGCGGTTCGGGGCCGGGAAGCTCGTGCCTCCCCATGGAAGATTCCTCCCAGGGCTGAGCACAGGCCATCCGGGCCTTGGAGAGGTTGGAACAAAAGGCTCCCGCGAGGCTTTGAGTGGGAGGGGAGAAGATGGAATCTTCGATTTAACCCTCAGCTGAGAGCTGCTGTCTTGTGTGCAGAAGTCCTGCTAAGCCAATTTTTCATCTTCCGCTTTGGCCTTTCACTGGGGATGCGTGTAGAATCTGAAAATGGTCTGGATGGCGTCTTTCATCCTGCATGCAATTTGAGGGGTAGGGAGAGGAGGGTTCTAGGAGCACCTGGGATCACAGGGCGGGAGCTCCCAGGAGTGGAGGAATCAGCAGGGGGACAGAGGCGTGACCAGGGGCCTCTCGAGCTGCCTTGGGAAGAGGCCTTGCCTTCTACCCGGATATCTTTCCAGAAGGCACCTGCAGGGCCTCCGTGGACTCCCCCACTCCCCACACCCCACTGTGGCCCTTTGGTGAGACCGGAGCATTTGCCTGTGAGATCATCACGGCCCCAGAACCCCAGGTATCCTGGGGTCGTGAGTGACAGACACAACCAGTGGCTCCGTTCTCATCCCCAGGGCTTCAGGGCCGCTTAGGGCCTTCCCTGGGCTCAGCTGGCGGGACTGTTGCGTTTGGGTTTTTAGAGGAGTCTTGGCCTAAGGGCTTCCTGAGTTCACCGTGGGAGTCCTGGGTCTCCACCTCAGGGAGCCTGCCCTGCCCTCTAGGTGAACCAGGGGTAGTGCCACAGCTGGACTGATCCCAGGACCCCAGGATCTGCTTTAGGTTGGGCTGAGGGTTGGGCCACAGGAATGGGCACCCCACTTCCTGGGGACAGCACCCCTGTGTCCACAGGAGATGCAGGGAGGGGAGGTGGGGAGATTGAGGCGTGACAGCTGGCAGTGGAGGCCTTTAGAGTCCAATGGGAACAGGCGACAGGCGGGAGAGAGACAACTGTGGCTTCTCACCAGCAGCCCTCACCAGAGTTTCCCTGTCACGCACCTCTTCCCGGCACAGGCTGCCTTGGCCTCCTAGCCCTGGGCATAGCCCCTCCTGACTCCCTGCCACACTCCTCCGGCACCTCCCTTGAGTTCAGGGAGTCTGTGCCTGCCCAAGACAGGAAGGACAGTGTCTCTGAGTCTCTCTGGTCACTGCCGACGCCCCCACACATACTCAGACCCCAGGACGGGGGTAGGGCAGCCGGGGCAGGGCTGGACACTGAGTTTGGCCACTCCTTGGCCCGGAAGGCCCCGGGCGAGTAGACGGCTCCAGATGTTCAGGGAGAACCAGGTGTTGGGGGAGGGGCTCCGAGGAACCACGTTTGGGGCTCCGGCCTTGGGTAGCAATCAGCCGAGATAGACGTGTCCCCTCCTGTTGATGGGATGGGACGCTGCAGTGCCAGCTTGATGGGCATCGTGGAGAATGGGGCAGCCAGGAGGCAGGTGGAAGGGGAGCTATGGGCCAGGGACCCTGTGGGCAGCCAGGGCTATAGACCCAGGGCCATCTCCTGGGCAGTTGGGGTGATTCCTTGGACGAGTTCTTAGGGGACTCAAGTGTCTCTCCCTCTCCCCCGTTCTTCTAGAGGCGTCCCCTTTCTCCGGGGAGGAAGACGTGAGTGACCCTGAGGCCTTGAGGCCGCTGCTGTCCCTGCAGTGGAAGAACAGGGCGGCCAGCTTCCAGGCCGAGAGGAAGTTCAACGCGGCAGCTGCGCGCACGGAGCCCTACTGCGCCATCTGCACGCTCTTCTACCCCTACTGCCAGGTGGGCAGGCGGGCCTTGCAGGGCCCAGGGAACCCCAGAGGCAGGGGCAGCGGGAGAGGGCGAAGGACCGGGCACCCCCCATGCCTCCCTCTCTCACGTGGGGCGGGGTGTTGGCCAGCACCCTGAGTTGTGAGGGCTTGTTCCTGACAGCTGTAGGCGGAGCCTGGTCTCTGGGTTTTGTGGGAATGAAGCTTACCAACGTGCACATCTGCAGCGTGAGCCATGGTGGACGGGGCAGAGGGAGGGTGCGGAGGCTCGGGGTCACTGGCCTCAGGGAGCGCCCAGCCTGAGGGGTGCTGAGAGGGGCCGGGTGGTGTGGGGTGGAGTGAAGGCCCGGGTACACCACCTGAGTGGCCGGGGGGGCTCCTGCAGGCCCTGGCCTGCCTCACTGAGCTGGGCGCCTGGCCGAGGTCCCGTTTCTGGTACTCTTTCCACGCTGGCCTCGCCTGTCCTCTGCACCCAGATGGGGGGCTGGCCTCTGCCCACGGCCATCCCAGGCATCAGCACCCAGCCCAGCCATTTTCCTCAGAATCTCTTGGATGCCCCCTCCTCTCCTTCCCTGAGTGTACAGCCTCCCCAGGACAGGACCTGACCCGCGTGCTTTGCACTCCCAGCTCCTAGCCCATGCCCAGCATGTCCAGGCATTGGCAGAGCTGCCCTGGGTCGGGGACCTCACCACCTGTGCGCAGCTGGGTCTCGGTGGACAGAGCCAGAGAGGGTGCTGTGCCGAGGGTGGCGAGCCTGTCTCGGGGCCCTGCTGCTGGGAGCTGCCCGCACCTGCATCTGTGAGCTGGATTTAGTGCTTTGGTTCCTGAGATAGACAAGACCTGACAGGCGACACCGTCTCCAGGCACTTGCTGTCCTTTGTGAGGCCAGAGAGGCTGCTGGGAGCCACAGGGCCGGGAACGCCGCTTCAGACATGCGTCTTCCTAACTCCCCTTGCCAGGCAGAGTGCGGAGACTCATTCTCACACACAGCCCCCGGCCTACCCCAGCGCCAGGGGCCACCCAGCACCAGGGGCCGTGCAGGCGGGCCTGAGCTCTGCGTCTGGACGCGACCCTCATGGGGACAGGGTCAGACAGCGTTTGGGGATCCCGGCTTTCTGGAGGAGTGGGAAGAGGGGCCGAGGTGGCTCTGGGCATCTCCCCGACCTCCCCCCCAGAGCCAGGGGGCATTGAAGCCCGGGGCAGGTGCCCTGACAGAGGTCTGTGCCGCCCACCTGCCTACCCTGCACATGGCTCTGTCCCCTGAAGGCCCCCTCTCCCCTCCAGGCCCTACAGACCGAGAAGGAGGCACCCACAGCCTCCCTCGGAGAGGGCTCCTCGGCCACACTGCCCTCCAAAAGCGGCCAGAAGACCCGACCGCTGATCCCCGAGATGTGCTTCACCTCTGGCGGCGAGAACACGGAGCCGCTGCCTGCCAACTCCTACATCGGCGACGATGGGACCAGCCCCCTGATCGCCTGCGGCAAGTGCTGCCTGCAGGTCCACGCCAGTGAGTGCCACTGTGGGGCCCAGAGGAGCCGCACCCTCCTTCAGGGTGCTGGTGGGGGCGCCGGTGGGGGTCCATCCTCCCGTGCAGAGGGCCACGCCGGCCCCTCTCCCCATGCTGTACTTTCAGGGCCGGGGCAGGGGCCTCTTCCGGTGACTTCCTGCAATTTCTGACTTTCTCGTCCCTCCCGTGGTCCCACCATCTAGAGCAGGGGGAAAGGCTGTGGCCGTGGAAGGACTGGGTGACCCCATGCCACCCCGGGGCAGGACAGGGCCTCCACCTCTCCCAGCGTCCAGAAGACGCCAGTGCAGGCCCAGGTGCCAGCCTCTGGTGCCAGCCTCCACGGAGGAAGCCTCTGCTCCGAGGGACACTGGGCTCCTCCCGCCCTGTCCCTGACACCCAGAAGCTCACCCTAGGGCCAAGCAAGAAACGGGCCAGATACCCCATCTCTCCACAGGCTGTGTTCCCTGAGAATGACTCTCTGCCAAGTAGCCTTTGGGGGCAGATATCCCTGCCCTTGACCTTGGCCCAGGCGGGGTTCCTCCTCACTGGGCCTCTGGACAGTTCTGCCGAGTCTTCCCCAAGGCCTGGGAGGCAGCAGGAGGAGCTCAGGCACCCGCTACGCCTGTGATTTGGGGCCGTGGTTGAAACTGATGGTCACAGTGAGATTGCAGTGTGGTCAGGGCATCTGATTTCTCTCTGCTCTCGGGGACCCCTCCCCAATCCTGAGGCTCGACCGTGGTCACAGACAAGAAAATGAATGTCTGTCTCTTTCTCAGGCGTGAGGGGCAGTGGCAGGAATTGGACTTCCAGGGCAGGAGGAGGGCTTTCTGGCGACGTTTAATTTTCTGTGCCCCTGGCCAAGGCAGGTAGCCATAGATCTCTGTCAGTTTCCTCCTGGCAGTGGCCTGCCTGGGGCTCGCGTTGTCTCCTGGCTGGGAGGCTGTTCACTCTGCTTTGCTGGGCCTGGGTTTGAGACGTGGGGGAAGGGTTGCTGAGGGCCCCAGGCCTGCCACAGCCGGGCCACCCCAGCCAGGGCTACCCCAGCAGATGCCCCCACCCCCAGCCCGTGCCCACCACCCTGCTGCTCTGGAGGCAGTGAGGTCCTCACCCCCAGCCTCTTCAGCGGGCCACCAGCACTGGCAGAGAGCCCCTTCCACACTGCAGGGCAGGACCCCCAGCAGAGGCAGAGCCCTGGGGGCAGGCGGCACCCCTGCCCTCACTTTGGGGGCATGACTGGACCTTTCATGCCCTTTGCCCGTTTCCAGACCCAGGGCCACATCCAAAACTGAGTGGCCTTTGTGGCTGGCCTCTCTGGACATAGCAGGAGGAGCTGCTTTTGGGGGTGCAGACCCCCAACAAGGAGGGGCCCTCAAGATACCACCAGACTGAGTGCAGCAGACCCAGCTGGAGCTCAGGGGGCCCTGTTCCCCTTCCTGCGTCCTCCTTCCACACACGCAGCTTCCAGACCTTTCTCTCGCTCCACGTGCAGGGGCCTGGATTGAAGCTCAGAGGGTGGGAACAGCACACACCCTGAATGCTGCAGCTGTGTGCGGAGGCCCCGTCACTCCACGTGCGGATGCCGGCCCCCGAGTTACCTGGCCCCTCCCGCTGAGTCTCACTCGGCACCCCAAGTCTCACCTGCCCTCCAATCTCAGCCAGCCCCTGCTGTCTTCCAGGTTGCTATGGCATCCGTCCCGAGCTGGTCAACGAAGGCTGGACGTGTTCCCGGTGCGCAGCCCACGCCTGGACTGCGGTAACTCGCTCCCTGCAGCGGGGGTGGTACTCTGAGAGGCCCGGGCCCCGGCCCCACTCCAGCAGGCTGACTTTGGGGCACAGTCTCCCACCATGGGCCCGGGTTCCTTCACCTCTGCCCTGAGGGGGTGGAACCCAAGGGATTCCCGCCGGTCACTTTGGTGGCTGCTAGTTTGAAATGTAAGGGCCGAGGGCCGCAGTTGGCAGATCAGGCCCCAAGCAGCGTGTGGAGAGCCTGCTCCGAGCCCTGCTCACCCAGGGCCATCTGGTCTCTGCAGGAGTGCTGCCTGTGCAATCTTCGAGGAGGCGCGCTGCAGATGACCACCGATAGGAGGTGGGTGGCACCGCGTGTGGGGGCTGGGGGGCCGGAGGGGAGCCTGCCCTGGGCTGAGGCTCTGCAGGGTGTGACCCTAGTGCCCGGGGGTCAGCCATCACCTCCGCGTAACAGCCCCGTGTCGTGGATGGAGTGGCGGGGGCTGAGGAGCAGCACACGCCTGCCCCAGCCTCCCTGAAGGTCCCCAGGCCCTGACCCAGCCGACAGCAGCCTCACGCCCGGCCCCTCTGTGGCCAGCCCAGGTCCTCGAAGGCGCACCTGACCCCGCCCCACCTGCCCTTCCAGGTGGATCCACGTGATCTGCGCCATCGCGGTCCCCGAGGCGCGCTTCCTGAACGTGATTGAGCGCCACCCTGTGGACATCAGCGCCATCCCCGAGCAGCGGTGGAAGCTGGTAGGTCCTTGCGGTCGAGGCCCACCCTGCCTGTGTCTCTAGGGCCGCCGGCCAGGCTCGGCTCCCCGCCTGCGCCATCCGACGCAGTCTTTCCTCCAAGCTCTGCGTCTCCACTGGCGTGGTGGGCAGCTTTCAGGAAGCCAGTGACCCCGACTTCAGCAGGCGTGTTATTTTTTGAATCGTTCCCTGAGGTGCAAGGTACAAAAGTCAAAAGTCATCAAGGGTGCCGGAGATAAGCAGACCCTGTCAGGTGCAGCCTCGGGGGCGTCCTCTGGAGGACCGAGCACCCCATGCGGTTTCCACCTTTCCACAAAAGCAGAGGCGCCACACATGCCCCGACACAATCGGGCCTTCCGATTTTTGTTGTTTTTCTACTTATAACAAGCCTGGGCAACATGGTGAAACCCATCTCTATAAAAAAACAAAAAACAATAGCTGGGCGTGGTGGCACCACACCTGTGGTCCTAGCTACTCAGGAGGCTGAGTGAGGTGGGAGGATCGCCTGAGCCCAGGATATCCAGGCTGCAGTGAGCTGTGATCGTGCCATTACACTGCAGCCTGGGCAACAGAGCCAGACAGACCCTGTCTCAAAAAAAAAAAAAAAAAAAAAAAAATTGTAACAGTGCTTAGCATGAGATCTACCCCTTAAGAAGCATCTGAGGTCCCGCACGGCTTTCACCACCGGCCCAGCGGTGGGCAGCAGGGCTCTGCGGCCTGCTCACCGGTCTTGTATAACTGACACTTCGCACGTGCTGAGCAGCAGCTCCCTCCGCCCGCCCCGGCGCCCAGCAGTCTGCTTCTGTGTGTTTGCCTGTATTACAGACCCCACGTGAGTGGGATTGTGCAGTCTTTATTCTTCTGCGACTGGCTTCTTTCTTAAAAGACGGGGTCTCTCACTCTCAGCCAAGCTGGAGTGCAGTGGTATGGTCACAGCTCTCTGCAGCCTCAAACTCCTGGGCTCAGGCGATCCTCCTGCCTCAGCCTCCTGAGTAGCTGGGACCACAAGCACATGCCAAAAAATTAGGTTAACTCCCAATTTTTTTTAAGAGATGGGATCTCACTATGTTGCCCAGGCTGGTTTGGAACTCCAGGCCTTGAGGTCTTCCTGCCTTGGCCTCCTGGGTAACTGGGATTACAGGCACGAGTGGTGTCTTTCATCTAGCGTAACGTCCTCAAGGTTCATCCATATTCATTCAACCCAAATATGGCAAGAGTTCCTTCTTTTCCTGGCTGAGTAATGTTCCGCCGTGTGGATGGACCGCATCGTGTGGATCCGGGCACCCGCCGATGTCTCTGCCTTTTGGCTGTTGTGGGTTGTGCTGCAGCGGATGTGGGAGTATGGTTGTGGTTTGGAGATTCTGATATCATTTCCTGTGGATATAGACCCAGCAGTGGGATTGCTGGACCGTCGGGCAGCTCTGTTTTTACACTGGAGGAAACTGCCCTCCCTTGCGACTGGATGGACTCCCATTCGCACCCCCAGGGAGCTGGGCTCTCCTCTTCCCCTCGTCCTCACCCACACCTACCTTGGACTTCTTTGTACCAGCCGCCCTAGCAGGTGCGAGATGGTCTCGCTGTGGTTTGATTTGTGTTTCCCTGGCGATCAGTGACACTGGGCGTCTTTGCACAGTCCTGTTGGCCATCTGCATGCCGTCTTTGGAGAAACGTCCGTTTCCTTTGCCCATTCTTTGCCTGGGTTGCTTGGCCTTTGTGGTTGAGTTGGAGGATCTCTGCCGCTCCACTCTCGGTGCACATCGAGGGCCCCCTGCAGATGCACGCAGCCTCCTTGTGCGTGGCGGGGCCTCGTAGTGGGGGCTTGCGAGGCTTCCTCCTGCTCTCAGCAATGATGGTCCCCCTTTGGGGAACCCCTTGGAGCCACGGGGCAGTCGGGGAGTGGTCAGTGCTGGCCACCAGCTGGCTGTGCACTTGGGGCAGATTCCTCGACCTCTCTGCCTCGGCCGTCTCCTTTGTGCTGTGGGGTTGCCACAGTCCCCACTCTGCAGGGCTGCAGTGGTGTGAGCTGGGCCCACTCCTTCCCTGAAGCATGGACCACCCCGTCTGAGCACTAGCAGCTGCTCGGGGCTTGTCGAATCTGCAGCCTCGTCCCCCCAGGCCCCCAGTGTCACCCACTGCATTTGATCCACACAGTGAGAGCCTGTGGAGTCACCCTGCACTGTCCGTTCTGCAGGTGAGGAGCCTGGAGCCTGGAGGGGCTTGGCCGACTGTGGCCTGGGCTGCAGCCCCACAGGGCTGTCTCTGCTTTACACCCTCTAGCCCATCTGTGCACGAGGCACTTGGGGCCGTCCACGCCCGCTGGAAAATGACACTCAGCTGGCCTTTTAAATCAGCTTCCTGCAGAGCCTTGGGATCTGGCCCAGAAAGGAGATGAGGAGGCCAGGCACCGTGACTCACGCCTGTAATCCCAGCACTTTGGGAGGCCAAGGCGGGCGGATCACCTGAGGTCAGGATTTTGAGACCAGCCTGGCCAACATAGTGAAACCCCGTCTCTACTAAAAATACAAAAATTAACTCTGCATGATGGGCCATGCCTGTGATCCCAGCTACTCTGGAGACTGAGGCAGGAGAATCACTTGAACCCAGGAGGCGGAGGTTGCAGTGAGCTGAGATCTCCCCACTGCACTCTAGCTGGGACTACAGAGTAAGACCCTGTCTCAAAAAAAAAAAGGATGAGGAGAGCAAAATGCAGACTTTCCTGGGGCCGCGTCCCCACTAAAAGGGCTGCGCATGTGGTGGCGTTGATGGGGAGGACGCGTTTGTCCCTGTGCACTCCGGCCTCTGCACATGTGTCTCGTGGGCCTCTGGAGGCTGGGCCCGCGGCCAGTAGTACCCAGCAGCGTCCTGCTTGCTTTTCCTGCCTGGTCTATCTTCCCAGCTGCGGACACAGTGCCCGGTGTTGACAGTCGGGCTCGTGTGGAGGTGGGGCTGGAAGCAGACACATCAGTCTGGCGGGGCGGGTGATGCCCGCCACAGAGCCCGGGCTCCCATGCACCGGTGCGAGGCGCCCACGAGCCTGTTGGGCTTGGATGCCGCGCTTGGAGCGCACAGATGCCGGGTCACCTGGGTGGGGCCACGCAGGCTGTCACAGAGGCTCGTCTGGAGGGGGAGCCCTCTTCCCTCGTTCGTGGAGCAGAGCGTGCAGCGGGTCATGCCAGCCTGGCCTGGTACGGCCGAGCGATTAGGAAGCTGGCAGCCCGCGGGTGATGCTTCCGAGGCACCAGTGACTTGGTCCACAAACGTAGGTGTAGAAGGCCCCATGATTCAGGTGGAGCAATGGTGCGGTGCCGGTGCAGTGATAAATCCTCCCGCCCCGACGCCTTATGGATCATCTGACATTTCCAGGATGCAGCCTCTTCATTACCGGTGCTTGTAACGATGAATTAAAAATCCTTTTACACAAGGCCCGCTTGTACTGCTTAATGGAGCTTTGCAAGGAGGCGGTGGTTAACTCCTGCTCGCCCAGCCACCCAGCCACCTTCGCAGGCCACGGGCAGGCCGCAGGCATGGGGCACTCTCACTCCTGGTTACCCGTCCATCAGTCTGTCTCCAGGGCTCCCCAGCCACTGGCTCAGGGCTCCAGGCAGTCCAGGTGAGTCAGGGGCTCCGGCTGGCCGCCCGCCTGGGCCAAGTTAGCACCAGGTTCTCAAGGCGTGCTGCTGAGAAGCCCCTCACCTACCGGCGGGGCAGGTTCCTGGCAGCGGGCAGAAGCACCAGGAGCTTCCGGAAGATCTGGGAGGTCTGGGAGGGGCTTGGGATGAGAGGAGGCAGCTTCAGGGCAGCAGGGGGAGTGGGCAGTCGCACCAGCTCTCCCCGCTGCCCACAGTCCCGCCTGGAGGGGTAGGGCCGGTCAGGAGGGGCTCTCTGCTCCTCAGGGGTTGGGGTGGTTTGTGAAAGCAGGTTGGTGGACAGCCACTGCACCTCTGTGTGACGCGCTGAGGACACGGTGCCATGGGTGGTACCCAGCGGTGACCACCTGCTTCCTCCAGTCCGTGGTGCCCTGCAGACCTCCGAAGCCCACCCTGCGTCGTCCTCACAGCCCTGTGGCCTCTGAGGAGGGACACTGAGCCGGGAACTTCGAACCAAACACCAGTACCGGCCGGGCGCGGTGGCTCAAGCCTGTAATCCCAGCACTTTGGGAGGCCGAG
>NW_012108696.1:2891556-2893922 GCF_000951045.1 Mandrillus leucophaeus
TGACTCGGGAGGGTGTTGCCGACTGGGGCGGGTGTTGCCGACTCGGGAGGGTGTTGCTGACTCGGGAGGGTGTTGCCGACTGGGGCGGGTGTTGCTGACTGGGGCAGGCTTTGCAGCAGGAGCGTCGCGGGATGAAAGGTGGCTCTCCAGTGCTCCCTCCTCACCAAGGAGGCTTCTCTCAGGGCTTCTTGTTAAAATCCGACGTAAAGGACCCGCACAGTGGCTCACACCTGTAATCCCAGCAGTTTAGGAGGTCGAGGCAGGAGGATCCCTTGAACTCAGGAGTTTGAGACCAGCCTGGGCAACACAGCAAGACTCCACCTCTACACAAAATTAAAAATTAGCTGGGCATGGTGATTGCGCCTGTGGTCCCAGCTACTCAAGAGGCTGATGGGGGAGGATCGCTTGAGCCCAGGAGTTGGAGGCTACAGTGAGCCATGATCGCGCCGTGCGCTCCAGCCTGGGCGACAGAGCAAGACCCTGTCTTAAAAAAAAAAAGAAAAAGAGAATCCTTTACTCTAACCATTCTAAAGTGTGCCACTCCATGTTTTTTAGTACATTCTGAGTTGTGTCAACTATCACACCGTCTAATTCCAGAACATTTAATCACCCCATGAAGAACCGGCCCCATGACCAGTCGCTGCCGTCCCCCACCCTGTACCCACGAGCCCACTTCCTGTGTCTGTGGGTTGCCAGCCCTGGGGGTTGCAGATCACAGGGTCACACGGTCTGCACTCACCTGCGTGTTCCCAGGGCACATCTCTGTCGCCCTGTGGTTCCTCTCTGACTGAGCAACACCACGTGGGGCTCTTTGGTGTCTGTCCCAGCAGTCGCTGACACACGGCGGGGACGGGAGAAGACTCCCCAGGGGCTGAGCAGCAGGAGGCTGGGTCAGTGGGTCTGGAGGACTTGGCCAGGGAGGCTGCGGGCTCTGGGCTGGGGAGGGGGCCCCTCGCCGGGCAGAACACAGGGCCACTCCCACCATGCCTCCCTTGAAGGCTATGCCGGGAGGGGCCGGGGCCTCCATCCCAGGGTCCCTAGGGAAGCTCCAGCCCTATGCCCCTGCCTGTGTCCCCGTCCCCAGAAATGCGTGTACTGCCGGAAGCGGATGAAGAAGGTGTCGGGTGCCTGCATCCAGTGCTCCTACGAGCACTGCTCCACGTCCTTCCACGTGACCTGCGCCCACGCCGCCGGTGTGCTCATGGAGCCGGACGACTGGCCCTACGTGGTCTCCATCACCTGCCTCAAGCACAAGTCAGGGGGCCACGCTGTGAGTGCCTGCCCGCCTCATTGCCCCTGATCCCCGGCTCCCGCCCCACCGACGCCCACGCTGACCGTCCCCCGCACCCTCCGCACCCTCCCAGGTCCAGCTCCTGAGGGCCGTGTCCCTAGGCCAGGTGGTCATCACCAAGAACCGCAACGGGCTGTACTACCGCTGCCGCGTCATCGGTGCTGCCACGCAGACCTGCTACGAAGTGAACTTCGATGACGGCTCCTACAGCGACAACCTGTACCCCGAGAGCATCACGGTGAGTGTGGGGCGGGGCAGGGGGCGGGGCAGCGGGGGGGGGAGGCTGGGAGCACAGCCACAACCTGAACCCGAGAGCATCACGGTGAGTGTGGGGCGGGGCAGGGGAAAACTGGGAGCAGCCTGACTCCAGATCCCTCCATAGGGTCCCCTTGTCCTCAGGCCCCAGGCCCCTTCAGGAAAAGCAGTGCTCACTGTGTTGTGCAGAAACAAAGCAGAAAGCGACCCGCAGTCAGGGCTCTGCACTGCCCCTCTACCCCCGTCCCCGCAGCCGGCTTCGGGGCTTCAGGCAGAGAACCTTACTTGCCAGCGTGGAGAGGGTCTAAAACCCAGCGACAGCCGCCGGCGTAGTGTGGCCGGGACCTCACCTCCCGCCTGTTCTCCCTGCAGAGTAGGGACTGTGTCCGGCTGGGACCCCCTTCCGAGGGGGAGCTGGTGGAGCTCCGGTGGACTGACGGCAACCTCTACAAAGCCAAGTTCATCTCCTCGGTCACCAGCCACATCTACCAGGTAAGCGGGGAACCTGGCCACCCCGCTGTGCCTTCGCCAAGCTCTTCTTGTAGGTGTGGGAACGGGAGGATCACACCCCTGCCCAGGTGCCTTTGCTGGGGCACTGGCGGGCGTGGGCTGTGGTTAGTGAGGCCCACAGGGCCCAGCTGAGCCTCGGCTCGCCTGCCTAAGTTAGAGGCACAGGGCTTGTTCGTTTTCAAAGCTAAAGGGGCCTCCACTCGGGTGGCGTTTCCCTTTGAGACACCTCAGTGTTTCTTAACGTAAGTTCTCCCTTTCACCATTTTGGAGTGTATAGCTCAGTACCCCTGGGTTTGTTTTTTTTTTTTTT
>NW_012108696.1:2897042-2897904 GCF_000951045.1 Mandrillus leucophaeus
AAAAAAAAAAAAAAAAAAAAAAAACACCAGTACCTGGGCCCTTCCAGGCCCCCCAAGGGCCTTAGACCCTGACTCCCCGGCACACACTGGCCTGGGCCAGGCCAACACTGGACGCAGGTCTTCAAACCGCGGCTCCCAGGAAGGGAGGTGACAGCCAAGAATGCCTGCCCGACCTCCTGTGGCCACAGCGTGTGGCATGACTGGACCTCGCCTTAGGAGGGGTGGCTCTGGGCAACCTCAGCCCCAGGCGCAGCTCCTGACAAACGGCCTCATGGGTCCTGGGGCACACTCTTCGCAATGTGGAGACGCAGGGTCACGGGCCGCCTGCCACCACGGGGCGGAAGGGGATGGTGCTGTGTGCCAGGCTGCCCCGGGGCTGGGTTTCTCCTGGGCCTGGGCTGAGGGGTGGAGGCCTGTGGGTGACGTGTTCAAGATGGCTCAGCAACCCCACCTGACAGTGTCCAGGCAGGGCCTCTCCCCCACCCCCAGGCCCTCAGGGAGCACAGCCACCACTCGTACACGCTGGCCGCTCTGCTGGAGGGGGACGCTGTGCTGGAGCGCTGCCTGGCACGTGTTGTGTGATGGGAGAATTGGGTATTGACAGTTGAATAATGAGATCTCGATGCCGTCGATCGGCGCTGCTCCAGGCCCTTGGCTCCTCTGGCTTTTGAACATGGTTTATAGAGCAGTGACAGTGCCACTTATTAAATGCTTATTGGGGCCTGGCGTGGGTGTGGTGGTCGCCAGGGCCCCAGTGCTGACTGGGGAGGGTGTTGCCGACTCGGGCGGGTGTTGCCGACTGGGGCGCGTGTTGCCGACTGGGGCGGGTGTTGCCGACTCGGGAGGGTGTTGCCGACTCGGG
>NW_012108696.1:2900642-2913339 GCF_000951045.1 Mandrillus leucophaeus
GGGCCCAGCTGAGCCTCGGCTCGCCTGCCTAAGTTAGAGGCACAGGGCTTGTTCGTTTTCAAAGCTAAAGGGGCCTCCACTCGGGTGGCGTTTCCCTTTGAGACACCTCAGTGTTTCTTAACGTAAGTTCTCCCTTTCACCATTTTGGAGTGTATAGCTCAGTACCCCTGGGTTTGTTTTTTTTTTTTTTTTAATCAAGTTGGTGGTGAGCTGCTTCTCATGATTGTGGAAGAGAAATTATTTAAAAGTGTGGAATCTTAGACCCGACATGGTGGTTCACCCCTGTAATCCCAACACTTTGAGAGGCCAAGGCAGGTGGATCACTTGAGGTCAGGAGTTCAAGACCAGCCTGGTTAACATAGTATGGGGGTTTCTGGATGCTCAGTGACAGGTCAGAGAGCAGTGACTAGGTGGCGCCAACCTGCACAGCATGGGGGGGTCCTGGACACTCAGTGACAGGTCCGAGAGTGGTGACCGGGCAGGGCCAGCCTGCATGGCACAGGGCAGGGGTCCTGGATGTTCAGTGACAGGTCCGAGAGCTGTGACCAGGCAGGGCCAGCCTGCATGGCACAGGGTCCTGGATGCTCACTGACAGGTCCGAGAGTGGTGAATGTACAGGCCCAGCCTGCATGGCACGGGGCAGGGGTCCTGGATGTTCAGTGACAGGTCCGAGAGCGGTGACCAGGCAGGGCCGGCCTGCAGGGCACGGGGTCCTGGATGCTCAGTGACAGGTCCAAGGGTAGTGACCATGCAGGGCCGGCCTGCATGGCACGGGGGCGGTCACCACCCGGTCACCCCTCTCAGACCTGTCACTGAGCGTCCAGGACCCTGTGCCGTGCAGGCCGGCCCCACCTGGTCACCACTCTCAGACCTGTCACTGAACGTCCAGGACCCTGTGCCGTGCAGGCCGGCCCCACCCAGTCACCACTCTTGGACCTTGCAGAGTCTTCCCTGCTCCTTGAGAAGGAGGTGGTTTCTGGGACAAGCCATCCCCGTGGCCAGCTCTGTGGGAGCTACCACCAATCTCCAGACACTGTCACTTCTGCTTAGCTGCAGCCTGCCCCAGGGGAGGCTCAGGCAGCTCCTTGGACTTCCTGATTGTGTTCAGCTTAGACCAAGGGCAGGGTTGATTTGCACTCCTTAGCCCATCCCAAGCAGCAGCAAGAGAGAATAATTCCCGCTCGGCTCACCTGGCAGCTGTTCTCTCAGACTATGAGTTTCAGGCTGGGCTGGGCGCGGTGGCTCACACCTGTAATCCCAGCACTTTGGGAGGCCAAGGCAGGAGAATCACTTGAGGCTAAGAGTTCGAGACCAGCCTGGGCAACAAAGTGAGACCCTCCCCCCCGCCAATCTCTACAAAAAAATTTTAAAAATTAGTTGGGCATGGTAGTGTGCGCGTGTCATCCCAGCTACTCAGCTACTCAGCTACAGGCTGAGGTGGGAGGATCGCTTGAACCCAGGAGGCTGAGGATGCAGTGAGCTGTAATTGAGCCACTGGACTCCAGCTTGGGCGACACTGAGACCCTGTCTCCAAAACACACAAAAAAAGAAAAATATCTGCTGGGAAGCATTCTGGTGCATGTCGTACACGGCAGGATGGGTGGGGTGTGTGTGACAGTGACAGGACCCTCCGCCTGCCCCGGGAGCCTCAGAGTCCGGCCCAGGCAGGTTGGACTGGACTCCAAGGAGGGGAGGTTGAGCCAGGACCTCTAGAACACTGTGGAAGTTTGCTCCAGAGATCAGGCTGAGCACGTGCCAGTCTCCTTCCCTCAAGAAACCTATGAAGGTAATAGAAAACACGTGAATGAATGAATAGCCATTTATAACGCACACGGAGCACAGCCGTGCTGGAAAATGACAAGGGAGACTCAGGGTGGATCTTGACAACACCCCACAGAAGAGGCGCCGGAAGCAGCCCCCGCCCTGGCGGCGAAGGAAGCGGACAGTGCTCGGGTGCTCCCCAGATCATTGACATGTCACCAGAGCCCGGGAGGGGGCCGGCGTCAGGGAGCTCACCCCAAGGAAGCCGAGCTAACGAGACAGTCAGAAATGAGATGATGCCAGCCAGGTGCGGGGGCTCGTGCTATGATCACAGCACTGTGGGAGGCTGAGGCGGGCAGAGCGCTTGAGCCCAGGGGTTCGAGACCAGCCTGGGCAACACAGCAAAACCCTATCTCTACAAAATAACAAAATTAGCTGAGCGTGGTGGCACGCACCTGTAGTCCCAGCTACTTGGGAGGCTGAGGTGGGAGGATCACTTGAGCCTGGGAGGTTGAGATTTCAGTGATCCAAGATCACACCACTGCACTCCAGCCTGGGTGACGAAGCAAGGCTCTGTCTCAAAAAAAAAAAAAAAAGGTGTCGCATTTCCAGAGTGCTCAGGGGCAGGGGGCAGAGGCTGTGGAATCAGTAACAGGTGGTATTGGAAGCCAGTAAGGCACTGTGGAGTGCCCGCCTGTCTGCGAGGTGGCAGCAGGACCTCGGTCACACGATCCTGCCAACGCCCGCTATGTGGTGGCCGAGGAGGTGAGGCTGGAGCTGCCTGCCCTGAGGCCGAGGCCTGGTCAGTGGGGGCTGGGGCAGGCCCAGGTGACAGCAGGGCCGAGTGGATGGGACACCCACATGCCAAGGCCCCAAGAGCCCCCCCCCACCCCCTGTCCGCAACACTCGGAACACGTTTCCTTCGCACGTGACCCCTCGAGATGCTTCTGAGAAGTGCCAGGCAAGACGTCGCCACAGGGAGCCTGGGCTGAGGCGCACGCCTCTCTGATTTCCTGTAGCTGCAAGCGTATCCAGTTTTCTCAAAATGTTAAAAAGCAAACGCTACCTTCAGAGCTCGCCCCGTGGAGACTCATAGTGAAAGCAGGTTCCAGGGAGGCGCTGGGAGGAAACAGTCTGAGTCTCCAGTCAGGCCCTAGTTCCCAAATTACCCGAGCACAGAAGTTTCCCGGGAGCCCGCTTGGACCCGGCAGTGTGAGCGCTGTCCTCCTGGGCGGTTCTGTGCCCTGAGAATCTGGGGCGGATCTCCCCAGTCTTCCCGACCCAGAAACCTGAGCCAGTTTCCACTGAGTTTCTAGAATGCGCCTTCCCCTCCCGCAAGGCTGCGTGTGTGCCTGCCTGAGTCGCCGTGCGCCGCGCATGCCAGAAGCCGAGAGGCCGAGCTGGGGCCGGGGGCTGGGGAAAGGCTGCAGGGGGGTCCTGGGACTCCTGGGGTGGGAGCTCCAAAACCTGCCGCTGCCCATGGCAGAGCGGAGCCTGGCCACACCGGGGGTGGAAATCGCTTTCCAGGGTGCTGGGGCTCCGACACCAGGACTCCTGCCCAGATGCTCCTCACTGGGCAGGCGCTGGGAAGGGGTCTTCTCCTGGTGGCTCCCCTCTACAAATGAGATGGGCGGGACGGGGCAGAGGGTGGCACCCAGGTCCTTGGTTCCCGGCGGGTTCCTCCACACATCCCTGGGAGATCTGTGCTGTCGTCCCAGGACATGGCCCAGAGGCAACTGGCCATCCGAGAGTTCACACTGGGCACTCCCAGCCCTGCTTCTCCCGCCACCTGTGCCAGCCAAGAGGCCTGTGGAACCCACAGCAGACTCTCTCCAGGGCCCACCTCTGTCTCCACCCCCAGCCATCCCTGGAGGAGTCACAGGGACTCAGGCTTGGCCGCCCTGAGGCCGGGTCTGCGCCCCCATAGAGAGGGAGGTGCCGTGATCCCGGGCTGCCGCCCTGCACGCTACCCGGGGCATCTGGCCCCAGACACTCTTCTGTGAGGGTCTTAGTGTGTGACTTTTGTACTCTTCTGTGACGGTCTTAGTGTATGCCTTTTGTTCGTTTTGAGACGGGGTCTTGATCTGTCACCCAGACTGGAGTGCAGTGACATCATTAGAGCTCACTACAGCCTCGACCTCAGCCTCCTGGCTAGCTGGGACCACAGGCACGTGCCACCATGCCCGGCTTGTTTCGAGTTTTTAAATGTGAAAAGCGAGCCCTCTGCTATGGGAACCTTCTCCCCGGAGCAGAATGGCGGTCAGGGCCGGGGAGTGACCCCTGCACATTTCCTGGCTTGGGAACACGGCACCCGTCGCCCGTCGTAGTTATGAGGTGGGCCTGGAGACACACGCCCCTCCCTGGCACGCCCTTCATGGGACAGTGTTGTGTTGCCAGAGGGTCCCTGAGAGAATCTCCGCGAGCCTGTGCTGGCACCAAGCTTAACGAGGAGGAAGTGGGGCGCTCCCAGTGCCCCTCACCAATCAGGCATCTGCCGCCTGGAACAAGGCACCAGCTGAGGAGGCTGGAAGGGGGTCATTTGTCTCTGAGTTGAAGGGAAGAGGTGACCGAGCTGTTTTCAGGGGGCCACACGTAAGCTGGGGGCCCTGTCCTTCACCTCTGGTTGGGGACTCCTGAGCTCAGGCCCCTGCGTCCCCCTGCCCGGTCTCGCCTGCCTCCCAGGCCCCGTTAGGGCACTGTGCCTCCTGCCCGGCTCTGTGTCCACCCAGTGACTCTGTCGCCTTGTCCTGGGGCTGTGTCTTCATGGAGACAGATGTCTGTCGAGCTGGGAGGGGGTGAGGGGGTGAGGGGTGAGGGCTCTGTCTCCATGTGGAAGCTGCGAGGCCCCCGCCTCTGCCCCAGGCTGTCCTGTCCTCCCTCATCCTTGCACCATGGGACGGGGCCTCCGCCTGATCCCTGTGTGCTGCAGGCGGTGTCAGAGGTGGACATGAGCTTCAGCTCGGCTGCATGTGGCCTCTAGCGGGCCCCGTGCACCCAAGGGGGCCGGCCTCCCAGCCCCTGAGGCCGTGGCCTGCCTGGAGCACCTGCCAGCCTGGCAGTGCCAGGCCTCTGAGAGCCACATCCCCTGCAGGTGGAGTTTGAGGACGGGTCCCAGCTGACGGTGAAGCGTGGGGACATCTTCACCCTGGAGGAGGAGCTGCCCAAGAGGGTCCGCTCTCGGCTGGTGAGTGCACGAGGCCGGCCTGGTGGCTCCGGGTGACTCCTCAGGGAGCCCATCTGGGACGAGGCAGGGCACAGACTGCGTCTTCCAATGGCGTGGACCACCCCTTCCTCCTGCACCTCTGCTGGAAGGGGGTCCTGGCCGCCCCGGCACAGCTGGCCCACGGGCTCCTGGCAGGAGACGCTTCCTTTGCCTTGACTCCGGGCGCACAGCTCCTGGGCGATGCCCGTCATGTGGGGAGGGAGGGTTGGAGGAGCCCTCCCCTTGTCACGAATGTGGAGCAGACCCACCAAGCCCCCTTGCCCTGCAGGACCCGCGCTGCCCGACCCCGCACAGGGCTGCCGCTGAGCCATCACAGGTTTTGGGGCACAGGCGAAGTACAGGCACCCAAGTTGTCGGCTTAAAAAAGCTTTCCTGAGCTTTTTCCTTATTAAATGGGAGCCTGAGTCCTGGAGGCAGCGGAGGCAGCGCTGGCTTTCGCTCCCGCAGCCCTCATGGGCTTCCTTTGTTCTCTTTCTAATCCAGAGGCGAGGTGTTGAGGGGCAGAGCCCATGGGGGGGGTTCCTGCTCCTGGCCACAGCTGCTCAGCCACAGAGAGGTCCCTCGGGGAACAGATAGGGGCTGGCACCCCACTAGGGGGCCAGAGGCTGGGGCGAAGGGCAGGGCCCCTCCACTGGCAGGATCAGGGGTTTGCAGGAAGATGGGAGCCTCTGAGCAGCCCCCACAGCGATCAGGGCTCTGTGTCCAGCTGGCTCCTCTCAGAGGCCGCAGACGGTGGCCGGGGCTGCGCAGAGCGTCTCCACCATGCTAACACTGTGCTTCCGCTCTCCCGCAGTCACTGAGCACGGGGGCACCGCAGGAGCCCGCCTTCTCGGGGGAGGAGGCCAAGGCCGCCAAGCGCCCGCGTGTGGGCACCCCGCTTGCCACGGAGGACTCAGGGCGGAGCCAGGACTACGTGGCCTTCGTGGAGAGCCTCCTGCAGGCACAGGGCCGGCCCGGAGGCCCCTTCTAGGACAGCTGGCCGCTCAGGCGACCCTCAGCCCGGCGGGGAGGCCACGGCACGCCCCGGGCGTTCGCTTGCTGTGAATTCCTGTCCTCGCGTCCCCGACCCCCGAGAGGCCACCTCCACGCCGCGGGTGCCCCCTAGGGCGACAGGAGCCAGCGGGACGCCGCGCGCGGCCCCAGACTCAGGGAGCAGGGCCAGGCGGGCTCGGGGGCCGGCCGGGGGTGCACCCCACTCAACTACTCAGAATTTTAAACCATGTAAGCTCTCTTCTTCTCGAAAAGGTGCTACTGCAACGCCCTACTGAGCAACCTTTGAGATTGTCACTTCTGTACATAAACCACCTTTGTGAGGCTCTTTCTATAAATACATATTGTTTAAAAAAAAAAGCAAGAAAAAAAGGAAAACAAAGGAAAATATCCCCAAAGTTGTTTTCTAGATTTGTGGCTTTAAGAAAAACAGAACAAAACAAAACAAACACATTGTTTTTCTCAGAAGCAGGATTCTCTGAGAGGTCAGAGCATCTCGCTGTTTTTTTGTTTGTTGTTGTTTTCAAATACTATGATTTGGCTACAGAGCAGGCAGGGAAAGAGGCCCAGTCATTGGAGGGTGAGCCTGGGGGTGGGCAGGACGCCCCAGTTTCGGCACAGCCCGATCACTCACACGCAGCCTCGCTCTCGCCTCTCCCCGGCTCCTGGACTTTGATGGTCTGGGTACCAGTGCCTGTCCCCGCTCTGCGCCTGCTGGGAGGAGGCCCAGGCTCTCTGGTGGCTGCCCCTGTGTGCCTGGCCGGGGGAAGCCCCGGGGTCTAGGGCCTCCCTCCGTCTGCGCCCATCTTTGCAGAATAAACTCTCTCCCGGGGTTCGTCTCTCTTTCTCTCTCTCACCTGAGAGAACCGCAGGGGTTCCAGAGGCTTCCTTGCAGACGAAGCACCCCTGAACCTCCCATGGCTCAGGGTGAGGGAGGCCCCCAGGCCCTTCTGGTTGGTAGTGAGTGTGGACAGCTTCGCAGCTCTTGGGGCGCAGTCCTGAGTGGGTCGGAGACACGGGGCCAAGGCAGGCCTTCGGGGTCCCATTCGCCTGCTTCCGAGCAGGGACAAGGCCTGGTGTCCTTGGTCCACCCACCCACGCTGCTGTCTTGAGGGGAATCGGCTTCTTAGGAGTGGGTTGAGCTGATAGAGAAAAACGGCCTTCGGCCCAGGCTGGGAAGCGCCTTCTCCGGGTGCCTCTCCCTCGCCAGCTCTGCACCGCTCTGGGGAGCCTTCCCCACCTTAGCTGTCTCCTGCCCCAGGGAGGGGTGGAGGGGATAATTTGCTTGTATTAAAAAACGGCTGAGGCAGGAGTTTGGGACCAGCCTGGGCTACATAGCAAGACCCCATCACTACCAATTTGTTACAGGTTAGCTGGGTGTGGTGGTGCACGCCTGTGGTCCTAGCTCCTCGGGAGGCTGTGGTGGGAGGATTGCTTGAGTCCAGGAAGTTGAGGCTGCAGTGAGCTCAGATTGCACCACTGCACTCCAGCCTGGGCAACAGAGCGAGACCCTGTCTCCAAAAAAAAAAAAAAAAGCAATGTTTGTATCATAAAACAGTGTCCTAACAGTCCCCAGGCTAGAGAGGACTAAGGAAAACGGAGAGAGTTACGCAGGAGCAAGCCTTTCATTTCCTTGGTGGGGGAGGGGGGCGGTTGCCCTGGAGAGGGCCGGGTGGGGAGGTCGGGGGGGTGTCAGCCGAAACGTGGAGGTGGTCCTCTGCACGCAGCCCTCGCCCAGTGTGGCGCTGACACTGTATTCTTACGTTGTTTGAAAATGCTATTTATATTGTAAAGAAGCGGGTGGGTGCCTCTGCTGCCCTTGTCCCTTGGGGGTCACACCCATCCCGTGGTGGGCTCCGGGACGGCCTGCGTAGACGGGCCACAGAAGGGCAGGCCGGAGCTGCACGCTCTCCCCACGAAGGTATCTCTGTGTCTTACTCTGTGCAAAGACGAGACAAAACCCAGCGCCCTGGTTTTTCCCCACCCGAGATGAAGGATACGCTGTATTTTTTGCCTAATTTCCCGGCCTCTAGGCTCATAATGAATTAAAGGTTCATGAACGCTGCGAAACCCCGTTCCGCGCCCTGGCACGTGTCTTCATTTCTGAGCCTGTGCTAGGGGGACCGATGTCGGGGCCTCCCTGGGGTGGGGCTGCCCGTGCCCCGTTCTCCTGGGAGAAGGTTTGCTTCCAGAGCTGGATGTCCCTCCCCTCCCACTCTCCAGCGTCCCCAGCACTCAGCGGCTGTCATGCCCCTCACACTGTGGCCAGGCTGGGTGACTGCTGCAGCAGACCCCGTGATTCCCCCCCCAGTTCCCTGAGGGCCTGGGCCTGGCCTCACTTGTCCCAGCCAGCAGCTGCCCTGTCCCTGTCCCCAACCCAGTTCTGGTGACACCTGAGCCCCGGGAGCGTCGCTTGTGGTGGTAGCTGGCGGACGTGCTGGGGCTTATGGCCCTGGATGGCCACTGGGACCCCGCAGTCCTGGCCTGGGTCACTCAGTGCCCACCCCACCAGGCCTGGAGTCAACAGAGGGGACACTGGAGACCTGAGCCTCCCTCAGGGAGGTGACCCTCCTGTGCCTGGTGTGCTGCAAGAACATGAAGAGGCCCCTGTGGCTGGAGCAGAGAGAGGAGGGGAGGGGGAGGAGAGGAGGCAGGTTGTGCAGGGCCTTGTGGGCCTCGGGCAGGACTTGGGCTTTGACCCTGAGGAAGGTGGGAGCCATGGAGGGCTGTGGGCAGGGGAGGGATGGGCCCTGACTCAGGTGCTCACAGGCGCCCTCTGGTGATTGTTGTGGGGAGGAGATGGGGTAAGGGCAGAAGCCAGGGACCAGGGCAGGGGTTAGGTGTAGTGAGAAGCAGTGGACTCCGGGTGCATTTTCGGGGCAGAGCCAATAGGATTTGCAGATCATCCGAGTTCCTGGAAGGAGGCGTTGAGCTGGGAGGGGGTTGGATTTGAACGCGAGACGTCCAGGTGACGATGCCGGGTCTGGGGAGGCCGCCCCAAGGCGGGAGGTCAGGGGCCGTCAACTGGCAGGTGTTGGAAGTAGAGGACAAAATCACCTGCAGGGAGTGGGTGGAGGCGGGGACCCAGGACTGGGTCGTGGGTGCTGGGGGCTGGGACACCTGGTGGAACCCAGACCCAGCAGCCAGGGCTCAGGGGGACACGGCCAGGCCATCCCACCCTGGGCCCTGGCATTCTCTCTGCAGAAGGAGGGTCCACCTGCCTGCTGTGCTGAGGGCTTGTGTCCTAACAGAGGGTGCCCTTGACAAAAGCTTCATCCACCAATCACCCCCAGCACCGAGTCTCCCTTCTGGGGCCCTCCCGCCTCCTGCATCCTCTCAACACCACCAGGACTCAGTTCCCCTGTCTGCTGCAGGTGAGGAAGAGGGATCCAGGGTGGGGTGAAGCCTGTGGCCACAGGAGGCTTGGAGGCTCCGCCCGCTGCGATTTCCCGACAAAGACTGTGTCCCTCTTCCCCGTCTCGAAAGCCTTCCCTGTGTGCGGGGACAGACACAGCCTGAAGCCAAAGCCTTTGGGGTGCCCCCCTCATGGATCAGCGTCCCCAAGCCTCCCCAGGCTGGCAGAGGGACTGTGGCAGGAGCAGGTGGTGCCTGCAACATCCTTTCCGTTGTTCTCCAAAAGGTTCTAAAACGGGAAGGCAATATGGGACAGGCCATTGCTGTCTGCTGAGCAGAATAAGAGATGAGTGGATAGGTCCCCAAAAGGGCCACCGTGCGGAGCCAGTGAGGCCTGCACTCAGGCCAGGGTGGTCACCCCAATGCCGAGGTCTTGCATCTCGGGGCGGCGTGTGAGACTCCGTAATCAGCACCCGAGTTTGCTTCATTTATTCCAGCTGCAATATTTTTATGCAACCCCTGTGCCAGGCTCTGGGGAGATGGCTGAGGAAAAGGGGGAGAAACCAAAAATACATCTTTAACGCATGCTCTGAAAGACAAGAACGGGTCAGAGGTGGAGGGTAAGCAGTGGTCGGTCACAGACCACCAACCAGAGGGGTGTCAGTGGACACCCTTTTTATTAAAGAGGGACTCTTAAACAGACCTGACCCCCCCATGGGATGGCAGATCAGAGACTCAGGCTGTGGGTACATTGCGTTGAGAGCAGGCACCTTCTAGGGCAAGGCCTGGCAACCTACAGCCCTCCAGCCAAATGCAGCCCGCCACCTGTTTTTGTCAATAAAGTTTTATTGGCACATGGTCATGCCCATTTTTTTACATATGGCAGCTGGCGCCCAGCGACAGCAGACCTGAAGAGTCGCTGCAGACCCCACCTGGCCTGCAAAGCCCAATGTAGTTCGAATCTGGCTCTTTATGGAAAAAAATGTGCTCAGCTCTGACTTAGAAGAAGTGAGTGGTGGCAGCCTCCACCCCTTCTCTATGCCTGCAACAGAACGTTCTCCCGTAGGGACAGCCCCTCGGTGCCCAGGTCCACCTAGCCAACTCCCCCAACTGCCATCCGCAGGAGCAGGGGGAAAAAGGAGGCTCTGACCAGGGACTTCGATTCATCTGTCCATCTGGCGGACCCGCTGGGGGCGCTCTGCCCTCTACCCTTGGGCCACCTGCTGCCCAACTGCTGGGGTCGGGGAGAGCCTGACACACTCAGCCTCTGACCCCGGCAGCGGCCCCTCACCAACCCCACCATTCATGGGCTCCCTGCCACTCTGCAATGGAGAGTTCCGGCTCCAGCCCCGCCACGGTCAAGATTCACGGCTCCCATGATGGTGCTGAGATCCTGGTGTGTCTCCCTCTCTCCCTGTGGCCACCGCCCCGGCTCCTCCCACAACCTCCACCTGTCCCTCGGCCCCGCGAGGCAGCTCTGGAACTCAGAGTCACAGCCTGGTCATGACCATCAGGGAGAGAAGCCTCCAGGGACTTCCCGGGCCAGGCACAGAACACAAGGAGGCTGGGGGACATGCCTGGGGCCTTGGCACCAGCCAGGGGAGGGTTATTTATGGATTAGATTTCCTCAGCGCTGCTGCTCTGTTAATGGAGAAAATAAAAATTATTTGCTGCTGCAGGCGGTGTGAAGGGTGACAGCGACCAGGAGGCGGGCAGAAGAGTGGGTGGCTCAGGGCATCCCTGCCTCCCAGCTAACTCGGTGACAGGGACAAATGCTCCCCTTCTTGGCAGCTTCCAGATGGAGGAGGAGGTGGGGGCCTTCTGGCCACAACAGCCTCCACCCCCACCAGCCCCAGCAGCTGCTTTAGAAACACAAAGCCGGCCATGTGCGGTGGCTCACGCCTATAATCCCAGCACTTTGGGAGGCTGAGGTGGGCGGATCACCTGAGTTCAGGAGTTCGAGACCAGCCTGGCCAACATAGAGAAACCCTGTCTCTACTAAAAATACAAAAAATTAGCCGGGCATGGTGGAGGGTGCCTGTTGAGGGGCCTGGCTATCTCGCTGTATCCGGGGATCCATAGTTGGCAAAAGCTGGGGATTCCAAGGAACCCCCGCAACTGTTTTAATGTCTTAGGGCAAGGACAAGCCAGTATAGGCTGTATTCGTTCCTTGCTGAGGGCCCTGGTTCCTCTGGCTAAGATTAGGCCTAGATGTTTGACTTACAGGCAGAGCTGGGCCTTCGATTTAGACGCCTTGTACCCTTGATTAGCTAGAAAATTCAAGAGATCTGGAGTAGCCTGCTGGCATGAGGTTTCCAAACTGGTAGCCAAAGTAAATCATCCACATATTGAAGGACCAGAGTGCCTGGACTTGAGAAGTGGCCTAGATCTTGGGCCAGTGCCTGACCAAACAGATGAGGGCTATCCATAAACCCTTGGGGCAAGACCGTCCACGGAAGTTGGGACATGTGGTCTGTGGGATCCTCAAAAGCGAAGAGAAACTGGGAATCAGAGTGCAGGGAATACAGAAGAAGGCATCCTTGAGGTCCAGAACAGTGAATCACTCTGCTTCCTCTGGTATTTGAGAGAGCAGGGTATAGCGTTTGGGTACAACTGGATATAGAGGAATTACTGCCTCATTGATGAGTCGAAGATCTGGCACTAGTCTCCACTGACCGTTTGGTTTTTGTACTCCTAGAATTGGGGTGTTACAGGGACTACTGCATTTTCTTACTAAGCCTTCAGATTTTAAATGTCTAACAGTATCCTGTAATCCTTTATGAGCTTCAGGCCTTAAGGGGTATTGCATTTGATAAGGAAGGAAAAGTGACGGGGTTTTTTAGCCTGATTTGGACTGGGCGGGCATTTTTTGCCCTTCCAAATTGTCCTTCCAATGCCCAGACTTCAGGGTCGATTCTCTCCCCAAGTAGGGGACAACAAATGGCTAACTTGTTCCCCATATTCATGTAGGTAATAGCTCCAGCCTTGGCTTATATGTCCCTCCCTAATAAGGGTGTGGGGCTTTCAGGCGTAACAAGAAAGGCATGTGAAGAGAGCAAACTCTCCCAATTACAACTGAGGAGGTGGGAGAAATACCTGGTTACAGGCTGTCCCAGGATTCCTCGGATGGTAACGGACCTTGAGGACAGTCATCCAGGACAGGAGATGAACACTGAGAAAGCCACGCCAGTGTCCAGGAGGAAGTCAATTTCCTGGCCCTCAATGGTTAAATGTACCCGGGGCTCAGTGAGGGTGATGACATGAGCTGGCGTTTGCCCCGGCCACCCTCAGTCCTGTTGTTGGATCGTCTGGTTGGGGGCTTCTGGCTCTGACGCAGTGCGCCTTCCAGCGATTGCCTCGGCATAGCGG
>NW_012108696.1:2913524-2915585 GCF_000951045.1 Mandrillus leucophaeus
CGGCTAATTTTTTGTATTTTTAGTAGAGACGGGGTTTCACCGTGTTAGCCAGGATGGTCTCGATCTCCTGACCTCGTGATCTGCCCGCCTCAGCCTCCGAAAGTGCTGGGATTACAGACGTGAGCCACCGCGCCCGGCCTAGACAATCTTTTTTAAAGTGTCCTTGCAAACCACACTGATAATGAGCCCTCCTGGGTGATTGGCCTGCTCCATTTTCTGTCCTCTCTGAACCACCAAGGTTTGTTTGTCTGAGGGCCATGACTAAGGCTGCGGCCTTTCTCTGATCTCGCTTTTCCTTTTGGGCCTGTTCCTCTTGGTCCCTATTATAGAACACTGAGGTTGCCAGGTTTAATAATGCCTCCAGATTTTGTTCAGGGCCCAGGGCTTGCTTTTGGAGCTTTCTCCTGATATCTGCGGCTGATTCGGTAATAAACTGATCTTTGAGGATCAATTGACCCTCGAGAGAGTCAGGTGACAAGGGAGTATATTTTCTTAAGGCCTTCTGTAGCTGCTCGAGGAAGGTGGAAGGATTTTCTTCCTTTCCCTGAGTTATGGTAGACATCATTGAATAATTCATGGGCTTTTTCCTAATTCTCCTTAGTCCTTCTAGAACACAGGTCAACAGATGTTTACGACTCCAGTCCCCATGATCTGAGTTGAGGTCCCAGTGGGGATCCATACTGGGGATGGCTTGCTGACCGGTAGGGAATTTGTCCCTTTCTTCGACTGTCATCCTGTCACTTACTTGACTAAGATACCGGGTATCTCCAAACTCTTGGGCTGCAGCTGAAGCTGCATTCTTTTCATTAAAGGCCAGGGTTTGATCGAACGATAGCATGACATCTCTCCAAGTGAGGTCGAAGGTTTGCCCTAGCCCCTGTAGGACATCTATGTACCTGTCAGGGTCATCTGAAAACTTCCCCAGGTCTACCTTGATCTGCTTTAAATCAGAGAGGGAAAAGGGGACATGTACCCAAATTGGGCCAAATTCCCAACCCCCTATAGCTTGAAGGGGACGTAACTGATAGCCCGGGGGTTTTTGTGGTCCCATGGAGATTTCTTTGCTTGTCTCCTTCTGGGCAGGGGAGATTAGAGGAGGCTTATCATTAATAGGAAGGGGAGCTGTAGGGAGGCTAGGATATGGAGGTAAGCTGAGAGCTCTTCCTGTGGGATGTACACTGCAAGCTTTGCATAGTTGTGGATTCTCCTTCAGTGAAAAGAAAGCTTGGACATAAGGTTTTTCACTCCATTTGCCTTCCCTCTTACAGAAAAGCTCAAGCTGCAGGATAGTATTGTAATTTATACCTCCGTCAGGTGGCCATTTTTCCCCCATCAGAGAGAGAGAATATTGGGGCCAGGCCGTAGAGCAGAAAAAAAAAAAATGAGCCGCCTCTTTTTCAGGGTTTGTGGGTCAAATTGGTCCCAATGGCTTAGGATGCATTTCAAGGGTGAGCCTGTTGATGCCTGAGTGTTCCATGTGAAAGAAAAACCACCCACAGTTTTGGTTTATTCCCCCCTGCCCGCCCACCCAAGAACCCACAACAGTCCCTGGACCCACTGATCGGAATAGTTGCGTTCACCCAAGCGGCAGCAGAAACACTAGTTTTCCTCCTAGACCACAAAGAGGACCGAGGAAGGTCAGATTTAGTGCCCCTTACCGATGCAATCTTGAAAACCTGCACCCTTGCCTTTCCTCTTAGACCACAAAGAGGACCAAGAAAACTCAGATTTAGTGGCCCTTACCAATGCATTCTCAAAAACCTGTTAGAGTCCTAAGCATTTTCTCCTGTTAGTATTGGGACCTTACCCTTGTCCTATAAAGATGTTATGCCTCAAAATGGAGTGGAGGGCCATACCCTGAGGGAGGGAAGGGATCTCTAGGGTGATGCCTTTTGTCCCCACTTCTCATCATACGAATAGGAAGGATATCATTTCTGACGCTCCCCATAGCCTAGCTTCGGGAATAGCCTTTGTTAGGCCCGCTAGTCTGAGCAGGAATCCTAAAATTCCAGATAGTCTCCCCCACCGACAGGGCTTTGGGCAAAGATTATGTGTTTCTGA
>NW_012108696.1:2915950-2922069 GCF_000951045.1 Mandrillus leucophaeus
AAAAAAAAAAAAAAAGAAAAAAGGAACAGAGTCCTGAAATTTATACTAGAAATCGTTCGTATCGGAGAAACCAGAAGAGCACCAGAGACAGGGAGTGGTTTTTAGAAGCAGGAGTAGCCTCAGAGAGGAGAGGCGGGAGGGAGTTTGTCTGACAGGCTTTAGGACCCAGGAGGCAAGGGTCAGGATAGATAGGATAAATGGGCAAGTCTCCCTTGGGTGACGTGACTTTGAGAGTTGTGCTGATGGCTGCAGGGTCAACCAACTTTTTCTCAGGACCCTGGAGCTGAACGGCTTTCCTCTCTGTCGACCCTTGGCTCAGTCCGGAAGTACAGGAAAAGCAGAAACTGGTTCCAGGCAAACCAACACTCCCAACTCCAAAGAGTTGGGGTTGTTAGCCCTTTCCCAGAAAGCCTGACACCCATGTCATTAGTCCGGCAGCCACACTAGTTGCTTTTAACTGGCTGACAGTTAAAAGTGCCTGGTGTTTAGCCCCTGAATTCTAAGGAAAAGTAGGACAGAATAGCAAGCAAAAGGGGTCCAATGGTACTCACCGTGTGGTGATATCCTGGATGAGCCCCCAAGATGTGTCCAGAGTTGGTTCCTTCTGGTGTGTTCGTGATCTCGCTGACTTCAAGAATGAAGCCGTGGACCTTCGTGGTGAGTGTTACACCTCTTAAAAGTGGCAAGGACCCAAAGAGTGAGCAGCAGCAAGATTTATTATGAAGAGCAAAAGAACAAAGCTTCCACAGCATGGAAGGGGACCTGAGCGGATTGCTGGTGCTGTTTGGGGTGGCCAGCTTTTATTCCCTTATTTGTCCCGGCCCATGCCCTGCTGATTGGTCCATTTTACAGAGTGCTGATTGGTCCATTTTACAGAGCACTGATTGGTCCACTTTACAGTGCTGATTGGTCCATTTTACAGAGCACTGATTGGTGCATTTTACAAACCTCTTGTAAAACAGAAAAGTTCTCCAAGTCCCCACTCAACCCAGGAAGTCCAGTTGGCTTCACCTCTCAGTCTCATCAATTCCACCAGCTGCTACTGAGCCCTTGTGCTGTGCTGGTTTTTCCCAAGACCACACACACACACACACACACACACACACACACTGGAGAGCCAGACACTGAGGATACAGCAAGTCCTTGCCCCCACAAAGCCCATGCCCTTTAGAGGAGACAGATGCCAGCATTAACATTACCAGATGTTACGAAAGTGCCTGGAAATAGTCTGAGTTCTTCAAAAAGTTAAACACAGACCAGGCTTGGTGGCTCACACCTGTAATGCCAGCACTTTAGGAGACCAAGGTGGGCAGATCACCTGAGGTCAGGAATTTGTGACCAGCTTGGCCAACATGGTAAAACTCTGTCTCTACTAAAAATACAAAAGTTAGCCAGGCTTGGTGGTGGGCACCTGTGATCCCAGCTACTTGGGAGGTTGAGGCGGGAGAATCGCTTGAACCCAGGAGGTGGAGGTTGCAGTGAACTGAGACCACACCGTTGCACTCCAGCCTGGGGGACAAGAGCAAAACTCCATCTCAAAGAAAAAGTTAAACACAGGGTCACTGTATGACCCGGGAATCCGACTTTCAGGATATACCAAAAGAATTGGAAGCAGGGACTCAGATACACCATGGTCATAGCAACATGGTTCACAGTGGCCAAAGGCTGGAAACAACCCAAGTGTCTATTGTTTGATGGATGGGTAAACACAATGTGGTCCATCCATACAATGGAATATCATCCAGCCATTAAAAGGAATGGGGGTCTGACACAGGCTACAGCATGGATGAACCTTGGCATCGTGCTCAGTGAAAGAAGCTGGACGCAAAAGGCCACACATTGTGTGATCCCATTTCTGTGAAATGTCCGTGATGGGCCAATCTACAGAGACAGGAAGATTGTAGGTTGCCAGCAGCTGGGGCCAGGGGAATGAGGAGTGGCTATTTAATGGGCATAGTGTCTTCTTTGGGGGGTAATGAAAATGTTGGCCGGGCACGGTGGCTCACGCTTGTAATGCCAGCACTTTGGGAGTCTGAGGTGGGCGGATCACGAGGTCAGGAGATCGACACCATCCTGGCTAACACTGTGAAACCCCGTCTCTACTAAAAAGATACAAAAAATTAGCCAGGTGAGGTGGCGGGCGCCTATAGTCCCAGCTACACGGGAGGCTGAGGCAGGAGAATGGCGTGAACCTGGGAGGCGGAGCTTGCAGTGAGCCGAGATCACGCCACTGCACTCCAGCCTGGGAGACAGAGCCAGACTCCGTCTCAAAAAAAAAGAAAAAAGAAAATGTTTGGGAATTAAAGAGAATTGGTGACTGCACAGCACTGAGTGTGTCAGATGTCACTGAATTGTTCACTTTCAAATGGCTAACTTTTTGTGAATCTCACCTCAATGAAAAAGAAATACAGGAAGGATAGACAAGAAACTAAGTATGTTGGTTACCTACAGGGCACAGGTGGGAAATGATTTAAAAGAATTAGGGCACTAGGCAAGGTGGCTCGTGCCTGTAATCTCAGCACTTTAGGAGGCCAAGGTGGGAGGATCACTTGAGGCCAGGATTTCGAGACCAGTCTGGGCAACATAGCAGGACCTTATCTCTGAAAAAAAAAAAAATTGTTTTTAATTAGCCAGATGTGGTGGTGCACACCTGTAGTCCCAGCTACTCAGGAAGCTGAGGTAGGGGGATCATTTGAGCCTAGGAGGTCAAGGATGCAGTGAGCCGTGATTGTGCTACTACAAACTCCAGCCTGTGTGACAGAGCCAGATCCCATCTCTTAAAAAAATAAAAAAATAGAGGAGGCTGGGAGTGGTATGGGAAAAGAGTAGCAGGAAGGAAGAGGGAGTACCTACTCTCTGAGAACAATTTGGTATAGCTCTGACTCAAAAATCATAGTCATGTTATACATACCTTAAAAGATAACTAATTAAAATCAAGGATGTGGTGTGTACTCCAAATGGAAAACAAATAGTAAAACATAAACTCAACTGCACTGCAAATGAAAATCAACCACACTGAAGAGTGAGGGGAAGAATGGAGTTGATCTCAGTAAATTTGGGAAACAGTGTTTCCACTGGATACTGTTAGGCTAAAAACGAAAATACCTATACACCAACACTGTACTCTAGTTCAGAAATCTAGTTCTCATGGGTTAGCCATTCTGTAACTACTGTATGTGAATATTGGAATTGAGCAAATGAGTGAATTAATTGTAGATGAGCTAGGTTTCTCTCTGTCAGCGAAAAAGGTTACAGATACATCAAGGGTAAAGGAAGCAGCTAGAATGAACATTGTGCTGGTTGGAATCAGAAGTGTATCAATCCATGATTTTCTAATATATATACATATAGATAGATGTTATAGAAAGAAATATATAGTCAGTATATATAGATGCAGAAATAAATATAAAGTATATATATTTGTATTATGAATACAGGTGAAGTGGCTCAAACTTGTAATCCCAGCTGTCTGCGAGACCAGGGTGGCTTGGGGAGAATCGCTTGAGGCTAAGAGTTCAAGACCAGCCTGGACAACATGGCACAGCCCCATCCCTACAAAAAGAAAAATATTAAAAATAAATAAACAAAGATGTGTGTACACATGGCTGATCTGATACCCCAATAGCAGTGAGCACACTAGCACCCCAAGCTAAATACCATTCTCCAATAAAAGGAACAAGGGGAGGAATCACTGATTTTATGACTGGGACAGAGAAAACACAAGACAAGCTATAGGCACATACTGCTGTGCCCAGCTAATTTTTTATTTTTTGTGGAGATAGGAGTCTCACTTTGTTGCCCAGGCTGGTCTTAAAGTCCTGGGCTCAAGCGATCCTCCTGCCTTGACTTCCCAAGGCTGGCCATACCCAGCCTAAATGAATGATTCAATGGGGGGCTGGGCTTAGTGACTCATGCTTTTAATCCCAGCACTTTGGGAGGCCAAGGTGGGCAGATCACCTGAGGTCAGGAGTTCAAAACCAGCCTGGCCAACATGGCGAAAACCCATCTCTACTAAAAATACAAAAAGTAGAGGGGCGTGGTGGTGGGCACCTGTAATCCAAGCTACTCGGGAGGCTGAGGCAGGAGAATCACATCAACCCAGGAGGTGAGCCAAGATTGTGCCACTATGCTCTAGCCTGAGCAACAGAGCAACACTCCATCTCAGAAAAAAAAAAAAGAGAGAAAGAAAGAAAAACAGAAAACACAAGATAAACCTGAAGCATCTTACGTTGCCAGAAAACAAGGAAATGCTCAAAAAAGAGTACAGATATGTAGAAACGACACCAGACCCAACTGAAGCAGCTCCCTCTGGCTGAAGCTGGAGCAATTTGAACAACAAAATAAGTGACAGTGTGGGATTATCACCTAGAGAATAAATACCCAAACTGCTATAAGTAATGGAATAAATACCTAAATGGAGGGAGAAGGGATGGATCTTCCTTACAAATGTCTTAGTCCCTTTGTGCCGCTACAATGGAATATCATGGACTGGGAAATTTACAAAGATCATAGATTTATTTCTCATGGTTCTGGAGGCTGAGAAGTCCAAGATCAAGGCTCCAGCCTCTGGTGAGGGCTGTTCTCAGCTTCCAGAATGATGCCTTGAATGCCACCTTCTCACATGTCAGAAGGAAGGAGGAGAAAGGAGTCAAAATCTCCGGGAAGCCCTTTTATAATGGCACGAATCCTAAACACCTCCCCAAAGGCCCCACCTCCCAACACTGTTGCTTGTTGCATTGAAGAATCAGTTTCCAACACATGACTTTGGGGGTACCCATTCAGACCATAGCAAAGAGAAAGGAGTTTACATTCAGTCACCCAGCAAACACCTTCACTTTCCTGGTGTTATCCCAAGAGCTTGGGCTACACTGGGCAAAAATGGGGGAAAAAAAAAAAAAGAAAAATCCCTGCCCCCAACAGCTCACAGCCTTTCAAGGGAGACAGATGAGATAAATAACCAAATTTTGGAGCAGTTTAGAAGGTTGTACATGCTATGCAAAAAAGAAGAAGGAAGAAGAAGGAGGAGGAGGGAAAGGAGGAGGAGAAAAGAATAAAAAGAAGGAAAAAGACAAAAGAAGAAAACGAATGGTGACGGCAACAACTGTATTAGGTTGGTGAAAAGTCATTGCACTGGCCGGGCGCGATGGCTCACGCCTGTATTCCCAGCACTTTGGGAGGCCGAGACGCGCGGATCACAAGGTCAGGATATTGAGACCATCCTGGCTAACACAGTGGAAACCCCGTCTCTACTAAAAAAACACAAAAAAATTAGCTGGGTGTGGTGGCAGGTGCCTGTAGTCCCAGCTACTCGGGAGGCTGAGGCAGGAGAATGGCGTAAACCCGGGAGGCGGAGCTTGCAGTGAGCCGAGATGGCGCCACTACACTCCAGCCTGAAAAAAAAAACGGTCATTGCACCACACAATGACTTTTGCACTAACCTAAATATATATGTTATGTTGTTCAGGGTCCCTGCTGAGAAGGTGACATTTGAGCAGAGACCTGAAGGAAGAGAGTGAGTCAAGTGTATATTTGGAGGATGAGAGCTGCAGGCAGAGTGCACAGCCCATGCAAAGGTCCTGGGGCAGGACTGTGCCTGGCATGCAGGAGGAACAGTGAGGAAGCCCCTGTGGCTGCAGCAGAGTGAGCCAGGGAAAGAGAGGAAGGAGAGGAGGGCAGCAAGGTGACGGACATGTCGTACAAGGCCTTGTGGCCCTTGGGCTGTGACCCCGAGGAAGGTGGGAGCTGTGGAGGGCTGTGCGCGGAGGAGGGACAGGACTTGACTCAGGTGCTCACAGGCGCCCTCTACTGGCTGCTGCAGGGAGGACAGACTGGGGGCTGTGGGACTTGGAGGTGGGGGGGCAGTGAGGACGGGAACAGGTGCACCAGTGCAGAGGGGACTGGGCTGGTACAGGGTGAAGTCAGAGGAGAGGAAGAGAAAGCAAACAAAAGGAGACTTAAAAGAAGCTGAGAAGGCTGGGCACGGTGGCTCACGCCTATAATCCCAGCACTTTGGGAGGCCAAGGAGGGTGGATCACCTGAGGTCAGGAGTTCGAGACCAGCCTGGCCAACATGGTGAAACCCCGTCTCTACTAAAAATACAAAAATTAGCCAGGCATACT
>NW_012108696.1:2922119-2922672 GCF_000951045.1 Mandrillus leucophaeus
CCTGTAATCCCAGCACTTTGGGAGGCTGAGGCAGGTGGATCACCTGAGGTCAGGAGTTTGAGACCAGCCTGACCAACATGGAGAAACTTCATCTCTACTAAAAATACAAAATTAGTTGGGCGCGGTGGCACTTGCCTGTAATCCCAGCTACTCAGGAGGCTGAGGCAGGAGAATTGCTTGAACCCGGGAGGTGGAGGTTGCAGCTGCCTCAGCCTCCCAGAGTGCTGGGATTACAGGCTTGAGCGCCATTGCACTCCAGCCAGGGCAACAAGAGCGAAACTCTGTCTAAAAAAAATAAAAAAGGGGAAGAAGGACACAGGGCAGGAAGGGTTTAACTCTGGCCCAAGCTCAGAAAGCCGACTCTGGGTAACCCAGGTATCTAGGTACAATGGCCTTTTGGAATCATCATGAGCATCTCATTGTTTGCAGCATAGATTGCCGTGGCCTCAGTGCCCTAGCTACACCTCACTGTTGGGCCTTTGACCAAGCTGTGCCCACTCCCCAAAGTGCCCTCCTTGCCACTCAAAATCTAGCTCTTTTTTTTTTTTTTTTT
>NW_012108696.1:2924453-2925863 GCF_000951045.1 Mandrillus leucophaeus
GGACGAGCCAAGCAAAGCTGGCTTCTCTGTGCATATTAGCGTCTGCGTGTTTCTCTAGAACAAATTCCTGAAGAAACAAAAGGGAGATTGCCAAACGGAAGTATCTGTAATTTTACTTTGTTTGTTTGTTTTTTGTTTTTTGAGACAGTCTCACGTTGTCACTCAGGCTGGAGAGCAGTGGTGTGATCAGGGGTCCCTGCAGCCTCAACCTTCTGGGCTCAAGCAATCCTCCCACCTCACCCTCCCAAGTAACTGGGACTACAGGCAGAGCCACCACACCCAGCTAGTTTTTAAATGTTTTGTACAGATGAGGGTGTCACTATGTTGCCCAGACTGGTCTTGAACTCCTGGGCTCAAGCAGTCCTCTCACCTCAGCTTCTCCAAGCACTGGGGTTACAGGCACGAGCCACAGTGCCTGGCCTGTAATTTTACTTTTCTCCTTTTTTTTTTTTGATGGAGCCTCGCTCTGTCGCCCAAGCTGGAGTACAGTGGCGCGATCTCGGCTCACTGCAAGCTCTGCCTCCCGGGTTCACACCATTCTCCTGCCTCAGCCCTCCAAGTAGCTGGGACTACAGGTGCCCGCCACCACGCCCGGCTGACTTTTTGTATTTTTAGTAGAGACGGGGTTTCACCATGTTAGCCAGGATGGTATCGATCTCCTGACCTCGTGATCCGCCCGCCTCGGCCTCCCAAAGTGCTGGGATTACAGGCATGAGCCACCGCGCCCAGCTGTCATTTTACTTTTAATCCTGCGGCCAGGTCACCCCAAATGCCTTGTGCACCCCCAATGTGTGGTAAAGGATGGTGCGTGCTTCCTGCCATCTACCCGGATGTAAGCTGGACCACGTTTTTGTGATCTGTTTGATAAATGAAAAGTGATATCTGATTATGGTTTAAACATTCATTCCTCTTAGAATGAGCGAGGTTGAGTATCCTCTCATTCGATTAAAAGCCTTTTGTCAGAACTGTCTTGAAACATATTATTTTTCAAATTCCACGATGACCATTTCCCGTCGGCGAAAGGGTTGATTTGATGTTTAATCTTTTGCCTTCCTACATCCATCTAGCTCAGCGTCAGTTGCTGAGATCTGGGTCAGGGGTCACATCCAGCTTTTTCTTCTCTTACATTTGATGTTGATAAAGGAGAAAAACCAGGTCAGATGTAGTGGCTCATGGCGGGAATTCCAACACTTGAGGAAGCTGGGGCAGGAGGATCATCTGAGACCAGGAGTTTAAGACCAGCCTGGGCAACAGAGTAAGACTTCATCTCTACCAAAAAAACAAAAAGTGAGCTGGGTGTGGTGGCGGGCACCTGTAGTCCCAGCTACCCAGGAGGCTGAGATAAGAGGCTTGAGCCCAGGAGTTTGAGGCTGCAGCGAGCTATGATCACACCACTGCACTCCAGCCTGG
>NW_012108696.1:2926223-2927351 GCF_000951045.1 Mandrillus leucophaeus
GGAGGCTGAGGCAGGAGAATTGCTTGAACCCGGGAGGTGGAGGTTGCAGTGAGCCAAGATCGCACCACTGCACTCCAGCCTGGGTGACAGCGCAAGACTGTCTCAAAAAAAAAAAAAAAAAAGAGGTTGGGAGTGGTGGGGCTCACGCCTGTAACCCCAAGACTTCACAGGGCTGAGGAGGGAGGATCACTTGAAGTCAGGAGTTTGAGGTCAGCCTGGGCACCATAGCAAGACCCTGTCTCTACTAAAAACATTTTCTAATTAGCCGGGCGTGATGGTACATGCCTGAGTCCCAGCTACTTGGGAGGCTGAGGCAGGAGGATCACTTCAGCCCAGGGGTTCAAGGCTGCAGTGAACCATGATCACACCACCACATTCCAGCCTAGGTGACAGAGCAAGATCCTGTCTTAAAATAAATAAAATAAAAATGTTTTAAATCTTGCAAAGAATCCTATCTGAAGCATTTAGATCGAGTTTTTAAATATACTCCACAATGAATCATCCGTTTTGGTCTCCAACAGGAAAAGAAAATCATGATGAATCAGCGAAAGGTCACCCCCTTGGTGACTGAGCCGTTTGTGCAAAAGCTTCATTCTTTTCCGGAAACCCCAATTTGTCCTTAGCGTTAAGACTGTCAGCTCCAAAGGGATGGCCCCAGGCTGTGCTAGTGACTGAAACCCCCCCCTCTTCATGACACAAGCCTGAAATAACCGCTGTGGGTGTGGGTGGTGTTATTGGTGTCATAAAGAAATATCATCTCAAAACTCATGTTTCAAAAGTGTATGTGAGGGCTGGGCATGGTGGCTCAGGCTTGTAATCCCAGCACTCTGGGAGGCCGAGGGAGGTGGATCACTGGAGGACAGGAGTTTGAGACCAGCCTGACCAGGTCAGGAATTTGAGATCCAACATGGTGAAACCCCATCTTTACTAAAAATATAAAAATTAGCCGGCCGGGCATGGTGTCTCACACCTGTAATCCCAGCACTTTGGGAGGCTGAGGCGGGTGGATCATGAGGTCAGCAGATCGAGACCATCTTGGCCAACATGGTGAAACCCTGTCTCTACTAAAAAAATACAAAAAACTAGCCGGGCGTGGTGGTGGGCGCCTGTAGTCCCAGCTACTCGGGA
>NW_012108696.1:2931916-2933002 GCF_000951045.1 Mandrillus leucophaeus
CTCCATGTTGGTCAGGCTGGTCTCAAACTCCTGACCTCAGGTGATCCACCTGCCTCGGCCTCCCAAAGTGCTGGGATTACAGGTGTGAGCCACCGTGCCCGGCCCTTCTTCCATCTTTACCTGGTGGTCATTAGATGTTCAACCCTGTGGGGAGACACCCCAGAGGGCAGGCCGGGGCCTGGCCTGCAGCTAGTATTAGAGGCTAAGTTAGCAATTGATAATTGAGGACTTACCATGTGGCATCCACAGGTCCTTCCTTCCTTCCTTCAAGTCTCCCTCTGTCGCCCAGGCTGGAGTGCAGTGGCGCGATCTTGGCTCACTGCAGCCTCTGCCTCCCAGGTTCAAGCAATTCTTGTGCCTCAGCCTCCTGAGTAGCTGAGACCACAGGCGTGCGCTACCCCACCTGGCTAATTTTTGTATTTTTAGTAGAGACAGAATTTCACCATGTTGGCCAGGCTGGTCTTGAATTCCTGACCTCAGGTGATTCTCCCACCTCAGCCTCCCCAAGTGCTGGGATTATAGGCATGAGCCACTGCACCCAGTCCATCTAATTTTTGTTTTTGTTTTTTGAGACAGTGTCTTGCTCTGTCTTGCCCAGGTTGGAGTGCAGTAGTTCAATCTTGGCTCGCTGCAGCCTCCGCCTCCTGGATTCAAGTGATTCTCCTGTCTCAGCCTCCAGAGTAGCTGGGATCACAGGCGCCTGCCACCACACCTGGCTAAGTTTTGTATTTTTAGTAGAGATGGGGTTTCGCCACGTTGGTCAGGCTGGTCTCAAACTCCTGACCGCAGGCGATCCACCAACCTCGGTCTCCCAAAGTGCTGGGATTACAGGCGTGAGGCACCACACCCAGCCCATCTAATAATTTTTAAATATTTATTGAGACCTTATTTACATATTAATCAATAAACATATCTTCAGTTGTATGGTTCAATAAGTTTGATAAATGCATACCCTTGCTTTTGGGGTTGAGGTAGGAGGATCGCTTGAGCTCAGGAAGTTGAGGCTGCAGTGAGCTGAGATTGCGCCATGGCACTCCAGCCCGGGTGACAAAAGGAGACCCTGTCAAAAAAGAAAAAAGAAGAAAA
>NW_012108696.1:2934672-2935983 GCF_000951045.1 Mandrillus leucophaeus
GGGCGCCTGTAGTCCCAGCTACTCGGGAGGCTGAGGCAGGAAAATGGCGTGAACCCGGGAGGCGGAGCTTGCAGTGAGCTGAGATCGCACCACTGCCCTCCAGCCTGGGCGACAGAGCGAGACACCGTCTCAAAAAAAAAAAAAAAGCTGGGTGTGATGGCGCGTGTCTGTAATCCCACCTACTCAGGAGGCCAAGGCACGAGAATTGCTTGAACCTGGGAGGTGGGGGTTGCAGTGAGCCAAGATTGCCCCGGTGCACTCCAACCTGGGCAACAGAGCAAGACTCCATTTCGGGGAAGAAAAAAAAATCCACCGAAAAAACAAAACACGTATGAGCACCTTTTTCCAGGAATGCCAACATTCTTCCATGGGAAAAGAGCAAAGTCTTGTCACTGCGGTCCAGCTTGTCCCACAGCTGATGAGGGTGATGGAGCTGTTGTAATGTCTGTAGTTTTCTTCCCTGAGCAGATGAGAAGATAAATTGTGAGCAGTGTTTGCTGAGTAAAGCACTGTGGGATTTGTGGTTCCCGAGCAAACTGTGTTTAGGTAGCAAGGACCCTTCCTGGTTTCTCTCCAAGCTGGTCCCCTTTCTGAACTGACCCCACCCACCCTTCCCAAGTTACTCTGTGGCCCCCAAAACAAAGTTTTTGTTTGTTTGTTTTGTTTGAGACGGAATCTCTCTCTTGTCGCCCAGGCTGGAGTGCAGTGGCTCGATCTCAGCTCACTGCCACCTCCGCCTCCCAGGTTCAAGTGATTCTCCTGCCTCAGTCTCCCAAGTTGCTGGGACTATAGGCGCATGCCACCACGCCCGGCTAATTTTTGTATTTTTAGTACAGACTGGATTTCACCATGTTGGCCAGACTGGTCTCAAACTCCCGACCTCAGGTGATCCTCCCGCCTCCGCCTCCCAAAGCGCTGGGATTACAGGCATGAGCCACCGCACCCGGCTCTTCTAGAGGTTTTGTAATTGCTTTAGTAACATGTTCTGGTCTCTGCCTCACAAAGCGCTAGGATGACAGGCATGAGTCACTGTGCCCGGCCCCAGAACAAAGTTTTGAGGCACCTGCATAGCCTTTAAGGTTGTCATTGTTAAGAATCTCACACGATTCTTGGGAAACTTACTATGGATCCTTTGTTTGCATGGGTTTCCATTTTGCAAAACAAATGCAAAGTTATTTTGTTGCTTCTCCCCCTGAAACAACCCGTGTACTTGCCCCTGGGTAACCTGGGTATCTAGACTTTCTGAGCTTGGGCCAGAGTTAAGCCCTTCCTGCCCTGTGTCCTTCTTCCTTTTTTTTTTTTTTTTTTTTT
>NW_012108696.1:2940188-2940668 GCF_000951045.1 Mandrillus leucophaeus
TCTTGTCAACCCTCCACACTCAGCAGCACCTACGGATCTGTTTTCTTTCACTATCAGTGAGCATTACATGTTTAGCACTTTGTATAAATGGAATTGTGCAGAATGTCATCATTTGTGTCTGGCTTCTTTCCGTTGGTGCAATGCATTTGAGATTCACCCCACAACAGGCATGTTTCTAAAGTGAAGTCCTTTTTCATTGCTGCGTAGTATTCCATTGCGTTGATCAGCCCCAGTGTGTTTATACATTTGCCAGTTGATGGACACTTGGCAATGGCAGTTGGAGCAATTGTGAACTCATTCATGCATACAGCACTTTGTGGGTATTTTGTGGTGTTTTACCCTCCGATTTCATTCCATCTCATGGAACTTTCTCCTACCAGGGACACCTATGCTAAGGTGATTTCCAGCATGGGAACTTTTCTAAAGAAAGTGACAATCGGGCTGGGCGTGGTGGCTCACACCTGTAATCCCAACACTTTG
>NW_012108696.1:2941864-2944012 GCF_000951045.1 Mandrillus leucophaeus
GGAAGGAAGGAAGGAAGGAAGGGAGGGAAAGAAAGAAGAAAAGAAAGAAAAAGAAAGAAAGAGAGAAAGAGGTAGGGAGGGAGAGAGGAAGGAAGAAAGGAAGGAAGGAGAAAGAAAGAGAAGAAAGAGAAGAAGAAGGAGAGAGAGAAAGGAAGGAAGAAGAAAGAAAGAAAAGAAAGAAAAAGAAAGAGAGAGAAAGGTAGGGAGGGAGAGAAAGAGGAAGGAAGAAAGGAAGGAAGGAGAAAGAAAGAAAGAGAAGAAAGAGAAGAAGGATAGAGAGGAAGGAAGGAAGAAGAAAGAAAGAGAGAAAGAAAGAAAAAGAAAGAAAGAAAGAAAAGAAAGAAAGAATGAACGAATGAACGAAAGAAAGAAGAAAAAAGAAGAGAAAGAAAGAAAGAGACAGTGGCTGCCCTTGTACCTAATCATAGGAGAGAGGGGAGACCAGACCCAGCATAGGGGAGGGAAGAAGTTAGGGCCATCAGTGGCAGCTGGTGTGCCCGAAACAGCCATGGTAGGGCAGCAGGATGACCCAGACAGGACCTTCGGCTTATCGCAGGGGACAGGAGTGGAAATCAAGTGACCCTGGAGGGCCTGGGGGTCACTTGAAAAGGGTCACAGTGATAGCACCAGGTGGAGCTGATGGCCCAGCCCTGGCCCCCCTGGAGAAGGGGCAGAGGGCAGCCCCCAAGCCCCGGCCTCAGCATCCGCGTGGCTGACACTGGGGCCACTGCCATCTGATAATAGGATCTGTTTGGAACAGCTGCCTGGTGACAAGTATAATAAAACGTATTAATGAGGCCATTATTATTCCCTAATTAAAAGCTAATAACTAAGCGTTAATTGCCTTTAAAAGATGAAACAAGGCTGGGCTGGGATTTATCTCTGTTTTCCTTTGCTTGCCTGGATAGGCTGATATTTGGGAACTAATTAATTGAGTCAAATCTTACAGGAAATGAATGTCTCCTCTGCCATCGCGGCTGTTGGATTAAAAAGTGTTTGCTGTGCGTCTGGGCGTTTCTGTGCGAAGGTCTCCTGGGTCCACTGTTCTTGCCGGGGCGGGGGTGGTGGTGGTAAAGCTTCAAGGTGCGGCGGTGGGGGGCTGCTTGTCCTCTCCTCTCCTGCTGATTCTCCCACAGTGGTAGTCCAAGTGGCCATGCAATTTGTGAGTCAGAATGCTCAGATGCTATTCCAGGGAACAGACAGGCCGAGCTTATATCACAGATCTATCATCATCATCACCATCATCATCATCATCATTAAAAAAAAAAAAATCAGGCTGGGCTCGGTGGCTCATGCCTGTAATCCCAGCACTTTGGGAGGCCGAGGCAGGTGGATCCCCTGAGGTCAAGAGTTCCAGACCAGCCTGGCCAACATGGCAAAACCCCCTCTCTACTAAAAATACAAAACTTAGGCCGGCTTGGTGGCAGGTGCCTGTAATCCCAGCTACTCCGGAGGCTGAGGCATAAGAATCTCTTGAACCCGGGAGGCGGAGGTTGCAGTGAGCCAAGATGAGATGGCACCATTGCACTCCAGCCTGGACAACAGAGCTAGACTCCACCTCAAAAAAACAAAACAAAACAAAACAGTGCTCTAATTGCAAGCATACAACTCAATGGCTTTTGTACATATGAACACTTTAGTTACCAACACTTTAACAAAATAGAACAAGGGTTAGCAAACTCTGGTCCCTGGGCCACATTCAGCCCACTGCCTGATTTTGTATGGCCCATAGACTAAAAATGTTCATATCTTAAAACAATTTTTAATAACATTCAAGCTTTTGCTCATTCTGTTATTTATGCAATTTTCTTTGAGATGGGGTCTTGCTCTGTTGCCCAGGCTGGAGTGCAGTGGCATAATCATAGCTCACTGTGGCCTGGACTTCCAAGGCTCAAGCAATCCTCCCACCTCAGCCTCCTGAGTAGCTGGGACTACAGGCACCCCATTGTCTCCTCCTGCATTCAACTTGGATGTTGCTTCCTCCAGGAAGCCTTCCATGCCTCCTGATGCCCATCTCTCTGGGTGCCCTAGGTGCTAAGGATGGCTGCGATTATGCCACTGCACTCCAGCCCGGGCAACAGAGTGAGACCTGGTCTCTAAAAGAAAGAGACATATTTTGGCTTCATATTTTGGCTTTCTATTACATGA
>NW_012108696.1:2948142-2950838 GCF_000951045.1 Mandrillus leucophaeus
AGCTGGGACTACAGGTATGCACCACCATGCCTTGCTGATTTTTTTATAGAGATGGGATCTTGCTATGTTGCCCAGTCTGATCCCAAATTTCTGGCTCCAATTGATCGTCCTGCCTCAGCCTCCCAAAGTGCTAGCATTACAGGTGCATACCACCACCCTAAGCTAATTTTTAATTTTTTTTGTAGAGATGGGGTCTTGCTATGTTGCCCAGTCTGATCCCACATTCCTAGCCTGAAGTGATCCTCCTGCCTCAGCTTCCCAAAGTGCTAGGATTACAAGTGTGCACCACCACACTAGGCTAATTTTTAAATTTTTTTGTAGAGATGGGGTCTTGCTATGTTGCCCAGGCTGGCCTCCAACTACTGGCCCCAAGTAATCCTCCCGCCTCAGCCTCCCAAGGCACTGGGATTACAGGTGAGAGCCACCATGCTCTATCATACATAAATTCTTGTAACTAACCACAGACAAAATACAGAACTATTCTGTCCCCCCAAAGATCTCTCTAAAGCTACTCCCTGAGAGTGACCCCCAACCCATTCCTAAACCTAGGCAACCCCTTATCTCTTCTCCAGTCTACAATTTTGTTATTTCAAGAATATTATAGGACAGGCGTGGTGACTCACGCCCATAATCCCAGCACTTTGGGAGGCTGAGGTGGGTGGATCACTTGAGCCCAGGAGTTCGAGAGCAGCCTGGCCAACAAGGTGAAACCCCCGTCTCTTCTGAAAATATAAAAATTAGCCAGGCTTGGTGGCGGGTGCTTGTAATCCCAGCTACTGGGGAGGCTGAGGAAGGAGAATCACTTGAACCCTGGAGGCAGAGGTTGCAGTGAACCAAGATCGTGCCACCGCACTCCAGCTGGGGTGACAGCAAAATTCCATCTAAAAAAAAAAAAAGGCCAGGCAACTGTGGCTCATACCTGTAATTCCAGCACTTTGGGAGGCTGAGGCGGGCAGATCACAAGGTCAGAAGATCGAGACCATCCTGGCGAACACTGTGAAACCCCGTCTCTATTAAAAATACAAAAAAATTAGCCAGGCGTGGTGGTGGGCGCCTGTAGTCCCAGCTACTGGGGAGGCTGAGGCAGGAGAATCACAAGGTCAGAAGATCGAGACCATCCTGGCGAACACTGTGAAACCCCGTCTCTATTAAAAATACAAAAAAATTAGCCAGGCGTGGTGGTGGGCGCCTGTAGTCCCAGCTACTGGGGAGGCTGAGGCAGGAGAATGGCGGGAACCCGGGGGGTGGAGCTTGCAGTGAGTGGAGATCACGCCACTGCACTCCAGCCTGGACGACACATCGAGACTCGGTCTCAAAAAAAAAAAATTATATATACACATATATGTATATATATGATTAACGGAATTCAAACCTATGTTGCACTTTGAAACTGCCTTTTTTTTCTGTGAACATTAGGCCCTTGGGAGCAGCCAGCGGGTATGTGGGGGTATCAGCAGTTCCTTCCTTTTCAGCCCTGCGTAGTATTCCACGGTGTGGATGGACCACAGCTTGTTCAACGATCCACCTGTTGAAGGGTACCTGGGTGGAGTCCAGGTTTTGTGTGTCGGTTATAAAGCTGCTATGAACATATGTAGACAGGTTTTTACATGGACATACTTTCCCATTTTTCTGGGATGAATGCCCAGGAATGCAATTACTGGATAATGTGGAAAGTGTTTTGGGTTTTAAGAGTTTTCCAAGAGCGGTTATACCATGTTACATCCCCACCAGCAAAGGATGAGGGATCCAGTTTCTCTGTACTTAGAACGTCTTTTATCCTCATTCAGGCTCATCCTGGAAGCCACACATCCCAGCGTTTGCGGAGGCTCCTGGGTTTCAGGGAGAGGTCTGGGAATGGGGAGAAAAATGTGAGCTTGTGGTTCTATTCTAGGAAATCGCCACAGGCTTCGCTCTGGAGTTGGAAATTTTGCCTGTGGAGCTCAGAGCCGCTTATGGCATCCAAGATGCCTCACGACTGCCAGACAGAGAATCCACACAGATCGGGCGCCAGAATTTGAAGCAACAGTCAGGCTCCATCAGGACTTTATCTTAAAAAACAAAATAGGCAATTGGCTGGGCCCAGTGGCTCACGCCTGGAATCCCAGCACTTGGGGAGGTCGAGGCAGGCAGATTACTTGAGCTTAGGAGTTCAAGAGCAGCCTGGGTGACATGGCAAATCCATGTCTCTACAAAAAATACAGAAAAATGAGCCAGGTATGGTAGCGAGTGCCTGTAATCCTAGCTACTCGGGAGGCTGAGGTAGGAGGATCGCTTGAACCCGGAGGCAGAGGTTACAGTGAACCAAGATCGCGCCACTGCACTCCAGCCTGGGCAAAAGAGTGAGACCCTATCTCAAAAAAATGCAATTGCTTTACTTTATCGTATTGTCAATTCCATTTCATTTACCATTGCAACTATGTGCAATGCTTAGAATGAACAAAGAAATTAGAAAGTGTTTGGGGGGAAATATTGCCATATTATTCTCCCCCTAAATTGCATGCTAGAACAATCCCACCTCCTTCCCTGCCACTTTGATTTTGCATCACAAATTGTCATGGTGGACACTTTTACAAGAATAAAAACATAAAAATAATACTAATAAAAAAGAAGGCCAGGCGCGGTGGCTCATGCCTTTAATTCCAGCACTTTGGGAGGCTGAGGTTGGAGATCACTTGAGCCCAGGAATTTGAGACCAG
>NW_012108696.1:2950888-2952892 GCF_000951045.1 Mandrillus leucophaeus
TTCACCATGTTGGCCAGGCTAGTCTCAAGCTCCTGATCTCAGGTGATTCACCTACCTCAGCCTTCCAAAGTGTTGAGATTATAGGCGTGAGCCACGGCGCCCGGCCGTATCCACTAATTTAACTATGACTAACTCATTTTCCTGGGCGTCCTACTGTTCTCAGGACACGCCCCTCAATGTGGCCCTCACGGCTCATGCTGAGGTTTGAATGTGCCCCCTCAAAATTCACATGTTCAGACTTAATGGCTAATGTGATGTATTAACAGGTGGAGCGGGTAGGAGGTGATTGGGGCCTGAGGACACCTTCCTGGTGAATGAGATTAAGGCCCTCATAAAAGAAGCAGCGAGAACATTCGGTTGTTTTTGCTCTTCCGCCCTGTGAGGACAAAGTGTTCCTCTTCTCCAGAGGACGCAGCAACCAGGTCCCGTCCTGAAGCAGACAGCAGCCGTCACCAGAGACTGACCTGCCGGCACCTTGATCTAGGACTGCCCAACAAGCCGAACTGTAAGGAAATCAATTTCTGTTCTTTATAAATGACCCAGCCTGACGTATTTTATTAGAGCCATGAAAATGGATTGAGACAATCCTCCATCTCTTGCGTCTGCCTCTCTGAACTTGTTTCATGCAATACTCCCCACCTCCACAGTCCTCAAATGCACCAAACCCCATCCATCCTGCCAACCTTTCTCTGGGCTGCTTCCCGGAATCATTTTCACCCTTCCTTCTGGCCAACTCCTTCCTATTCATCCTTTTGGATCTCAGATTAAACACCACCTCCTCCAGGAAGTCTCCCCTGATTGCTACCTTCCGGTCTGAGCTCCTGTTCCAGATCCTCACACCTCCCTGGGCTCGCCTTTGGAGAAATTCTCGTGGCCATCTTTATAACCAAGATTTGCAGGCAATTTAGGGCTTCTCTTATCTGCCTTGATTTGCTTAAGGCCAGGGGTTCGAGACCAGCCTGGGTAACATGGCAAGACCACCCCCTATCTCTTCCCGTGGGGCAGAAAATTCAGCCTTGTGGTATCAGAGACACTCAGCCTGGAGCCTGGTATACAGTAGGTGCTTAAGCAGAGAAAGGAGGGGAGTGAAGGGCGGCCTAAATCACACGGCTTAGCCCATTGCACACTTTCTGCTGTTTTCCACGTCCCTCGGGGTGCCCACCGGCCCTCGGGACGCCAGGAATTGAAAGCAAGTGTTCCCTCCACAAATTTCCCCCTATCTATGTTCATCTTCTGCACGGACTAATTTTATTAAAGTTCTCCAAAGAGAGAATAGTAAATTCATTAGCACGCGTCTTAAACCAGACCCTCCTTTACGCTGGGTAGAAAAAGATTAGGAGTCAGCTGGGCCCGATGATAATGAAACAGAAGATGCTAAAACATCATTCTTAATTAAACGGTAATGAGATAAGAAGTTGTCGCCAGCTTGTGGGCCTGGCTTGAGTCGCTCGTGTTCCCATCGTAAATCTGTGATTTATGGTTCTCCTCCCTCAAAGATGTAATTAGGTTTTTCCCCCTCTAAAAAAAATCCTAAACATCGCTTAGAGGTTTTTATCCAGCTGGAATAATAACTTCAATTAGGAAAAAAAACAAATGCTAGAGGTTGAAAGAGGGAGAATTCAAGAGGAGGAGATGAAGGAAAGTCGGGGGAAGTGCCCAGTTCCTTCCTGACCCAGACTCTTGGACTCTGCCCAGGTGGTGCTTCTGCCAGGAAAGCCCTTGGTCATTTTAGGGATCTGCGGACATTTTTCACTGCGGAAACCTTCCCCACATCCCTGCGTCTCCCTGAGCCTCATAGCTGGGTTGTGGCAGGTTTTGTATCATGATAGATCTCGCAGGTGCATGCTTCAAGAATATTTGGGGTCTAGGCCGGATATGGTGACTCACGCCTGTTATTCCAGCACTTTGAGAGGCCAAAGCAGATTTGCTTAAGGCCAGGGGTTCGAGACCAGCCTGGTTAACATAGCTAAACCCCCATCTCTTTAAAAAAAAAAAAAAAAAAAA
>NW_012108696.1:2954008-2955254 GCF_000951045.1 Mandrillus leucophaeus
TTTTTTGACGGAGTCCTGCTCTGTCACCCAGGCTGGAGTACAGTGGTATGATCTTGGCTCACTACAACCTCTGCCTCCCGGGTTCAGACGATTCTCCTGCCTCAGCTTCCTGAGTAGCTGGGACTACAGGGTGCCCACCACCACGCCCAGCTAATTTTTATATTTTTAGTAGAGATGGGATTTCACCATGTTGGCCAGGCTAGTCTTGAACTCCCGACCTCAGGTGACCCACCCACCTCAGCCTCGAAAAGTGTTGGGATTACAGGTGTGAGCCACCGCGCCAGCCAAACTTTTAAAAGCTTTTTTGTAGAGAGGGGGGGTGGCCGGGGGGGGTCTCGCTATGTTGCCCAGACTGGTCTTGAACTCCTAGCCCCAAGTGATCCTCCCGCCTCAGCCTCCCACAGGGCTGGGGTTACAGGCCTGAGCCACTGCGCCTGGCCTGTTTTCACTTTGTTGTGCTCTTGAGGTCCATCCAGGTTCCTGTCTCAATCTTTTGTCCTTCTTTTTTTTTTTTTTTTTTTTTTTTGCTTAGTAATCTTCCAGGCATGGAATGGAGGTACTGCCGTATGTTCAACCATTCAACCACAGAAGGGCCTCTGGTTTCCAGTGTTTTGCTATCATGAATAAAGCTGTTATGAATGTGTGTGTACTATTTTTTGCATGAACACATGTTCTCATTTCTCCAGGATGGGGTGCCTGAATTGTGTTCAATTGGCGGGTGGTATGTGATTCGCATGTTTCAGCTTTGGAGAAACTGCCAGACTGTTTGCACAGCGGCCACACCCTCTTACCTCCCTACCAGCTCTGCCAGAGAGATCCAGTTTCTCCATGTCCTCACCAGCATTTGCTGTTGTCATTATTTTTTACTGTTCTAATAGGTGTGAAGTGGTATCTCATTCTAATTTTAACTTGCGTTTCCTAATGACTGATGTTGTTCAACATCTTTTCACACGCTCATATGAGATCTTTCTCTTAAAAAAAAATCATTCAGGCTTTCCATACAGGAAACAGTAGATCGCTCCATTTCACACACACTCGCGCGCACACACACACACACACACACACAGTCACACACACACTCACACACATACACACTCTCATACACTCATACACACACACACACACTCTCACATACACACACAAAAACACAGATCTAATTTTTTTTTTTTGAGACGGAGTCTCGCTCTGTCACCCAGGCTGGAGTGCAGCGGCCAGATCTCAGCTCACTGCAAGCTCCGCCTCCCGG
>NW_012108696.1:2960459-2963329 GCF_000951045.1 Mandrillus leucophaeus
TCAGGAGATCGAGACCATCCTGGCTAACACCATGAAACCCTGTTGCTACTGAAAATACAAAAAATTAGCCAGGCATGGTGGTAGACGCCTGTAGTCCCAGCTACTCGAGAGGCTGAGGCAGGAGAATGGCGTGAACTGGGGAGGCAGAGCTTGCAGTGAGCCGAGATCGTGCCACTGCACTCCAACCTAGGGGACAGACTGAAACTCTGTCTCAAAAAAAAAAAAAAAAAAAAAAAAAGCCAGGTGTGGCGGTGCATGCCAGTAGTCCCAGCTACTAGGGAGGCTGAGCTGGCGAACTGCTTGAGCCTGGAAGTTTGAGGTTGCAGTGAGCTATGATCGCACCATTGCCCTCCAGCCTGGGCAACCAAGCAAGACTCTGTATGGCTTCCTGGTGTCTCCCTCCCCTCCCCAAGACCAGGTGCCTGACTTTGGGGACTCCACAATCTAGGAGAGGGAAGCTGATGTTCCTCAAAGAGCCACACACCAAAATGAGAGCCTTAGTAGCTGGACAGGGTGGGAGGAGAGCTTTGGGCGAAGGCGCAGAGGTGGGACAGCAAGAATGGGATGGTGGGAAGCTGGGGAGTGAGGAGTTTGCCTTAGGAGGACCCAGGAGGTTTAAAAGTCTGTTTTCGTGTGTGTGTGTGTGTGTGTGTGTGTGTGTGTGTTTTGAGACGGAGTCTCGCTCTGTCGCCCAGGCTGGAGTGCAGTGGCCGGATCTCAGCTCGCTGCAAGCTCCCCCTCCCGGGTTCACACCATTCTCCTGCCTCAGCCTCCTGAGTAGCTGGAACTACAGGCTTCCGCCACCATGCCTGGCATTGTTTTGTATTTTTAGTAGAGACAGGGTTTCACCGTGTTAGCCAGGATGGTCTCGATCTCCTGACCTCGTGATCCGCCTGCCTCGGCCTCCCAAAGTGCTGGCATTAGAGGCGTGAGTCACCACACCTGGCTGTTTTTTTTTTTGTTTTTTTGTTTTTTTTTTTTTTGAGACAGGGTCTCCCTCAGTCACCCAGGCTAGAGTGCGGTGGTATAATCTATAGCTCACTGCAACCTCCACCTCCTGGGCTCAAGTGATCCCTCCACCTCAGTCTCTGAAGTAGCTGGGACTACAAGCGTGTAACACTATGCCTAGCTAATTTTGTTTGTTATAGAGACAGGGGTCTCACTATGTTGTCCAGGCTGATTTTGAACTCCTGGATTCAAGTGATCCTCCCACAGTGCTGGGATTACAGATGTGAGCCACCGTACCCAGCCTCCAGTGCCCATCCTGATGAATTTTTACATTCATATTGTGAGGGGTGAGTGAACAGTGGGCTTTGGGTGGGAGTCAGAACTCCTCAGCACCCCTACTTAACTCTCACAGAGCTGAGCTTTCTTCTGCGGGCAGAGAAAATTCCCCAGGCGGACTTTGGTGTTTGCAATCAGCAGTCATTCATTAGTGTGTTTAGGTGAACACAGGTGGTGTGATCAGGGCCTCTGCAGTATCCACTGATTTATTTATTTATTTATTTTTTTGAGATGGAGTCTCGGTCTTGTTGCCCAGGCTAGAGTGCAATGGCGTGATCTCGGCTCAGTGCAAACTCCACCTCCCAGGTTCAAGCGATTCTCCTTTCTCAACCTCCTGAGTAGCTGGGATTACAGGCACCCACCACCGCGTCCGGCTAATTTTTGTATTTTTAGTGGAGACGGGGTTTCACCATGTTGGCCAGGCTAGTCTCAAGCTCCTGATCTCAGGTGATTCACCTACCTCAGCCTTCCAAAGTGTTGAGATTATAGGCGTGAGCCACGGCGCCCGGCCGTATCCACTAATTTAACTATGACTAACTCATTTTCCTGGGCGTCCTACTGTTCTCAGGACACGCCCCTCAATGTGGCCCTCACGGCTCATGCTGAGGTTTGAATGTGCCCCCTCAAAATTCACATGTTCAGACTTAATGGCTAATGTGATGTATTAACAGGTGGAGCGGGTAGGAGGTGATTGGGGCCTGAGGACACCTTCCTGGTGAATGAGATTAAGGCCCTCATAAAAGAAGCAGCGAGAACATTCGGTTGTTTTTGCTCTTCCGCCCTGTGAGGACAAAGTGTTCCTCTTCTCCAGAGGACGCAGCAACCAGGTCCCGTCCTGAAGCAGACAGCAGCCGTCACCAGAGACTGACCTGCCGGCACCTTGATCTAGGACTGCCCAACAAGCCGAACTGTAAGGAAATCAATTTCTGTTCTTTATAAATGACCCAGCCTGACGTATTTTATTAGAGCCATGAAAATGGATTGAGACAATCCTCCATCTCTTGCGTCTGCCTCTCTGAACTTGTTTCATGCAATACTCCCCACCTCCACAGTCCTCAAATGCACCAAACCCCATCCATCCTGCCAACCTTTCTCTGGGCTGCTTCCCGGAATCATTTTCACCCTTCCTTCTGGCCAACTCCTTCCTATTCATCCTTTTGGATCTCAGATTAAACACCACCTCCTCCAGGAAGTCTCCCCTGATTGCTACCTTCCGGTCTGAGCTCCTGTTCCAGATCCTCACACCTCCCTGGGCTCGCCTTTGGAGAAATTCTCGTGGCCATCTTTATAACCAAGATTTGCAGGCAATTTAGGGCTTCTCTTATCTGCCTTGATTTGCTTAAGGCCAGGGGTTCGAGACCAGCCTGGGTAACATGGCAAGACCACCCCCTATCTCTTCCCGTGGGGCAGAAAATTCAGCCTTGTGGTATCAGAGACACTCAGCCTGGAGCCTGGTATACAGTAGGTGCTCAAGCAGAGAAAGGAGGGGAGTGAAGGGCGGCCTAAATCACACGGCTTAGCCCATTGCACACTTTCTGCTGTTTTCCACGTCCCTCGGGGTGCCCACCGGCCCTCGGGACGCCAGG
>NW_012108696.1:2967644-2969929 GCF_000951045.1 Mandrillus leucophaeus
TTGGGAGGCTGAGGCAGGTGGATCACCTGAGGTCAGGAGTTCGAGACCAGCCTGGCCAACATGGTAAAACCCCATCTCTACTAAAGATACAAAAAATTAGAGAATCACATGAACCTGGGAGGCGGAGGTTGCAGTGAGCTGAGGTTGCACCATTGCACTCCAGCCTGGGTGACAGGGCAAGACTCCATCAAAAACAAAACAAAACAAAGAAAAACCATCCCTATCAACAGTCACTCTCCCTCCCCTCCCCAGCCCTGTGGCAGCCACAAATCCCCTTCCTGTCCTTGTGGATTGGCCTGTCCTGGACATTTCATGGAAATGAGATCACACACTATGTGGCCTTTTGTGTCTGGCATCTCTGAGTGTGAGGTCCTCAAGGTGCATCTGTGCTATGACCTGTGTCAGAGACTCGTTCCTTTTCATGGCTGAATAATATTCCGTTTTACAGATAGACCCTGTTTTCTTTGCCTATTCTTGTGTTGGACGTTTGGATTGGTTTCACATTGTGGCTGACACAAATCATGCTGCTATAAACATTCATGTAGAAATTTTGGTGCCAACATGGCCAGGCGTGGTGACTCACTTCTGTAATCCCAGCACTTTGGGAGGCTGAGGCAGGTGGATCACTTGAGGTCAGGAGTTCGAGACCAGCCTGGTCAACATGGTGAAACCCCGTCTCTACTAAAAATACAAAAAGAAAATTAGCAGGGCATGGTGGCTGGCACCTGTAATCCCAGCTACTCGGGAGGCTGAGGCAGGAGAATTGCTTTAACCTGGGAGGCAGAGGTTGCAGTGAGCGAGATGGCACCACTGCACTGAAGCCTGAGCAATAGAGCAAGTTTCCACATTACACCGCAGTGTAACCGTATCATTTTACCTCCCGCCGGCTGTAGACAAGGACTCCTGTATCTGCACACCCTCACCAGCACTTGTGATTGCATGTTTTTCCATTTGCGTTTGTTTTTTGCTTGGATTCTAGCTTTTACATGGTTGGGAAGTGTGGAGTCACACAATGGGTTGTTCGCCGAAAGGGATCGCGCTTGCAGGCGGCTCAAACTGGAGTGATGGTGCCAGGGGAACCCGGGGACAGGATGCAATTTGCAAGTCCCTGTAGTTCTCTGTCATTCTCCTGTCCAGGGTCCTATTTGAGGACTCCCATAGTGGGAGTGTTTCAGGAATGGGGTCCCGATCCAGACCCTAAGACAGGGTTCTTGGATCTCACACAAGAAAGAAGTCAGGGTGATTCTGTAAAGTGAAAGCAAGTTCATTAAGAAGGTAAAGCAGGCTGGGCGTGGTGGCTCACGCCTGTAATCCCAGCACTTTGGGAGGCAGAGGCGGGTGGATCACCTGAGGTCAGGAGTTCGAGACCAGCCTGGCCAACATGGCGAAACCCCTTCTCTACTAAAAATACGACAATTAGCCGGGCATGTTGGCACTCGCCTGTAATCACAGCTACTCAGGCGGCTGAGATGGGAGAATTGCTTGAACCCAGGAGGCAGAGGTGATAGTGAGCCAAGATTGTGCCACTGCACTCCAGCCTGGATGATAGACTGAGACTGTGTCTCAAAAGTACTACAGTAAAGGAATAAAGAATGGCTACTCCATAGACAGAGCAGCCCCGAGGGCTGCTGGTTGCCTGTTTTTTATTTTTTTATTTTTTTGAGACGGAGTCTAGCTCTGTCACCCAGGCTGGAGTGCAGTGGCGCGATCTCGGCTCACTGCAAGCCCTGCCTCCTGGGTTCACACCATTCTCCTGCCTCAGCCTCCTGAGTAGCTGGGACTACAGGCGCCTGCTACCATGCCCGGCTATTGTTTTGTATTTTTAGTAGAGCCAGGGTTTCACCGTGTTAGCCAGGATGGTCTCGATCTCCTGACCTCATGATCCGCCTGCCTCAGCCTCCCAAAGTGCTGGGATTACATGCGTGAGCCACCGCGCCCAGCCTGGTTGCCCATTTTTATGGTTCTTTCTTGATGATATGCTAGACAAGGGGTGGGTTATTCATGCCTCCCCTTTTTAGACCATGTAGGGTAACTTCCTGACGTTGCCATGGCATCTGTAAACTGTCATGGCGCTGGCAGGAGTGTAGCAGTGAGGACAACCAGAGGTCACTCTTGTGGCCATCTTGGTTTTGGTGGGTTTTGACCGGCTTCTTTACTGCAACCTGTTTTATCAGCAAGGTCTTAATGACCTGTATCTTATGCCAACTTCTTATCTCAATCTGTAAGTTAGAACATCTTGGCTGGGCGCGGTGGCTCAAACCTGTAATCCCAGCACTTTGGGAGGC
>NW_012108696.1:2972334-2973382 GCF_000951045.1 Mandrillus leucophaeus
ACCGTGTCTCTTTAAAAATAAAATAAAATAAAAATTATATAAACTATCCTTCAGAGGAGAGGGCACCTTATCAACCTGCCTGGGCTTCCCACCACATTAATAAAGCTGGGGTGGATGGTAGAACCAGTGAGTTTGTAGCCATCTGCAGTGTCTTCAAATGGCACAGTCTGTCGCTGGTCCTCCCGTGAGCTGTGGCTTCCTCTAGACACAGTCTTGCCCTGCACTCCCCCTCCCCTAGGAAGATCTTGGAATCCTATTCACTGCGCACCTTGAGAAAGTCATTCCTGATGCCTTCCCACCGATGTACCCACAACCACTCATGCCCCACCTGGTAGAGCTCTTGGCACCAAGAATTGAAATTGCTGAAATTGTCTTCCCCACTCAGCAACAAAACCCATGAAAGCAAGAAGTATGTCTTGTTCACTTTTTTTTTTTTTTCCCTCAAGAGCAAGGTCTCACTCTGTTGCCCAGTCTGTGGTGCAGTGGCACAGTCTTGGCTCACTGCAGCCTCTGCCTCCTGGGTTCAAGCGATTCTCCTGCTTCAGCCTCCCGAGTAGCTGGGACTACAGGCACCTGGCACCACGCCTGGCTAATTTTTGTATTTTTTAGTAGAGATGGGGTTTCACCATGTTGGCCAGGGTGGTCTCAAACTCCTGACCTCAGGTGATCCACCCGCCTCGGCCTCCCAAAGTGCTGGGATTATAGGCATGAGCCACTGTGCGTGGCCTCTTGTTCACTATTGAATTTTCATGGCCTCGTGGCTTGTTCAGGGTAGGAAAGACTCTAGGGCCAGGAGGTCCAAGTTCACATTCTGGCTCTGGTATTTCCTGGCTGTGTGACCTTGGGCAAGTTACTTAACCTCTCTGTGCCTCAGTTTACTAATATGCAAAATGGGAATGATATTCTATCAGAGGGCTGTGAAGTACTACGGGTAGTCACTCAATAAATGGAAGCTGTTTTTCATAAGATAGTGGCAGAGGCCAGGCGCGGTGGCTCAAGCCTGTAGTCCCAGCACTTTGGGAGGCCGAGGCGGGCGGATCACAAGGTC
>NW_012108696.1:2973432-2974062 GCF_000951045.1 Mandrillus leucophaeus
TATGTTTTATTTTATTTTTATTTATTTTTTTGAGATGGAATCTCACTCTGTAGCCAGGCTGGAGTGCAGTGGCACTATCTCAGCTCACTGCAACCACCGCCTCCTGGGTTCAAGTGATTCTTCTGCCTCATCCTCCCAAGTAGCTGGGATTACAGGTGTGCACCACCACCCCTGGCTAATTTTGTATTTTTAGTGGAGATGGGGTTTTGCCACGTTGGCCAGGCTGGTCTCGAACTCCTGACCTCAAGTGATCTGCCCGCCTCGACCTCCCAAAATGCTGGGATTACAGGCCTGAGCCACCGTGCCTGGCTATGTTCCTTTACTTATTTTATTATTATTATTATTTTTCGAGATGGAGTCTTACTCTGTCACCCAGGCTGGAGTGCAGAGGCACAATCTCAGCTCACTGCAACCTCCGCCTCCTGGGTTCAACCGATTCTCCTATCTCAGCCTCCGGAGTAGCTGAGATTACAGGTGTACACCACCACACCCGGCTAGTTTTTGTATTCTTGGTAGAGACAGGGTTTCACCACGTTGGCCAGGCTGGCCTTGAACTCTTGACCTCATGATCCACCTGCCTCGGCCTCCCAAAGTGTTGGGATTACAGGTGTGAGCCACAGCGCCCAGCCC
>NW_012108696.1:2974112-2975516 GCF_000951045.1 Mandrillus leucophaeus
CGAGGTGGCGGGCGCCTGTAGTCCCAGCTACTCGGGAGGCTGAGGCAGGAGAATGGCGAGAACTCGGGAGGCGGAGCTTGCAGTGAGCTGAGATCCGGCCACTACGCTCCAGCCTGGGTGACACAGCAAGACTCCGTCTCCAAAAAAAAAAACATCTAACTGTTGGCGGGGGGCGGTGGCTGATGCCTGTAATCCCAGCACATTCGGGGGCTGAGACGGGCGGATCACCTGAGGTCGGGAGTTCAAGACCAGCCTGACCAACATGGAGAAACCCCGTCTCTACTAAAAATACAAAATTAGCCAGGCGTGGTGGCGCATGCCTCCCAGCTACTCAGGAGGCTGAGGCAGGACAATCGTTTGAACCCGGGAGGTGGGGGTTGCAGTGAGCCGAGATGGCGCCATTGCACTGCAGCCTGGGCGACAAGAGCAAAACTCCACCTCAAAAAGTAAAAGAATGTCTAACCGTCTGGGAATGCCAATCAGTGGGTCTCAGCCTCATTTGACCCTACTCCTATTCAAGATGGAGTTGCTCTGGTTCACACGCCACTGACAGGAAGGAAGGGGTTAAGCCGGCCCAGACATCCCAGAGCTGGGAAACTTCAGCTGGGCCCCCAAACACAGTGAGGCTGGCTATTCAGGAGAGCCATTCAGCCATCGCCCTGTTTGAAAAGGCCAAGCCTCCGTGCGCAAAGCCTCAAGGCAAAGTGGCTTCGTGCCTTCCTTTGTAAGGTCCAGCTGCTGGCTCTTTGTCTGGGGGGATGCGGGGGTGGGGACAGGCCTGCCCTGGCTCCTCCTGAAACCCTCCGGGCTGCAGCCACCCCTTTGTCTGTCCTGATTGAAATGCGAAGAGAAAATTAGAATTCCCTGGCCTCCTCTCCTCCTCTTTCTTCTGGATTTTAATGAATTCATCCGTTACAGGCTGCGCAGGTGAAGAAAATGGCTTTGGGGATTTTTTGTTGTTGTTGAAAAGAATTATTTTCATTTCCAGGACGATGTTCGCGTTCAACTTCATTCTGCGGAATGTTCCCCCAAAGTGGTCTGGGCTGCCGCTTCCTGATTTCCAGCTGGTTGGCCAGAGTTCCAATCAGACATTTTCTTCTGATTCGACAAAGAGACTTCATAGAGCTTTATCTGTTCTAGGAGGCAGTTAACCATAAAAATAAATATGAAAGAAACAAAATTATGGTAATAAAAATTTGCCTGCCCAAGGACTTGAACTTCAAGCCAATGGTCCTAATCATAGTGGTTTATGTATGCCTGTCATCCCAGCCCTTAGGGAGGCTGAGGCAGGAGGATCGCTTGAGCCCAGGAGGTGGAGGCTGTTGTGAGGCATGTTTGTGCCACTGTACTCCAGTTTGGGAAACAGAGACTCTCTCTCTAAAATAATTTTTTTTTTTTTTTTTT
>NW_012108696.1:2975566-2975956 GCF_000951045.1 Mandrillus leucophaeus
CAGATGCAACAGAGACTCTTTGGCCTGCAGAGCTTAAAATATTTACCATGGTTCTTTACAGAAAAAGTTTGCCAACTTCTGTTCAGAAGTTTCAGTATTATCAAGTTAATGTCTCAAGTTGAGAAAATTCCTTTCCTAGTTTGCTGTTTATTTTAAACATGCCTTAAAAAAAAAAAATCAAATGCTGGCCTGGCACGGTAGTTCATGCCTGTAATCCCAGCATTTTTGGAGGCCGAGGCAGGTGGATCACTTGAGGCCAGGAGTTCGAGACCAGTCTGCCCAACATGGTGAAACCCCATCTCTACTAAAAATATAAAAGTTAACCAGGGCCGGGCGCGTTGGCTCAAGCCTGTAATCCCAGCACTTTGGGAGGCCGAGACGGGCGGATCA
>NW_012108696.1:2976555-2979433 GCF_000951045.1 Mandrillus leucophaeus
TCATAATAAAAACAGAAACAGTGCCATAAAAACTAAAGTTCTTGTTCACTCCTCTTTAATCCTATACTCACCGTGGCCCTCTGTGCTAATTTTTTTATTTTATTCATTTTTTAAGAGACAGAGTTTTGCTATGTTGCTCAAGCAGGCCTTGATCTCCTGGACTCAAGCGATCCTCTCACCTCAACCTCTCGAGTAGCTGGGACCACAAGTGTGCACCGCCAAACCTGGCTAATTTTTAGATTTTTTGTAGAGACAGGGTCTCCCCATGTTTCCTAGGCTGATCTGAAACTCCTGGGCTCAAGCGATCCTCCTGCCTGGGTCTTCCAAAGCTAGGATTGCAGGCGTGAGCCACCACGCCCTGCCCCTTGCCTCAGTATTAAATTTAGCGGCCATGGTCTGTGAGTCAATCCAGCCCACCACTGGTTTTGTAAATAAAGTTTTATTGAAACACAGCCATGCCCATTCACTTTGTCTATCGCTTTTGTACTTTACTGGCACAGGTGACCAGATGCAACAGAGACTCTTTGGCCTGCAGAGCTTAAAATATTTACCATGGTTCTTTACAGAAAAAGTTTGCCAACTTCTGTTCAGAAGTTTCAGCATTATCAAGTTAATGTCTCAAGTTGAGAAAATTCCTTTCCTAGTTTGCTGTTTATTTTAAACATGCCTTAAAAAAAAAATCAAATGCTGGCCTGGCACGGTAGTTCATGCCTGTAATCCCAGCATTTTTGGAGGCCGAGGCAGGAGGATCACTTGAGGCCAGGAGTTCGAGACCAGTCTGCCCAACATGGTGAAACCCCATCTCTACTAAAAATATAAAAGTTAACCAGGCATGTTGGCAGGCGCCTTGTAATCCCAGCTACTTGGGAGGCTGAGGCAGGAGAATCGCTTGAATCTGGGAGGCGGAGGTTGCAGTGAGCTGAGATCGCACCACTACAATCCAGCCTGGGTGACAGAGTGAGACTCTGTCTCAAAATAAATAAAGAAATAAAAAGAAATGTTGCCCCAAAGCATTTAAAAAATTGATTTATGGTATTTTTATTATGGAAAAATATTTCCAAAAATTTGTTACGATTTGTTACATTTTTATTATGTTATTCTTTATTTTAGTAAGTGATATCATGGGCTGGGCACGGTGACTTACATCTGTAATCCCAGCACTCTGGGAGGCGGAGGCGGGTGGATCACTCGAGGTCAGGAGTTCAAGACCAGCCTGGCCAACGTGGCAAAACCCCGTCTCTACTAAAAATAGCTCTATTTTTAGTAGAGACGGGTTTGTTTTTACCATGTTGCCCAGGCTGCCTCCCTGGTTCAAGCAATTCTCCTGCCTCAGACTCCTGAGTAGCTGGAACTACAGGTGGCTGCCACCACGCCTGGCTAATTTTTGTATTTTTTATTTTTTAGTAGAGGCAGGGTTTTATCATCTTGGCCAGGCTGGTTTTGAACTCCTGACCTCAGGCGATCCACCTTCCTTGGCCTCCCAAAGTGCTAGGATTACAGGCGTGAGCCACCACACACGGCCATCTGAATGTATCTTTTGTTGTATCCCACAGGTTTTAATTTGCAGAGTGGTCTTGTCATTCAGTTCTATGTATTTTGTTTGTTTGCTTTGTGACAGAGTCTCGCTTTGTTGCCCAGCTGGAGTGCAGTGGCATAATCTCGCCTCACTGCAACCTCCACCTCCCAGGTTGAAGCAATTCTTGTGCCTCAGCCTCCGGAGTAGCTGGGACTACAGGCATCTGCTACCACACCTGGCTAATTTTGTATTTTTAATAGGGAGACTCCGTTTGAAAAAAGAAAAAAAAAAAAAAGATAAAATGAACACCATGTTAAGTACATGTTAAGTACATGTTAAGTACAAAAAAAATCAAACACTACACATTTTACTGCATTTACCTATGTACTGTTTGCTGAATATATTCTCCTTCCTCCTGCACAGAAGGAACAATTACCCTGAATTTGTTTAAAGGTGAACTTTTCTCTTTCTTTAACTGTCACCCAGGCTGGAGTGCAGCGACGTAATCTCGGCTCACCACAACCTCTGCCTCCCCAGTTCAATCGATTCCTGTGTCTCCCGAGTAGCTGGGATTACAGGCGTGCACCATCACACCCAGCTAATTTTTGTATTTTTAGTAGAGACGGATTTTTACCGTGTTGCCCAGGCTGGTATCGAACCCCTGAGCTCAGGTCATCTGCCTGCCTCGGCTCCCCAAAGTGCTGGGATTACAGGCGTGAGCCACTGCGCCCAACCTCCTAAGACTTTTTAGCTTTTAGATTTTACATTTATTTTGAGTTACTATTTTGGGTTATTTTGATCTATTTTGAGTTACTTTTTGTATATGGTATGAAGTATAATTTCATACTTTGCATATAGATACCCAGTTGATCCAGCAACATTTATTGAAGACGTTATTCTTTCCTCATTAAATGGTCTTGGCACCCTTGTCAAAAATCAGCTGGTCAAGACTGGGATCATGCTTGCAATCCCAGCACTTTGGGAAGCCAAGGCAGGAGGATCACTTGAGGCCAGGAGTTTGAGACCAGACTTGGCAACATAGCAAGATCCTGTCTCTACAAAAAAAAATTAAAAATTAGCTGGGTGCTGCTGGGCACGGTGGCTCGTGCCTGTAATCTCAGCACTTTGGGAGGCTGAGGCGGGTGGATCATAAGGTCAGGAGTTCGAGACCAGCCTGACTAATATGGTGGAACTCTGTCTCTACTAAAAATACAAAAATTGGCTGGGCGTGGTGGTGCGCAGCTGTAATCCTAGCTACTCAGGAGACTGGGGCAGGAGAACTGCTTGAACCCAGGAGGTGGAGGTTGCAGTGAGCCCAGATCATGTCCCTGCTCTCCAGCCTGGGTGACAGAATGAGACTTG
>NW_012108696.1:2980103-2980565 GCF_000951045.1 Mandrillus leucophaeus
CGGGGTTTCACCGTGTTAGCCAGGATGGTCTCGATCTCCTGACCTCGTGATCCGCCCGCCTCGGCCTCCCAAAGTGCTGGGATTACAGGCATGAACCACCATGCCCGGCCTCATAATTCTTTATACATTCTCCTGATGGATATTTAGTTTGGTTCCAATATTTTAATGACAAATAATGCCTCTCTCGACATATCTGTACATGTCCCCTTGGACGTATCTGCAAGAGTCTCTATAAGATGTATATCTAGGAATAGAATTATTGACTGAAAAAGTTAGGTGCATCCTTAATTTACTAGATACTCTCAGCTTGTCCTCCAAAAGCACCAGTATATAAAGTCGAACTATCCTTGCATTCCATAAATCTGTCTGAGTCATAACATTGTATTCTTTTTTTTTTTTGAGACAGAGTCTTGCTCTGTCGCCCAGGCTGGAGTGCAGTGGCCAGATCTCGGCTCACTGCAA
>NW_012108696.1:2980615-2981661 GCF_000951045.1 Mandrillus leucophaeus
GGGTGACAGAATGAGACTTGGTCTCAAAAAAAAAAAAAAAAAAAAAAAATTAGCTGCGTGCTAATTGGTGGTGGTGCATATAGCCACTAGGGAGGCTGATGTAGGAGGATCACTTGAGCCTAGGATTTGGAGGCTGCAGTGAACTCTGATTGCACCACTACGCTCCAGCCTGGGCAACAGAGTGAGACCCTCCTTTTTAAAAATCCATTAGTCATAGATGTGTGGGTTTCTTTCTGGATCCTCAATTTTATTCCATTGATCTGTATGTCTGTCTTTACACCAGTGCCACAGTGTTTTAATGACTGCAGCTTTGTAGTCAGTTCTGAAATGGAGAAATTTGAGTTTTCTAATTTTTTTTTTCCTGCAAAATGATTTTGACTATTTGGATTATCTTATAATTCATTATGAATTTGTGGAGTGGCTTTTCCATTTTTACAGAAAAGTCATTGGGATTTTGACAGGGATTGCATTGAATCATAGATTACTTTAGGTAGTATTGCCATATAGATGAGTTTTTCTATCTTTGCTACTTATAATGTTTCCCCCTAACTAATACATGTTTGCTTTATATGTTTTAAAATGTTCTGTGATGAAATTACACTATAACTTTTCTTCCTGAAACCTGCTTGTTTTGCTCAGAATATTTCTGAGATTTGTTCAGATCATGGTGTATAGTTTTAATGGTTTCATATTCATTGCTGTATAATATTCCACCATGTGCCTGTATCATAATTTTTTTCTTTTTGTGAGACGAAGTCTCACTCTGTTGCCCAGGCTGGAGTGCAGTGGCACGAGCTCAGCTCACTGCAACCTCCACCTGTCAGGTTCGAGCAATTCTCCTGCCTCAGCTTCCTGAAGCTGGCTTTACAGGCATCCACCACCATGCCCAGCTAATTTTTTGTATTTTTGGTAGAAACGGGGTTTCACCATGTTGGCCAGGCTGGTCTTGAACTCCTGACCTCAGGTGATCCGCCCACCTAGGACTCCCAAGGTACTGGGATTATGGCATGAACCACCACGCCTGGCTATTTTTTTTTTTTTTTTTT
>NW_012108696.1:2986086-2995878 GCF_000951045.1 Mandrillus leucophaeus
ACACCATTCTCCTGCCTCAGCCTCCCGAGTAGCTGGGACTACAGGCACCGGCCACCTCGCCCAGCTAGTTTTTTGTATGTTTTAGTAGAGATGGGGTTTCATGGTGTTAGCCAGGATGGTCTCGATCTGACCTCGTCATCCACCCATCTCAGCCTCCCAAAGTGCTGGGATTACAGGCTTGAGCCACCGTGCCCGGCCATATTCTTTTAATAAGATGCTAGATTTCCATTACTGAAATTTGTTTGGCCTTTTTGCATCTAGGCACATAAGTGGAATGTGCTTTTTTCCTCCTTAGTCTGTCCTTGTATAGTTTGGGTATCATCTGTTTTTTCACCTCATAAGCCAATAGTTTACCAATGGTGTAAATCATCTCTTCCTTGAAGATTTGGCAAAACTAACTGGGAAAACGATCTGGGAAGGTGCCTTGTATGGAGCATAGATCTTTACTATCACTTCACTATTTTCTTTCTCTCTCTCTCTCTCTTTTTTTTTTTTGAGAAAGGTCTCTCTCCATCACCCACACTAGTGGGCATGATCACAGTTAACTGCAGGCTTGATTTCCTGGGCTCAGGTGATTCTTCCACTTCAGTCTCCAGAGTAGCTGGGACTACAGGTGTATGCCACCATGCCTGGCTAATTTGATGTATTTTTGGTAAAGATGGGGTTTTGCCATGTTGCCCAGGCTGATCTTGAACTCCTGGGCTCAAGTGATCCACCCACCTCAGCCCCCAAAGTGCTGGGATTACAGGCGTGAGCCACCACTCCTGGCCTCATTTCACTACTTTCTAAGATTATTCACTTTTTTACAATTTGGTTTATATTGGTATTAATTTCCTAGGTTTTAAAATGTATCATTTTACATATTTAGTGATATAAAATTATATATATATATGTAGTACACTCTCATCCTTTAAAATATCTCCTTGGGGCTGGGTGTGGTGGCTCACACCTTTAACCCTAGCACTTTGGGAGGCCGAGGCAGGTTGGTCACTTGAGGTCAGGAGTTCAAGACCAGCTTGGCCAACATAGAGAAACCCTATCTCTGTGCATATATATATACACACACACACATACATGCATTCAGGTGGCTGAGGCAAGAGAATTGCTTGAACTTGGGAATCGGAGGTTGCATTGAGCCAAGATTGTGCCACTGCCTGGGCAACAGAGTAAGACTCCATCCCAAGAGTAAGACTCCATCCCAAGAATAAATAAATAAAATATCTCCTCATCTGGGTGCAGTGGCTCACATCTGTAATCCCAGTACTTTGGGAAGCCAAGTTGGGCAAATTGTTTGAGTCAAGGAGTTCGAGACAAGCCTGGGCAACATTGCAAAACACTGTCTCTACCAAAAACACAAAAATTAGCCAAGCGTGGTGGTGCACGTCTGTAGTTCCAGCTACTTGGGAGGCTGAGGTGGGAGGATGGTTTGAGCCTGGGATGTGAAGGTTGCAGTGAGCCATGATCATATCACTGCATTCCAGCCTGGGCAACAGAGCAAGACCCTGTCTTAATAAATAAATGACATATCTCCTTGGTAAGAGTGATTGGTCCTGTCATCCCTAATGTTTTTTCCTTTGTGCCTCTGTCTTCCTGCCAGAGGTCTGCTTTTTTTTGGGTGTTTCCTGAGATGGGGTCTCTGTCACCCTGGCTGGAATGCAGTGATGCAATCACAGCTCACTTACAGCCTCAACCTCCTGGGCTCACGTGATCCTCCCACCTCAGCCCCCCATGTAGTTGGGACCATGGGCATGTGCCACCACACCTGGCTAATTTTTTTTATTTTGTAGAGTTGGAGGTCTCCCTTTGTTGCCCAGGCTGTTTTTGAACTACTGGGTTCAAGTAATCCTCCTATCTTGGCCTCCCAAAGTGCTGGGATTGCAGGTATGACCCACTGCACCCAGCTTCAGATTTTAATATTATTATTTGTTGGTGGTGGTGCTGCTGTAGCTTCTCATTTCATGAATTTCTGATTTTCATAATATTTTCTCTTGATTTTCCTTGAGTTTATTTGTTCTTTTGGTAGATGCTTGAGTTGAAAGCTTAACTAGTTTATTTTCAGTTATTTCCTTCATAAATTCATATGAGGCTATGAATTTCCCTCTGAGCACCTCTTTGACTGCTTGTCTATTTTTAGCATCCCATAAATGGCAAAAAAGAAAAAAAAGTGCTGTCATACTTAAGACCTCAAGACTACATTTACCTGAGTGTATCTTTTTTAAGATGGAGTCTCTCTGTCACCCAGGCTGGAGTGCAGGGTGACAATCTTGGCTCACGTAACCTCTGCCTTCCGGGTTCAAGCAATTCTCTTGCCTCAGTCTCCTGAGTAGCTGGAACTACAGGCGGCTGCCACCACGCCTGGCTAATTTTTGTATTTTTTATTTTTTAGTAGAGGCAGGGTTTATCATCTTGGCCAGGCTGGTTTTGAACTCCTGACCTCAGGCGATCCACCTTCCTTGGCCTCCCAAAGTGCTAGGATTATAGGCTTGAGCCACTGCGCCCAGCTGTCTGAGTGCATCTTTTGTTGTATCCCACAGGTTTTAATTTGCAGAGTGGTCTTGTCATTCAGTTCTATGTATTTTGTTTGTTTGCTTTGTGACAGAGTCTCGCTTTATTGCCCAGCTGGAGTGCAGTGGCATAATCTCGCCTCACTGCAACCTCCACCTCCCAGGTTGAAGCAATTCTTGTGCCTCAGCCTCCGGAGTAGCTGGGACTACAGGCATCTGCTACCACACCTGGCTAATTTTGTATTTTTAATAGGGGTTTCACCATGTTGGCCAGTCTGGTCTTGAACTCCTGACCTCAAGCGATCCGCCCGCCTCAGCCTCCCAAAATGCTGGGATTACAGGTGTGAGCCACTGTTCCAGGTCTCAGTTCTACATATATTGTAATTTACCTTTTGACATATCTTTGACTAATGTTAGTATTTCCAATTCTGTGGATTTGAGAAGCCATAGGTCATCATTGATTTATAATCTGATTGCATTACGGCTGAGTGAGGGTTGAGGGTTGGGCCTCCGTTCGTGTTCTCATACATGGTCTGTTTTTGTGATGACTTCAAGTGCTTGGACAAAAAGCCTGTTTTTGTTGGGTACAAAGTCCTGCGAAGAGGTATGTGATCAAGTTTGGTGTTAGTCTCCTCGAGATCCTTATAATTTTGCTTGATCTTTTCGTTTTCACGTCCTCTAGCATAACTGTGATGATGTCGGTTTCTCCTTTGCGTGTTTTGCTTTAAACATTTCAAACCATATTGTTAGGGGCAGGGTATGTATTTATTGAGGGCATTTGTACATTTCAGAGAAATAGGAGGCTTTGGCCTCCGACATGTCCACATGTCGTTTGAGGTGGGGATGGGGCTTTGTACCAGGCTCTCTGTCTCCTAGCCTGGGGCTGTCATATGTGGCTAATGTTTGTTTGTTTGTTTTGAGACAGAGTTTTGCTCTGTTGCCTAGGCTGGAGTATAGTGGCACTATCTTGGCTCACTGCAACCTCCACCTCCTGAGTTTAAGCGATTCTCCTGCCTCAGCCTCCTGAGTAGCTGGGATCACAGGTGCCCACCACTACACCTGGCTAATGTTCATATTTTTAGCAGAGACAGGGTTTTACCATATTGGCCAGGCTGGTCTCAAACTCCTGACCTTTCAAGTGATCTGCCTGCCTCAGCTTCCTAAAGTTTTGGGATTATAGGCATGAGCCACTGTGCCCGAGTGTGGCCAATGTTGACTTTAATCAGGCAGTGCTCAGAGATGCCTTGACCATCCCCCTTGCTGAGGCCAAAGGAGATAGGCAGACCTTGGTCCCAAGTACAGGCTCTATCACTTACCATCTTTTTGATCTTGGATGACACCTGACCCCTTCTTGAGCCTTAATTTTTTTCTTCTTTTTATTTTATTTTCTTTTTTTTTGGACAGAATCTTGCTCTGTCACCCAGGCTAGAGTGCAGTGGTGCAATCTCAGCTCACTGCAACTTCCACCTCCTGGGTTCAAGTGATTCTCCTGCCTCAACCTCCTGAGTAGCTGGGATTACAGGCATATATCACCACACCCGGCTCATTTTTCTATTTTTAGTAGAGATGGGGTTTTACAACGTTGGCTAGGCTGGTCTAGAACTCCTGACCTCAGGTGGTCCACCTGCCTCGGCCTCCCAAAGTGCTGGGTTACAGGCATGAGCCACTGCACCTGGCTGAGCCACAATTTTCTCATCAGTCTAATGGTGCATTGGTACAAGAATTAAATGAAACTGCATGAACCAAGTATACAGTAAGTGCTCAGAAAAATGGGGGCGGATGTTAGGGTAACTGTGGTAGGACCAAGGCACCTGGAGAGGCTGTCTTGGTGGTCATGTCTGTGGGTTGAGGAAATTCCTTAGGGGCCTCTTATTCCAGGGAGTCTGCTATCACATACCTCTACCATAGCCACGAGCACTTCAAGGGCTGAAGGTCACACACACACTGACTTTCCCTAAAGATTTTCTTTGTCCAGTTCCCAGTAAGGAGGGCAAGATCCTTTCGAGACGCTTTAGCCTCAGTGGGCTTGGTGTTTGGCTAGAAGGATGGACAGGAGGCTCAGGCAGCCCAGAAAAGCAAAGTAAGAAATGACTTCTTAGAGGGGCTTTTAGTTCTGGACCATGAGGATTGAGTAGGAGCTCTCTGGGCAGGATAGCCTGTTGGTAAAGTTGTAGATGACTCGGGTAGGACCAGGCTTGGGTTCGAATTATTTTTCCAGGCCTGCCTCGGTGGCTCACACCTATAATCCCAGCATTTTGGGAGGCCAAGGCGGGTGGATTACAGGAGGTTAGGAGTTCAAGACCAGCCTGGCCAACACGGCGAAACCCCATCTCTACTAAAAATACAAAAAGTAGCCAGGTGTGGTGGCACAGTGCCTGTAGTCCCAGCTACTTGGGAGGCTGAGGCAGGAGAATCGCTTGAACCCAGGAGGCGGAGGTTTCAGTGAGCCGAGATCACGCCATTGTACTCTAGCCTGGGCAAACAGAGCAAAACTCCATCTCAAAAAAACAAACAAAAAAAGTTTCTGTCCCTTTTGTCCCACAGTTTGTCACTAAGAAGAGGTTCCTCCCCTCCTACTAAAATTCAGAACTCAGAGGCTATGAAATGTAGTTCTTATAATACATGGTTCTTCCCATCTTTCTTTTTCTTTTTGAGACGGAGTCTCGCTCTGTCACCCAGGCTGGAGTGCAGTGGTGCGATCTCAGCTCGCTGCAAGCTCCGCCTTCTGGGCTCATGCCATTCTCCTGCCTCAGCCTCCCAAGTAGCTGGGACTACAGGCACCCGCCACCACGCCCGGCTAATTTTTTTTGCATTTTTAGTAGAGACGGGGTTTCACCATGTTAGCCAGGATGGTCTTGATCTCCTGACCTCGTGATCCACTCGCCTTGGCCTCCCAAAGTGCTGGGATTACAGGCGTGAGCCACTGCGCCCAGCCCTTTTTTTTTCTTTTTTCTTTTTGAGATGGAGTCTTGCTCTGTTGCCCGGGCTAGAGTGCAGTGGTGCGGTCTTGGCTCACTGCAACCTTTGCCTCCTGGGTTCAAGCTATTCTCCTACCTCAGCCTTCCGAGTAGATGGGATTATAGGTACCCGCCCCCACACCCAGCTAATTTTTTTGTATTTTTAGTACAGACGGGGTTTCACCATGTTGGCCAGGCTGGTCTCGAACTCCTGACCTTGTGATCCACCCGCCTCAGCCTCCCAAAGTGCTGGGATTACAGGCATGAGCCACTGCACCTGGCCTTGATCTGCTGGTTTCTAAGAGGCATAGTCCTATTTTTCCCTGAGCTGGGTCCCTGGTCTCACTAAGACCACCCTTTCTGATTCCTGAAACTTCTCTGAGATCATCCGAGGCTCTTTCATCCTATCTCTGGCTCCCGTCGGTGGCTTTTATGCCAGAGCAAGAAGTGACTCAGGCAAGGGTACAGATACAAAATGGCTCACCCTCCATCACCAGGGGTGTGACTCTGGCTCAGTGCAGGGGTTCGCTCACTGAGTGGCCTAGAGGGTGGAGAAGGAAGAGTGTGCCCAACCTGTTGCTTCCCTCCACAGACTCAGTTCCTCCTCAGGATGCTTCGAGAAGGCAGCACGGTGTGCTGTTCAGGGCTGCGGGTGAGATGGGATTGCATATGAATTCCAGCTTCACCTCAAACTCATTGTGTGCCCCTCCTTGAGCCCCCATTTCCTAATATGTAAATGGGGTTAACACTTTTTTTTTTTTCTTTGAGATGGAGTCTCATTCTGGCACCCAGGCGGGAGTGCAGTGATGCGATCTCGGCTCACTGCAACCTCCGCCTCTCAGGTTCAAGCGATTCTCCTGCCCCAGCCTCCCAAGTAGCTAGGATTGCAGGCACGTGTCACCACACCCAGCTAATTTTTGTGTTTTTAGTAGAGACAGGGTTTCACCATGTCGGCCAGGCTGGTCTTGAACTCCCGATCTCAGGTGATCCATCTGACTCGGCCTCCCTTTGGTGCTGGGATTACAGGTGTGAGCCACTGCGCCTGGCTAAGGGGCTGATAACTTCTGTCTCAGAGTGACTGGCCCATGGTGAATTCTCAATCATGGTCACTTATTGGAATGCAAACACAAGGCAGCCCCTACAGGACCAGGGCTTGGGTTTAAATCTTGGCCTGGCCACTTCATCGGTGTGTGGTCAAATTTTTTTTTTTTGAGACGGAGTCTTGCTCTGTTACCCAGGCTGAAGTGTGATGGCATGATCTCGGCTCACTGCAACCTCCAACTCCCGGGTTCAAGCGATTCTCCTACCTCAGCCTCCTGAGTAGCTGGGACTACAGGTCCCCGCCACTGTGCCCGGCTAATTTTTGTATTTGTAGTAGAGACGGGGGTTTCACCATCTTGGCCAGGCCGGTCTCGAACCCCTGACCTTGTGATCCACCCGCCTCAGCAGTGTGTGGTCTCAAGCAAACTACTCCTCTGTTCACACCAGGAAATGAGATCAGCTCTCCAGGCCCCCACCGACCTCCACCCCGGGGATGAGACTGGACAGGCAGGGGTGCCACAAAGACTCCACAATGGACCAGGGTCAGACGATCTTCCTTTAATACAAAGTCGATATATCTACATACACGGGGGTGGGAAAACCGCCCGCTGCTTCCGCTGGAATAAACAGTGTTGAAAGTAACCGCAGATCTGCCCTTGTACAAAGAGAAACAACTCGCTTGCTCGGGTGGGTAGAGGGGGTCCCGTCCTTCTGGTTTTGCTCCCAAACTGCCCCATAGTCCCAGGGGGAAAAGGGTCCCTGATGTGGGGCAGCACAGTCATACAGCCCCCGTCCCCGAAGAAGCAGGATCCTCTCCGTCTCCTTGGGGGCGGGAGACGGGGAGACAGCTCGGGCTCTCGGAGGGGGCGGAGGGGGCACTGTCATCTCTCTTTTACAGCAGCGTCTCCCTCAACCGTACCCCATGGGTTTGAACCCAACGCTGCTGGGTCCGAGTTCCCCCATGACCCTACCCTCAGAACTGTATTTGATATGTCTGAAAATTTAATTTATAAAAATGAAACAAAAAGTGGGGGGGAAAAAAGCCAAAAAAGAAAAAAGGGCATCCCATTCTTCTGTGGGCAAAGCAACTTTCTGATGGTAGAAAAAATAAGAAAAAGAAAAAAAAAAAAAAAAAGCAAGCCAAGGTACAGCCGTGGGCCCGGTGTGCGCGTTTGCGAACGTAACGTAACTATCAATCACACGAGGACGCTTTCTACAGTGAAAAAATAGACTGTCTTTGAACAGAATATGAATAAGCCAAAGTTGTTCTCTTTGAAAGTTGTTGACTGGCAAGTCTTTTGTTTGTTTCTCTTAAAAAAAAAATGGAAAAAAAAATACACTATTTAAAAAAAAACGAAATGTCACGGGATACAGTTACACTGAGAGTTTTAAAAGAAAGCTGGATTCTGGTCCCAGCCCAGTGTCCCCAGGCTACAGGGCGGGGAAGAGCCCCCGGGTCCTCCCACCACCGCTGGGGAGGACGAGGGGTCTGTCCATGGTCTGTGCCCCGCCCTCCTCCGATTGTGGGGAGCACTCCTGTTTGCTCACCGTTCCCCCCACCCCCCACCCCGGAATCTGGTTTTGGAATTGGAAGGAAAGGAGGAATGTGCCAAGTATTCGAAGGCGGCGGCCGGTGCCAGGGAGGTCGCTGGGGCGGCCGGGGCCAGTGGGGGACCTGAGGGGCTGATGGTCCCCGGAAACGGTGCAGAAACGCAGCTGCTGCCGCCTCCTGCCCTGCCCACTGGGGGTCCAGGCCTCAGGAGGTCCACCCGGGAAGGGCAGAGGCATCCGGGGCCGGTGGTGTCAGGCCTGGGGGGACCATGGCTTTAGGTTGCATAGTGGTCGAAGCTTCCGAGGTACTCCAGTGCCGCCTGGTAACAGAACTGGTACTCATCCTGGGGAAGCAGAGGTGAACTGTTAGTACCTCCCCTGCTCTAATGCCTCCCAGGGCTCCCTAGCGCCCTCAGGAGCAGGCCAAGCTCCTCAGCCCAGTGCGGGTCTCTTGCAGAAGGTCTCTTTGGCCCCCACGGTGCTCCCACAATGAAGTGAGCAACGTCACACCTCTGGCCTAACACAGCTACGCTCTCCACCTGGAATGCCCTCTCCTCCCCTGTCTGCCTGGAGGCCCTATTCATCTTTTCATTTTTATTTATTTATTTTGAGACAGTCTCACTGTGTCACCCAGGCTGGAGTGCAGTGGCACCGTCTCAGCTCACTGCAACCTCCGCCTCCTGGGTTCAAGCGATTCTCCTGCCTGAGCCTCCTGAGTAGCTGGGATTACAGGTGCCCACCACCACACCCAGCTAATTTTTGCATTTTTAGTAGAGACAGGGTTTCGCCACATTGGCCAGGCTGGTCTTGAACTCCTGACCTCAGGTGAGCCACCTGCCTTGGCCTCCCAAAGTGTTGGGATTACAGGTGTGAGTCATCACACCCAGCCTCATTTCTATTTTTTTTTTTTAGAGATGGGGTCTTGCTGTGTTGCCCAGGATGGGCTCAAGCGATCCTCCTCCCTCGGCCTCCCAAAGTGCTGGGATTACAGGTGTGAGCTGCCACGCCCAGTCCCCCCTACTCATCTTTTAAGACACAGATGCTGCTCAGAACCCCCTCCATTGGAACATTCCCCTTGGAGCTAGGAGTCTGGGCCTCAGTTTCCTCATCTGTACATTGGTTGGACTTAAGGATCAGTGGTTCATGGCAGGGTCCAGGCTGAGCCACAGACTTGCTGTGACTTGGGGACTGCAATGAGCCCATCTCTGTCCACGTCAAGGGCTGCTTCTCGGCTCTGACCTTCAGCTGACTGTTGTGTTAAGAGGGTTACTGGTCCCCTTCTGGTGCGGGAGGGGTCTGTGGACCATCCACCCACAGTGACCCAGAGAGTCCCAGGTGGCTGTACTCATCTCACAGAGAAGGAAACTGGGGCTTAGGGCAGTCGGGGTGTGAGGCCAGGGTGCCTCCCCTCCCTGTCCCGTCTTTACCTCCGTCTGCACCATGGCCGGCCGCTGGGTTCGTAGCATCTTCACCGTCTGAAAGATGTCCACCACACCTTCGTACCGCATCCGCTCCAGCACGATGCTAAGCGTGATGAAGACGCCTGTCCTGCCCACGCCGGCACTGGTGGAAGTAAAGTGAGCACGACCGTTCAGGGGCAGGTGCTGGAGAGCCCTGATCTGACCACCTGATTCCCCGAGGACTCTTTTTTTTTTTTTTTTTTTGAGACGGAGTCTCGCTCTGTTGCCCGGGCTGGAGTGCAGTGGCCGGATCTCAGCTCACTGCAAGCTCCGCCTCCC
>NW_012108696.1:2996608-3007956 GCF_000951045.1 Mandrillus leucophaeus
CTAGGATTACAGGCATGAGCCACCATGCCTGGCCCTCACCCCCATTTTGTACACTCTCCGCCATTCGTTCACCCTGATAACTTTCCGTCCTTCACAATCCAATTGTACTGCTTTCTACAAGAGATGCTCCAACCTCATCCTCACCACTCCTCGCTACCCAGCTGTTCCTCTCCCCACATTTCCCAAACCCACCACGTCCCCTGTGACATCCAGGACCTCCACCCTCCAACCTTCACCATCCCATAGTGCACCCAGCTCTGCCCTTCCCAGCTCCTATTCACCATGATCCTCTGTCATCTTCTACTCTGTGCCATTTCAGGGCCCTACAGCACAACTCCGCTCCATCACTGTCCATAGCTCATCACTGATGACTCATCTTCTACAACCCAATAGTGGCATCATCTTTCATCCTCCACCATCCAACACCATCTTCCACCATCCGATAATAGTGCCATTTCTACCACCCACTGCTGGTAACTCATCTTCTGTTACACAACAGTCCCATCCAACACCATCTTCTACCATCCACCACTGGTAACTCATATTTCACCACCCAAAATCATCCAACACTATCTTCCACAACCTACTGCCATTATCATTCATCCTTTGCCATCCAATGGTGCTGTTTTCCACCATCCACCACTGGTAACTCATTACCTTCTGGCATCCAACAGTTCCACCCGACACCATCATCTTCCATCATCTACCACCATCCCCTCTTGGTAACTCATCCTTAACCATTCAATGATGGGATCTTCCACAGACTGTCTTCATTCCTCACTACTCAACCATTCTTCTTTCCAGTCTCTCTTCCCACCACCCAGTGGTGCCATCCAACCACATCATTCTCTGCCATCTTCCATCGTTCACAACTCAATGGTGCCATTTTCCACCATCCATCACTAACAATTCACTCTCCACCATCCAAAGGTACCATCTTCCACTGACATTCTCCATTCCCCATCATCTACCTTGTTCTAATCCCATTCTCCACCATCAAAATGGTGCCATCCAAAATTGTTATCTTCTGCCACCATTTGCCATCCAATGTACCATCTTTCCCTGATGTTTTACATTTTCCAAAATCTCCTTTCCCAACCCCATCTTCCTTAATCTTGTACCACCCATTGGTTTATACCATTGACTACTGATTGTTTACTGTCCTTTCTTAGTCAAAGTATTTCCCATTGATTTTCTCCACCCTCTGCTGGCCAAACATTCGCCCTCCTCCAATTCTTTCTCCATCCGCCACTGATAAAGCATCATCCTTCACTGACCCAAACTACCACATTCCACTGACATTCTCCATCCTGTTATGCAAGTGTTCTTCTCTCCATTTCCAGATTCCACCCCTCCAAGGGCACCATCTTGCACTGCTTGCAGCACAATGCCCAGTGATGGCTGTTCATTCAGCAGACTTCACCATCCTTTGGCGTCATCTTGGCCAACATTCCCCATCCTCTATCATCCCCTCACTGTATTCTCTACCATCATCGATCTTCCACCACTAACTTTGATCCTTTGTCACCCAACAGGGCCACCTTCCACTATGAGTCTTCATCTGTTGCCACCTAATACGTGGCCTTTCTCCCTCCACCTGACACTGCAGTCCTTCATTGAGCCAACACCATCCGTACTCATCTCTCCTCACCCAACGGTGCCAATCCCCACCATCTGACTCTCCTTGTCCCCCATCTACCACCCATCACCCTCAATTCCTCAAGTCCCTTTCAGCCTTTTAATATCATCCTCCACAGGTGGCTGCTTCCAGGGGAAAGCCCCATTCATTTCCTTGAATATCATCCCCTGGGACCATGTTCCCTAGTGCGTGGAGACACTACAGGGTCAGCACAGAGACAAGACCCTATCTTCCACCTATGCGATGGTAAGAGCAAGTGGCCAACTGGTCCGCTAACATTTCTCCTGATTCCTAGCGCTCATCCCTAACCCTCGGCCTTCGTATCCAACACCAAACAGGGCAGCCCTTTCCAGATCACTAAGGCAACAGCCTGTGGGGCCCAGCCTGACTCCAGCCCCTTCCGCCAATCTGTCTCTAGACTCACCCGGGCATCTGTGACCTTGAACTCTCGCAGGATATACTGAGGCATGTTGTATTCTGCCATCGGATCTACCACAAAGTACTGGTAGCGGGCAGAGCGCTCGGCCGGCCAGTACTGGTGACACTTCTCCTGCAGAGGAGAGGGTGGCCGTGGTCAGTGCTGTCTGAGCCACAGTCTGGTCCTCGCCCTTCCCCGCCGTGGTCCCTGGCTCACCCGGCCCATCTCCCGCAGCTTGGTCAGCATCACCACGATGGTCGAATTGTTCTCCCATAGCATGCGCCAGAAATCTTCCGTCGTCTCCGCCAGCGGCCCCTGTGTCGCGATGTAGGCCTTTTGCTGCCTGCAGGCATGGGGTGTGTGAGCCCAGGGCCGGCGGGGAGACCCAGCGTGGTCCTCACCTGATGCTGCCCCAGGAGGGTCAGGACCAAGCCAGCAACAGCTACACCTACCACCCCAACTGCCTGCCAGGAATGGATGCCGGGTGCACCACATCCCCTCCTGGTGATCCCGTTTTGCATGCAGGGAAACCACCAGCCTCATGACAAATTCAAATCCCTTGACAAAGCTGTGGGACTGTCCGCTAACCTCTCCTGATTTCTCCCCTCCACCTCCTTCAAGGACCACTGCCTTACTTTCAGCTGCTTGCATGGGCCCAGCTCTCAGCTCCGGGCCCTCGCACGTGTGGCACCCTCTGCCCGGAACGCCCTCCCCTCTCTTGCCAAGATTTCTCAATCTCAGTGCTATTGACATTTGGCACTGGATTGTTCTCTGGGACAAGCCGTCCCGTGTACTGTAGGATGCTGGTCCCCCCAGTCAGTGCCGGTAGTAGTCATCATGACAATAAGAAATATCCCCAGGGTGTCAGAATTACCCCAGTGGAGAACCACTGATATAGAAGAACAGGTGGAATCATATTATGGACAGCAGCCATCGGTTAAATATACATCTAAAGATGTGTATTTAAACAGCTCAGGACTGCCAGTATCTCTCCAGCTCTGTCTCCCACAAGACTTGAGGCCTCTTGAAAGCAGAGATGGGGTCCTTCTGGGGCCCCAAGGTGAGAAAGGCATGACACCTACCTGTAGCCATCAATGAAGCTGGCGTTGATGTAGTCAGAGCCCTCCACACCCCGGATGGGCTGCAGACAGACCCGTGTACTCTCATAGGGCATGATGTTCACCAGGCGGTTCTTGAACTTGTTACAAGGCAGATTGGCACTGATGAAGCGTGACGTGTGGGCCTTGGAATTGGCCAGCCGCTGTGGGGAGGAGGAGGCCAAGGGCCACCATTAGGATGAGGAAGGCTATGCGTTCAGCTGGAGCACCAATGGTGGATAGGTAGGTAGGGGCACCCCGCCGCCACCTTCTAGTCCCCATCGCTCGGGGCGAGCCTGGTTTTTGGCTCTTTGGGCCTCCTCCCCACCCTGCCCACGGCAGCCTCCACCCCGCTGGCACCTTGAACTCGAGTTCCATGCCAGTGACGTGCTCGCCAGGCTCCACCTGGGCCAGCTTCTGGATGTAGGCATAGAGGCTGCGTGCAGGTACTTCTGTGTTGCCACAGCCCACGGCCTCCAGCAGGGCCTCGTGGATGAAGCTGTACTGGTCCTCCGTCTGCACCATGTAGTTGCGCTGGGACCTCATGAGCGTCACGTGGCCATAGACGTCGACTGTCTTCTCTGGCTTGATCCGCTCCAGCATGGCGTCGATGACGATGAAGCAGCCTGTGCGGCCCACACCGGCACTGCGGGGACAGCCACGTGGAGTTCAGGGGGCTGCTGGGCTGCGGGGGCCGGGGGAAGCGGATGGGGCAGAGCGGGGTGGACGTACCTGCAGTGAACCACGATGGGGCCGGCATCTGGTGGGTTGCAGGTCTTGACTCTCCGCAGGAAAGCCAGGAAAGGCGTTGGGTATTCCGGCACGCCGTGGTCTGGCCACGCCGTAAACTGGAACTGGCGGACCTCGCGTTTCTCACTAGAGCCATTCTGGGGACCACAAGGATGTCACCTGTCACTCTGGCTCACCCTGCCGCCCATGTGCTGAAAATGCCCAAATGGCCGGGCGCGGTGGCTCATGCCTGTAATCCCAGCACTTTGGGAGGCTGAGGTGGGTGGATCACCTGAGGTCAGCAGTTCAAGACTGGCCTGACCAACATGGAGAAACCTTGTCTCGACTAAAAATACAAAATTAGCCGGGCGTGGTGGTGCATGCCTGGAATCCCGGCTACTCGGGAGGCTGAGGCAGGAGAATCGCTTGAACCCAGGAGGTGGAGATTGCGGAGATTGCACCATCGCACTCCAGCCTGGGCAACAAGAGCGAAACTCCATCTAAAAAAAATGCCCATGTCTGCACCTCCCAGTCTCCACGTCTCTAAGTGCCTGACTTGGGCTCTAGCTGCCCCTGGATGTTTCCAAGTAGAGAGTCTTGTGGACTCTTCACACACAACATGGTCAACTGTATCTGGCCTTCGTCCCAAACCTGCTCCCCCATCTTAGCTGAAGGTGGCTCCAAGTGGCTCCAACCTTCTGGGCACTCCGGCCACAGATTGAGAGTCACCCTTAACTCTCCCCTCTCACATCTAACACCTCACCCAGGACTGTCGGCTCTGCCTTCAAAGTCTATCCCGATCCACCTGCTCTTCTTCTCCATGGAGGCCAACCTGGGCTAGAACTGTCACCACCCTCTTTGCCCCAGACCTTGGCTCCCACCCAAGCCCCCCAGTCTGTCCTCCCTGCAGCAGCCAGAGGGCACCTGAGTGCCTGAGTCAGATCTGGTCCCTCCTCTGCCCACAGCCCTCCATGGCTCCTGCCTTCCACATGGTCGAAGCCCAAGTCTTCCCCAAGGTCCACAGGATCCTGCACGACCTGCCCTGTCCCCTCCCTGCCCTCCCCGCTGTTCCTCTTACACGCCAGGCACGGTCCTGCCCCAGGGCCTCTGCGTAGGCTACACCCTCTTACCTGAAATGCTCTTCTCCCAAATTTCCCTATCATACCCTCTTCCAGGTCCCCGACACTGTTTTTCTCCCCTATTCTTCTCCTTCAACACGTAAGCTTTCTTGACGTTTCATAGTCATGGTCTGTGTCTTGTATACTAGACTGTTAAGTCCCCCAAGGGCAGAACGTTTTGTCTGTTTAGGTCCCTGTTGTGTGCTTGTGTCCAGGTTAGCGAGTGAGACATAACACGTGTTTAATGTGTGTGAGTGAACCAAGAATTCTCACTCACTCTTGTCCATATACTCAGTTTTCTGGTACTTAGATCAAGCAGGTGCCTGATGGTGCAATGACCTGGCTGGGTGTTGGGGATACATCATGATGCCAGTAGCGCCTCCCCTCCCCATTATAACAACAACAAATGTCCCCTGGATGGCAGAATTGTCCTAATTCAGAACCACAGATGGAGAAAAACAGATGGAACCACACTATGGACAGCAGCCATCAGTTAAATACGTATCTAAAAGATCTTCTCCATCGCAGCCCTGACTTCACAAGGCTGCTAGTATCTGTCCATCTCTGTCTGGACACTCCTTGAAGGCAGGGCTGGGGCCCTGCTGAGGCCCCATCATAGGCTCAAGCTGGGTGAGGCCAGAGGACAGTGGGCAAAGAGGACCTGGGGCATGAGTAAAGGCAAGAGGAAATCAGGCTCATTGCTGAGTTGGGCTCTGCCAGCTTTGTCCTGCCGTGGGTGGAAACAAGCAGTGTCCTCTCTGAGCCTCAGTTTCCCCCTCCACGGAAGTGGGTTCCACGAGAATGAAGTCAGTCTGGGTAGACACACTCGGCTTTCTCTCTGTCCTATGGGGAGTGCCCTGGGTAGAAGCTGGGGCCCTCTGCCTCCCTTCCAACACATTCCTCCACCTTCAGCCCCCAGCCCGGGCCTCACCTTGTGCAGAGAGAATGTTCTGACGCAGAACGTGGCCAGCTCGATGGTGTCCAGCAACGTGACCTGGATGAAGCCGTAGGTCTCCGTGCCTCTGTTGGGCCAGTACTGATCACACTTGATCTAGACCGGGCAAGACAATAGGCGTCAGCAAGGTCCAGGCTGGCTGGCGAGGGCTTGAGGGCCGTGGGGTCCAAGGCTCACCCGTGACTTCTCCTCCAGCCGCGTCATCATGACGATAGTGGCCGACCGCTGCTCCCACACCATACGCCAGAAGTCCCCAAAGGTCTCGGGCAGCGGCCCCTGCGTGGCAATGTACGCGTTCTGACGCCGGTAGCCATCCACGTAGTTGGCATTGATGTAATCACTACCCACGATGCCTGCAGCCGGGGCGAGAGGCCAGGGATCTGTGGGGGCTGTCTTGCCAGGCTAGCTCTGTCTGGCCAACCACTTCCTGGAAGTTCACTCTGACTGCTCCCAGATTGTCCCCAAGGTGACCATGGGACGTGTACTTCACAGTTTCTCCCCGTCAGTGCTATCACCATTTGGGGCCAGATTGCTCTCTGTGGTGGGGCCGTTCTGGGCACTACAGGGTGCCGAGCAGCATCCCTGCCCTCCACCCACTCCGTGCCAGCAACATTTCTTCCCCCCAAGATGTGACAATCAAAGATGTCCCTGGACACTGCCAAATGTCCCCGGGCAGCAGAACTGCCCTGATTGATCACAACTGATGCAGAGGGAAAGATGAAGCCATGTTAGAGACAGCAGTCATCAGTTAAATACATATCTAATAGAGACAGCAGCCATCAGTTAAATATATATCTAAAGATGCCCAGTGGCCTCCAGCTGGAGCTGGACCAGGTCTATAACCAGAATCAGGCCTCAGTGGCCAAGGGGAGACATGGGATCTAGCACTTTCTGTGCAGTGGGGAAGGGCAGGTTAAGACCGGGGGTCTCTGAGCTACCTTCAATGGGCTGGAGGATGACGCGGGAGTGGTCATAGGCGATGACGTTGGCGTACCGGTTCTTCGGCTTGTTCACTTCCAGGTTGGAATGTTCCCATGTGAACTGCTGTCCAGGGTCGATGGACTGGAGAGGAAGGGGAGGGCGTGGGTGTCAGGGTAGGTGCCTGTGAGGCCAAGGTGATGAGGGCGGGAGGCGGAGGGCGGGCTCACCTCATACTCCTGGGAGAGCTTGAGGCTGTCGTTGGCCTTGAGCCGCTCCGTGTGCTCTGCCATGTCTGCGATGGGGATTGGCGGGTGGCTAAGCATACCTACAGGATGGAGCAGACCCCGCCGGGGTTGGTCACTAGGGGGCCGGCCGGGGACTGGGGGGAAGGGGGTGCTCTACGTGTGAGTCTGCGATGGGCGAGCTGTGGTTAGAAGGGCGTGGCTGGGGTGGGGCTTGGCAGGAGGGGAAGACTCAGGGTGGCTCACGAAGGGGCTGGGACCCCAGGCCTAGGGGACTCTAAAGGCAGCAGGTTTGAGGCCGCTGCTCGGGGCAGAGCCTGATACCCCTGGAGGGGCCTGGATCACAGTGTTGGCACATCCTGCTTCCTTCTGACCAGGCTGGGGGTGCAGGGGCTGGCAGAAGGGTCACCCCGGAGGTGTCAAGCTCCCAGTGCCTTGAGCCAAGAAGCAAGTCTGTTGCACAGAAATTAAATGGCAGATGCAGCTGGCTGGGCTTTGGAAATACTGTCCTTGGGTGGGTGACTGACACCCCTTACTGTCCCTGTGGGAGCAGAGGCACTAAATCCTCTTCCAGGTAGAGGTGAGGGACTGGAGAGGGGTAACAGTATGTGTGCATGTATGTGAGGGGAGTGAGGGGCCCGCATCTGTCCCTGCACTTGTTTGGGGCAGGAGCAGGTGCAAGAAGGCCCTGGCCTGAGAGCTCTTATCCTTTCAAGCCCCGCCGGATGGCTGCTGGAGGCGCTGGGTGTGGGCTCAATTGTCCTTTCCCAATATCTGGGTCTGCAGAACCCTGACCTCTCCTGGGACCTGTGTACCGGATGTTCAGCTCTCAGGTGGTTTCCAGGCCAGTTGGTAACATCTGATGTTCTGAGCCTCTCGTGTGTCTCTAGCTTCCCCCCAAGAGCTCACATCTAAGGGGCCTGCCTGTCATGTGGGCACGTGCGGGGTACATACGTGCCTCACCCACATCCCTGACACACACACACACACCACATACACAGCAGTAACACACAGCCACCTAAGGGCCCAATGGACCAACCCCCTGCCCTCTTCCAGGAGCCAGCACAGGACAGGTGGGCAAGGGCCGGCGGTGGGTGGGCGCGTGGACAGAGACAGGAGGCAGGATGGAGAAACCAAAGAGGAAACGAACAGGGGGGCGAAAGGAAGCCAAAAACAGACACAGAAACTAACTTTCAAAGTGAAACCCCGGCTCCCTGAGGGGGCTCCTGAGGCCTGAATCTGCAAACAGCAAACAATAAATAAATGAAAACATGCAGGGGGTGGGGGGGGTTCCACCTCTGCCTCCCCCACCCCTCACTGGCTGGCGGATGCAAAGGGCAGAGCAATGCGGACAACATGGGGGACGCACAGCCACCTGGGCCCCCACCTGTGGACTCACGATAGCTGCTAACTGTGTACCCCTCTGGCTGGACGCCAGTCAGTCCTGGTCTTGACCCGTCACTCTGGAAGGACTCCAAAGTGCTAGGTTCTTCTGTCTATAAATCCCCTCCCCCAGACCAGCCTGGCCTTGGGTCCCCTCTGTTGAGGTCAGCAGAGGGCATTCTGAGGAAGGAGGATGCAGGATGGTGAAGGAGAAGCTGGGGGAGCAGGGAAAGGACATATGGGCCCATGCCATGAGCTTCAAGGAGGACAGCAGCCATCAGTTAAATGCACATGTTGAAAATCCTTATTTGGATGGAAACAGAACAGACATAAGCTAGTCCAGAGACAGAAATGAAACGGGAACACATTGGCAGTGAATTATGAAACTCTTCATGATCCCTTTAGGAGACTTGCAGCCATCAATTACATGCACATTTAAAATCCTCATTTGGCTGAAAAACCAAAGCAACATGAATCAGTACAGAGGTACGAAAGGGAAGAGAATACACGAGGGGTGATACATGAGGCCCTGCATGATCCCTTTATGAGGACGGCAGTCATCAGTTAAATACAAATGGTCAAACTCCTCATTTGGATGAAAACAGAAGTGACACAAGCCAGTCCAGAGACAAAAAGAAGAAAGTACATCAGGAATGGCATGTGAGGCTGTGTACGAGGCTTTAAGGAGGACTAAAGACATCAGTTAAATACAAATGTTTAAAATCTCCGTTTGGTTGGAAAATAGAGTTGATATGAATCAGTTCAGAGATAGGAAGTGGAGACCGGTACAGTTGGAAGGACAGATGTAACCAGGCTGTGAACCCATAAGGAGAATAGCAGCCATCAGTAAAATGAAAAATTTCTTACTTGGTTAGAAGCAGCTGGCATGAGCCCATGAAGAAGGGGGTGATGGTGGAGTTTGTAAATCATACATGGAAATGATCAAGGATAAGACCTTGATTCAGTTCTCCTTGACTGGCAGGTGACTTTATAGGGAACTGTAAAGAGGCATGAGCCCCAGCAGCCATGGTGGGAAGAGGTACAAGGCGTGGGGCAGGTATAATTTCTGTACCTTGCTAGGGATATATCCCAAGGGAGTGTGGAAAATGGCTGAGGGCAAACCTTAACTCTCACCACTGAGGAACATTAAAACTAGAGAGATAAACAGAAGAACAGCTCTTTCTGCCCAAAGAAATGAGGGGTAGTTTTGTGTTTTCTCCGTTTTTTATTTTTAAACATCATCTTTAGGCTCCTGAAGAGGACAGCAGCTATCAGTTAAATGTTAACTTAAAAAGTCTCACTTGGTTGTAAGCAGAACCAACCTATGAGTTCCAAGCCCAGATCCACGTAGAGTGGGAGGTATTTGGGAATCAAGAATGTGGCTGCACCAAGCATAGTTCAGAGGGGGCCAATGAGGGGCCCCCAGGGTGGCAGCTACTGCTTCTCACCAGCTATCTCCCCTGTTGGTGGTATCCCTGGTACCAGGGATAAGTACATACCTGGAGTCTGGAAGTTAATGCGTCTCATTTCTACAGGGTCCTTGGGGTGGTGAGGGGCGAGGTCAGCATTGTTCAGGAGGCATTTGGTGCGAGGTTCTGAGTCCTTGCGTTTACTTTAGGAGAAGCAAGCAGAACAGTCCAGTTAGTACTGGGACATGTTCATGTGTGAATACAATTCAGGCCCCAGGAATGTATGGTCGGAAAAGGACTGTATACCCATATGACTGGGGTTTCCAGGACCAAGTACGGATACATGTATGAGCTGTGGGGGCAGCCAGACATCCCCTCTCCCGTGGGCACAGTATCAACCCATTCCCTGTCTTCCTCCTCTTGCCTGAAGCCTCCAGGGGGTAGGGCTGGTTCTTACCTGTCAGGTTTGCTGTTCCCGAAAGCAGACACAGGTGAGAAGGGGGGAAAAAAAGAAAGGTGAGGGTGTGCTGGCCACAAAGGGCTTAGTCTGTGACTCTCAGTGGCTTCCTTAACCTCCCTGAGCTTTGGTCTCCTCTGGAAAATGGCGTTCCTCTTTCTTGTTTGTCCCCCTGCCTATTGATACCACAAGGAGGCTTATCTCAGCCCTCCCTTTCTAAGCTGGGACATGCCCCATGGGGCCACTATAACTGCTATCCTCATTGAACTTGGATGCAGGCAGCCTCTACCCCAAATCATCTTGCTGAGGTGAAGACAGGGGTTAACAGGAGAAGCCAAGCCACTGGCCTGCTTTGAGCCCTAGCTCTGCCATTCCCATGCTGTGTGACCTTGATCAAGTGGCTTAACCTCTCTGAATTTCCATTTCCCCATGTGTACAACAGAGACCCTTAGTGATGATTCTCTGAGACAAGTCCTCCCTCCTTTTCCAGGAAGCCCTCCCTGCTGTCAAGTCAGGGAGGACATGCGGCTTACTTCTTGTAGAGCAGGATAGCAATGACAATGCAGATTATGAAGACCACGGCCAGCACAGGCCCAATCACCCAGATAAGCCCCTCCTCGCCATCCACGATGGGCTGGGGGTCCGGGTTATCCAGCTGGAAGGGGTCTGAGAAGGGACTGGCTGCAAAGGTCTGCAGGGAAAGGGGGGGTCTCCATCAGTGTCCACCGTCCTTGCAGTGGCCAGATGGGTCTTTCTCAAACACAAACCCATGTTTCTCCCCTGCTTTAGATCCTCCTATATTCCTAGAACCTTGACTCTGGTGGCCCATATGACCTGGTCCCTGCCAGTCTTTGCTCTCCCCATTCCCTTCTCTGCTCCAGCCACTCTGAAATCCTTTCTGTACCTCCCAGACTTTTGCACATGCAAATCCTGGGATGCTTTCTCTTTTTGTTTTTTTTTTTTTTTTTTTGAGACTGAGT
>NW_012108696.1:3012926-3014930 GCF_000951045.1 Mandrillus leucophaeus
TATTTTTAATTCTTTTCCTTTAATACAATTTTTTTTGAGTTGGGGGCCTTGCTCTGTCGCCCAGCCTGGAGTGCAAGGGTGAGATCACGGCTCACTGCAGCCTCAAACTCCTAGGCTCAAGTGAGCTTCCTGCCTTGGCCTCCCAGAGTGCTAGGATTATAGGCCACTGCACCCAGATGGGGTTATTTATTTATTTGAGACAGAATCTTGCTCTCTCTCCCAGGCTGAAGTGCAGTAGCCCCATCTTGGCTCACTACAAGCTCCACCTCCTGGATTCAGCATTCTCCTGCCTCAGCCGCCTGAGCAGCTGGGATTATAGGCATTCACCACCACACCCGGGTAATTTTGTATTTTTAGTAGAGACGGGGTTTCGTCATATTGACCAGGCTGGTCTTGAACTCCTGACCTCAGGTAATCCACCTGCCTCAGCCTCCCAAAGTCCTGGGATTACAGGCGTGAGCCACCGCGCCCAGCCTGGGGTTGTGATTTTTAAAAGTGGATCTCAAGGCTGGGTGCAGTGGCTCATGTCTGTCAGTAATCCCAGCACTTTGGGAGGCTGAGATGGGCAGGTCATTTCAGGACAGGAGTTTGAGACCAGCCTGGCCAACATGGTGAAACCCGGTCTCTACTAAAAATACAAAAATTAGCCGGGTGTGGTGGTGCACGCCTGTAATCTCAGCTACTCAGGAAGCTGAGGCAGGAGAATCACTTGAACCCGGGAGGTGGAGATTGCACGGAGCTGAGATCGCATCACTGCACTCCAGCCTGGGTGACAGAGCAAGACTCTGTCTTTAAAAAAAAAAAGGTCTCAAAAAAGCCTCACTTAAGAAACAAAGACTTGAAGGAAGAAAGAGGGGAACCACGAGAAGATCTGGGGGGAATCGTGCTCCAGGAAGCGGGAATGGCCCATGTAAAGGTGCAGAGCTGGCACGGGGCTAGGGGCACATAAGGCACAGTGAGGAAGTGAGGACTCAGAGACCCAGTAAAGGAAAACATTGATAGGTGCTGCAGCAGGTCCTCCTCCTTCCATTAATAAGGCAGCCATCTCCTGCCTTGTTTATTTGGCCCTTGCTCAGGCACCTGCCCAATACCCATGGGACATAAAGACATCCAAAATCCCACCCCTGCTCGTGCTGAGACAGGTTACAGGGTCAGGCAAAGAAGGGGGGGAAAGCTGGGCTGTATACATGAAAATGGACTTCTCTATTGCAGGACTTATCAGGGCCTTTAATGGACTGCTATGAATACCTAGGGTGGTGGGGAGAGCAGTGTATGCAGTGGGTTCTGCTTAGGAAACACAGCTCTAATACAATGTCCCTGAGAGAGGAGGGAAATGCCCTGCTGGCTAAAAGAAGGGAGGGAGAGATCACAGGAGGCTGCCTGGAGGAGGTGGCATTAGAGCTAGATACTGGAGGATGCAGACAAGGTGGGCGAAGGGAATAGTGTGGACAAGGACAGGCGCCGTGTCCAGCTGGGAGGCCTGAAAGGTGGGATACACAGTCAGTGGTGTGGCTACAAGGGTCCCCAAGGAGAGGGTAGGTGTGGGGACTGGGATGGAAGCCACAGAAGCCCGCTGATTGCTCCTAAAAACCCAGAGCTTGTTCCGTCCGCTCCCTCCACTCCACTCCCTGAGTTTTCCTCTGAGCCGTGCCCTCTGCCCGGTGTACCCTCCCCTCACATCTTCACAGCAGTCTCTTTTTCTTAATTCAGCTCCACTTTGGCTGGAAAAAAAAGCCAGCCCCTTGGGGATGATGGAAGGGACAATGGAGGGGCTAGAAGGGGAAACTGAGTCAGGACCACCAACAGAAAGGTGGCTTCCTGGTGCGTGTGGGGGAAGACAGGTGTACCACCGTGAAATAACCACCAAGCCGGGGCGATCAGAGCCCGGATGGTGGAAGCACAGGGGACTAGGGGGCCCAGAAGGACCAAGATTGTGGGATGAGGCAATCAGGGAAGGCTTTCTAAGGGAGGTGTACCTTGAGCTGAGACCTAAAGGCAGAGGAG
>NW_012108696.1:3015250-3018057 GCF_000951045.1 Mandrillus leucophaeus
AGCCAGGATGGTCTCGATCTCCTGACCTCGTGATCCGCCCGCCTCGGCCTCCCAAAGTGCTGGGATTACAGGCTTGAGCCACCGCGCCCGGCCTACTTTCTCTTTTTGAACTCCTACTCACCCCGCAACGCCCCAGACCTTGGAAGGTCTCTTCCTCTTAAGAAATCTTCGTTTCAGGATCCCTCCACTCCCAAGTCTTCCCCACTGCCCAGCCCTGACCACAGAGAGCTGCCTGTGACTGACCACAGAGGATCTGCCTCTGGTTTTGAGGTCAAGGCCCTGGGAAATGGGGTCTGCCTCATTCAGAGGTGTGTCTGGCAGACACCATTCAGGACTTACAGGCTCGCTTTTCTGAAGCACAGCAAGCACAAAGAGGACATAGCGGTGGCCAGGCTCAAGGCCCCGGTTATCAAAGCCGCCATACTGCTTCTGGTCGCCGGGGTGGAAGGTGGGTGGCAGCACAGAGAAGCGAGCTGCGATATAGGGCCGGGGCACCTCCAGCTGACGCGAGTGCCGCAAGCTGCGCCTCTGTAGCCGTGAGATGTCCTGGATGAGCTGCAGGAACAGAGTCATGGGTGGCTCAGAGCTCAGCTGGGAGCAACAGAGCACGTGAAAGCTGGGACATATCTGGGCCCTGCAGGTTTGGCCCCAGACCCTCACCTCCTCCAGATCCATGTCCTCCGGGCTACCCAGCGGGGTCAGGAATTGGCCTCCGCGAGACTTGCGCAGTGGCACCATCACAATGAAATAGCTCCTGTAGGGAGAAGGGTAAGAGTCAAAGGGGGCCGTCAATAGGGATGACCAAGGGATGCTACATGGGGGCAAATGGGGGAGGCCGTTTCTCTGAGTCTTCCCTTCTGTTCATACAATAAGCCTGTTCCCCTGTGCCCCATCCACAAATGCCACAGTTGCTGACTCAGGCCTCCAGGCCTTGGATCACGCTGTACTTTCTGCCTAGAAGGCTTACTTCATGTAATTCTCATTATTGAACTCCTATACATCCTTCAAAGCCCCAGCTTCAATGCCCACATAGCCTTGTAGCCCTTAAATCTTCTCTGCCTCTGAGGCAGAGTGCTCCTTTCCCCACTGGGGACTCTCAGCTTTGCGTCCCCACCAGTTGGGAAGCCCAGAACCAAATCCTTTCAGGGACCCTAGTATTACCCAGTGGAGGGTCAGGAATATGGGATATCAGGAAATGCTGGAAGAGCAGACACAGGGCACATTTAGTGACAATGGCTCATGAGAAGCACTGAATCTTGGACGACCCCATGAACTGGGGCTGATAGGGTCCGTGTTTCATAGGCAAGGAAACTGAGGCACAGAGAGGGCACGTGGCTTGCCCTAGCCACATAGCAGGCTGATAGGGGTGACAAGGAACCCAGAGTATGGGCGTGAACATACTGGACAGGCACGGGGCTCTGGCCGTCAGGAAGATACACCATGATGAAGCCATCGGCGTCGGGCTTGGGGGCAACACTGGGCTTGCCGTTGAGCAGGTTGAAGGCGGTCCATGCGGTGACTGTCTGCTGGAGGCCACCCAGGCTGCTGCCGCGATTGGTCAGCACAAAGTTATAGAAGGTGTGGGGCTTGAGGTGTGTGATGAGCTTCTTGGTGGTGCGGCCATCCACATCCAGTGTGAGCCCGTTGTACTGGATCTGTGGACCAGGGCTAGCTCAGCAGGGTCTGGTGGGCTCAACACCTGCCCATGGATTGAGCCCCAGCTCCAGGCTGAGTCCCCCACCCTGACTGAGCCCTGATCCCACTGAACCCTGACCCTAGGCAGAAATCCAACATTGACTGATCCCTGATCCCAGGCTGAGTCCCCAACTCTGACTGAGCCCCAACCTCACTGAACCCTGACCCCAGATTGTGCCTAAATTCCAGCTGAGCCCTGACCCTAGGTGGAAAACCACTTTGACTGAGCCCTGATCCCACGCTGAATCCCCAGTCCTGACTGAGCCCCAATCCCAATGAACCCTGAACCCAGACTAATCCTGAATTCCAGCTCAGCCCCGACCCTAGGTGGAAACCTACCTCTGAGATCTGATCCTAGACCAATTCCTGATCTCAGACTGAATCTCAATCCCAGGCTGACCTCCGATCCCAGACTTGGCACCAACTTCAGACTAAACTCCGACCTCAGGCTAAGTACCAACTCTGAGTCCCAATCTTGACTATGCTTCAGTCCCAGCTGAGCCATGATCTAAGGCTGAGCCCCAACTCTGATTTCCAATATGGACCAAATCTTAATCCCAGACTGAACCTCAGTCCCAGCTAAGCCACAATCCAAGGTTGAGCCCAACACTGATCCCCAATATTGACTGAACCCCAATTCCAGCTGACCTCAATTCCAGCTGGGTCCCAAGTCTGATTCCCAGTATTGACTAAGCCTCCATCCTAGCTGAGACCCATCTCTGACTGAGCCCTGATCCCTGACTTCACACCAACTCCAAACTGAGCCTTAACCCCTGCCGAACTACAACCCCTGACCCTGCCTGCCTGCCTGCCTATCTGCCTATCTGCCTGCTGGCTGGGCAGTCGCACCTTGTACGGCGTGGGCGAGTTGTAGTTGTCAGGGAACTCCCAGCTGAGCAGAACCGATGTCTTCATGATCATTTTCACCTTGAAGTTCTTGGGCGAGACTGCCAGGGAGGTGGCCGAGCAGGGAGAGAGCAGAAGAGAGGCCCCGTGAGTGCCTGGCACCAGGCGGCATGAATCGGGGTGGGGTGGGGCGGCCCAGGCGCTCCCTGTCGTCCGCTGTGCCCATGCCCACGGCCTTCCTGCCTGGCCCTGGCCCGGCCCTGCCC
>NW_012108696.1:3019952-3025229 GCF_000951045.1 Mandrillus leucophaeus
CTGTCTTTAAAAAAAAAAAGGTCTCAAAAAAGCCTCACTTAAGAAACAAAGACTTGAAGGAAGAAAGAGGGGAACCACGAGAAGATCTGGGGGGAATCGTGCTCCAGGAAGCGGGAATGGCCCATGTAAAGGTGCAGAGCTGGCACGGGGCTAGGGGCACATAAGGCACAGTGAGGAAGTGAGGACTCAGAGACCCAGTAAAGGAAAACATTGATAGGTGCTGCAGCAGGTCCTCCTCCTTCCATTAATAAGGCAGCCATCTCCTGCCTTGTTTATTTGGCCCTTGCTCAGGCACCTGCCCAATACCCATGGGACATAAAGACATCCAAAATCCCACCCCTGCTCGTGCTGAGACAGGTTACAGGGTCAGGCAAAGAAGGGGGGGAAAGCTGGGCTGTATACATGAAAATGGACTTCTCTATTGCAGGACTTATCAGGGCCTTTAATGGACTGCTATGAATACCTAGGGTGGTGGGGAGAGCAGTGTATGCAGTGGGTTCTGCTTAGGAAACACAGCTCTAATACAATGTCCCTGAGAGAGGAGGGAAATGCCCTGCTGGCTAAAAGAAGGGAGGGAGAGATCACAGGAGGCTGCCTGGAGGAGGTGGCATTAGAGCTAGATACTGGAGGATGCAGACAAGGTGGGCGAAGGGAATAGTGTGGACAAGGACAGGCGCCGTGTCCAGCTGGGAGGCCTGAAAGGTGGGATACACAGTCAGTGGTGTGGCTACAAGGGTCCCCAAGGAGAGGGTAGGTGTGGGGACTGGGATGGAAGCCACAGAAGCCCGCTGATTGCTCCTAAAAACCCAGAGCTTGTTCCGTCCGCTCCCTCCACTCCACTCCCTGAGTTTTCCTCTGAGCCGTGCCCTCTGCCCGGTGTACCCTCCCCTCACATCTTCACAGCAGTCTCTTTTTCTTAATTCAGCTCCACTTTGGCTGGAAAAAAAAGCCAGCCCCTTGGGGATGATGGAAGGGACAATGGAGGGGCTAGAAGGGGAAACTGAGTCAGGACCACCAACAGAAAGGTGGCTTCCTGGTGCGTGTGGGGGAAGACAGGTGTACCACCGTGAAATAACCACCAAGCCGGGGCGATCAGAGCCCGGATGGTGGAAGCACAGGGGACTAGGGGGCCCAGAAGGACCAAGATTGTGGGATGAGGCAATCAGGGAAGGCTTTCTAAGGGAGGTGTACCTTGAGCTGAGACCTAAAGGCAGAGGAGGAGCCAACCAGCAGGAGAAAGGGTATTCTGGCAGAGGGAACAGCCCAAGTAAAGGCTGAGAGAACAAAGGGGTCCGAGGTGGCTGTTAACTGTTTCTGTCTGGTGGGGAACAGGAAGTGAGTGACAAAGGAGGCAGGGGTGGGGGGGGCCACGCTGGGCCCTGGATACCCGCCTGACCAGCCCTCACACCTGTCTCACTGTTCCTACTGCCTGGTGCACCCTCTGCCCGCCCTTGGGAGCTCAAGGACTCTGGAGGCACGCTCTGGTGCCAGTGGCGGGGGGGAGGGCAAAGAGGCCGTAGGTAGGGGGTGGGCGGGTCGCATACCTGCTCCCTTGGTCACAACCACCTTGGGTTTGCTGCGAGCGCCATCGCCCTTCATGGTGTAGGCGGCTACCGTGATGGAGTACGCGGTCTCAGGCTGCAGGTTTGTGATGACCATCTCCTGCGGGCAGGGCTGGGGGTCAGCACCATGGCTGGGGCTGGGAGCAGCCCTGCCCACCCCCACTCCCTGTGCTGAGATCAAGCAAGGAAGATGCAGGGCCCGGATCACGGGCAGAGACGTGCACACAAGCTCATGCAGAGACCAAGACACGTAGCATGGCCATGCTCAGAGGGTACATGCAACAACCCAACCCACTGTCACTTGCCAGGACCAACTGGGTCCTCTCTGCTCTGCTCCCCTCACTCCCGCCATCACCCCTGACAGTCTGTCCTCCCCACAGCAGCCAGAGGGCGCCTGTGAGCACTGGAGTCAGGGCCCGTCCCTGCTCTCCCCACAGCCCTCCATGGCTCCCACCCCTCTGGGGGTCAAAGCCCAAGTCTTCCCTGTGGCCCACAAAGGGTTCTCCTTGCTGTTCCTCCAATGCACCAGGCACAGCCTGCCTCAGGCCCTTTGGCACTGGCCTTCCCTTCTGCCTCTACACCCACTGGTGTGCTGGAGGTGTCCTGTACCAACTGCTTAAATTTTCAGGAATTTTGTGAGCCACTTATGAAGCAGAGCTGTTATTAAAAGTTAAACTGTATAAGGCTGGGCGCAGTGGCTGATGCCTGTAATTCCAGCACTTTGGGAGGCCAAGGCAGGAGGATCACTTGAGGTTAGGAGTTTGAAACCAGCGTAGCCGACATGGAGAAACTTTGTTTCTACTAAAAATACCTAAAAAAAACAACAACCAAAAAAAGCCAGGCGTGGTGGCCCACGCCTGTAGTCCCAGCTACTCAGGTGGCTGAGGCAGGTGGATCATTTGAACCCAGGAGTCGGAGATTGCAGTGAGCCAACATGGTGCCACTGTACTCCAGTCTGGGTGACAGAGCGAGACTCTGTCTCAAAAATAAATAAACTGTGTAAAGTTACAATCAACTAAGTTATATTGAAAGCAAAGGCAATAAATACAGCAAACCCACCCTTTCTAGCTATTGCAATATGGTTTCTGTTATCTCTTTGGGTATCTGTAAGGTTACTGCTTTGAGATCATCTCATCTATTGCATCTGTAGAGTAGAAATACACGATGATGAGCTACGCACCTCCCAGGTAGCTTGAGATTGACATGGTGGGAAGTATTTACACCACGGAAATGGTCAAATGCTACAAAATAGGACCGCCCCCTTCTGCCCACCCAGAGAGCTGATTTTTACTTTTATCTCTTATTGAGACAGGGTCTCACTCTGTTGCCCAGGCTGGAGCGCAGTGTGTAATCATAGCTCACTACAGCCTCGACCTCCTGGGCTCAAGCGATCCTCCCGCCTCAGCCTCCCAAGTAGCTGGGAATACAGACGTGCACCCTCCACACGCCTGGCTAATGATTATATTTTTTGTAGAGATGGGATCTTGCCATGTTGTCCAGGCTGGTCTTAAATTCCTACCTGCCTCTGCCTCCCAAAGTGCTAGGATTACAGGCACGAGCCACTGTGCCTGGCTGAGAGCTGATTTTTAAACATTTATCTCACCATCTAAACCCCATCCCCACCACAGCTGTAACCATTTTTTTTGTTTGTTTGTTTTTGTTTTTTGAGATAGAATTTCGCTCTTGTTGCCCAGGCTGGAGTGCAATGGCATGGTCTCGGCTCACTGCAATCTCTGCCTCCTCGGTTCAAGCAATTATCCTGCCTCAGGCTCCCAAGCAGCTGGGATTACAGGCACGCGCCACCACGCCTGGCTAATTTTGCATTTTTAGTACAGACACGGTTTCACCATGTTGGTCAGGCTGGTCTCGAACTCCTGACCTCGGCTGATCGGCCCGCCTCAGCCTCCTGAAGTGCTGGGATTACAGGCGTGAGCCACCGTGCCCAGCCAATGTGTGTTTTGTTCTGATTTAACATCCCTCTCACTAGAGTATGACTGTTAGGGAGGAGGAGCTCTTGTCACTACCACATCCTCAGCATCTAGCATATAGTAGGTGCTCAATAAATGACTACTCGTCCAATGAATGACAGCACAGAACACTCCTGAGCACACGGACTTGTATAACACCTGCGCACATGCTCACAGCATCATGTGTTCCCGTGTCTGCAAGCACACAATCCCCTTAGCACAGGCTGACATGCCTGGGAACGGTAGGGTGGACCCAGGCCAGGGGGACAAGGAGGGGTGATGGGGATGCACAAACAGGGTCTCCTGCCCCTGAGCCTCACAGTCCATCCCTCCCAGGGTCTCTGCGGGAAGAGCAGGGTTGGAGCCCAGGTGGGAACATTCCCTCTAGATCCAGTGTGGGTGAGAGACGGGAGGCATCGGAGCATGTGGGACCAGTGCCTGTTTGGTTATTAGAGATGGGGTCAGCCAGGCCCAGTGGCTGGTGCCTGTAATCCCAGCTACTTGAGAGGCTGAGGCAGGAGGGCAGCTTGAACCCAGGAAGTGGAGGTTGCAGTGAGCCGAGATGACGCCGCTGCACTCTAGCCTGGGTAATAGAGTGAGACTCCATCTCAAAAAAAAAAAAAAGAGACAGGATCTCCCTCTGTTGACCAGGCCGGACTGCAGTGGCGCCATTTCGGCTCACTGCAATCTCCGCCTCCCGGGTTCAAATGATTCTCCTGCCTCAGCCTCCTGAGTAGGTGGAATTACAGGCGCCCACCACCACACCAGGCTAATGTTTTCTATTATTAGTAGAGATGGGGTTTGGCCCTGTTGGCCCAGCTGGTCTTGAACTCCTGACCTCAGGTGACCTACCTGCCTCAACCTCCCAAAGTGCTGGGATTACAGGCATGAGCTACCATGCCCGGCCAAAGGACCAGTGTCAATTTAATATCAGACTTGGGGTTCTCAGCAGAGGCTGGTGCTCCCGTTTTCGGGGCAGGGAGATAGCCCAGAGAGAGGCAGCAACTTGCCCAAAGTCACACAGCAATTCCTCTCTGGTTTAAAGCACTGTGGGGTTGTAACCAGGGTATCACAGATATCCTTCCCCACTCAGGCCCTGCTGACACCTCTCATCACCCGGGGGCCAGAATGAAGAGGACAGCATGTCCAGAGAGAGGCATTTCTAGGTCAGATAGGGCTGAATTGAGCGTCATTAAAGGCTGGGGCTGGGTCTAACAGGAGAGGAGACATACTCACAGGAGGAACGACTAAGGGCAGGGGAAGGACCCAGGAGGCCTGATCCCCGCCAACGTCAGGAGCCATTAGGGTGAGAGGGTTCAGGGATGACCCTCAGGTCCTGGTGCTCCAGCCACCCCTTGGGTCTGCACCCTGGGGCGCACGGTGGTCAGAGTATCCCATTTCCCTGGGGCAAACACCGAGGCTGGGCGCTCCAAGAGGTAATGGGGGCGCGAAGGGCGCACGGGAGGGCCCAGAGGAGGAGACCGTTTTACTACTGATAATAAGGGGCGAGCAGGAGTCACAGCACAGCACGGCCCGCGGGAAGCGCACAGTAGTGGGTGGGTGGCCAGGGGCGCTACTTACATATTCGGCCGTGTCATCCGTCTCCCACTGAGCGCGGGAGGAGGCGGCAGGGGAGAGAGGAGGGAGGTGAGCGGGGGAGGCCAGAGATGGAGAAAGAGATGGAGAAAGAGAAGCAAAGGTGGGGGGAGCGCAGGGGAGCGCAGGGGCCCGCCCCCGCCCGGAGCCCG
>NW_012108696.1:3025279-3027890 GCF_000951045.1 Mandrillus leucophaeus
GCGAACTGCCGGAACGCGCGGCTGCGTGGTCCTCTTGCCACTCTTCGGGAAGCTCAGGGACTTAGGCGCCCCTGGGCGGGGGCCACCAGCCTCTCAGCCAGTGTTCTACCTCTCCCGCCCCCGCCTGCACCCCCGAGGGACCGCGAACTGCCGGAACGCGCGGCTGCGTGGTCCTCTTGCCACTCTTCGGGAAGCTCAGGGACTTAGGCGCCCCTGGGCGGGGGCCACCAGCCTCTCCACAATTCCTATAACCCTCACCCCCACCCCCTTCTCAGGCCTTTTGTTCCGGCCACAGAGCCGTGCCCGATGGCAGTTTTCGCCCCAGGGCTTGGTGGTTCTGGACTCCTCCCTGGATCAGCTCTTCTTAATTAAAAGGCAAGGGCTTGGGGTAGGGGTGAGGGGAACGTAGGAAAAACCTATTTCCGAAACTCAAGACTCGGCTGTTTTAACGAACGAAAGAAAGAATCCCAACTCTGCGCAGGTGGATTCATAGGCGACGCGAGGATATTGTGGAAATTTAGAAGGAAAAAATAAAAAACAGGCGCTAGGATCAGATGACGGTGATAGGCTGCTCGGCACACAAAGGGAGCGTAGGGCAGGGTTTACGGAGCAAGCCTGCAGCGAATGGGGCACAGATTGTTCCGAGATCCAGTCGTTTTCTCAGTCAGATCTACGCGAAGGGAGGGGAGGGGAGGGGCGGGCGGGACCGTTACCAGGGCGCCCGGCCCTGCCCCGGGCAGTGCCACTGTCCGATTCCAGGATGCCGAGTGGCTGCCGGTGAATAACTGGGCGCCCTTAGCGCTCACCACCGGGCGGGAGGACATGGCCTCCTTCATACCCCCCACAGTCCTGGGAGGGGCCCCTGAGGGTGCACCCCGTGGACCCAGGCTGCCCCCCAGAGTCTAAACCACCTTCCCAGGGCCTCCAGACACCCTCTTCTTCGCCCTACACTGCTTCCATCCTCATCATAACCCTGCAAGATTGGGTGTCCTGCCATTCTCATTTTACATTTGGGGAAACTGAATCCCAGAGATTTGATTCTGTGATCACAGCCTTAGCAAGAGGCAAAGCCAGGATTTGCACCAGGCAGTCCAGCTGTATGCTCTTAAATACCCAAGCAGGCAGGTGGCCCACTTGGCACTCAGTATCTTTTTCACCCACCCCAGGGTTTGGCATAAAGAAGAGCTGCTTCATTTCTTCTCTGAGCTTAGCACATAATGGGGCTGTCCAACGAAAGTTTCAGGCAAATGACTCAGAAAAAAAAAAACCAGGTTCCCAGGACCAACAGGCTGCAATTCTTTGAGACAGGTTCTCTTACTCTGTCACCTAGGCTGGAATGCACTGGCAGGATCACAGCTCACTGCAGCCTTGAACTCCTGGGCTTAAGCGATCCTCCCACCTCAGCCGCCCAAGTAGCTACAGTGACAGGCCTGTGCCACCATACTCAGCTAATATTTTTTGTAGAGATGGGGTCTCACTCTGTCACCCAGGCTGGAGTGCAGGGGTACGATCATAGCTCACTGCAGCCTCGAACGGCTATGCTCAGCAGTCCCCCCACCTCAGCTGCTTGAGTAGCTGGGACTACAGGTGCATGCCACCATGCTTGGCTATGTTTAAAAAAAAATTTTTTTGGAGGAACGGGGTCTCACTATGTTGCCTAGGCTGGTCTCAAACTCCAAGACTCATGATCCTCCTGCCTTGGCATCTCAGAGTGCTGGGGTTACAGGCATGAGCCACTGTGCTTGGCTGAGAAGTTGCCATTTTATTGGGAAAGGTGTCTGTCATTTCTCTCCATGATCTAGACTTTGACCATGTGACTCCAAGCTAGGACCACTGCCTTGCTTTCCAGCTTCAAACTTGCTGACTTGAAATGGGCCAGGACGGGAACACTTACACCACGGAAATTGGCCAATGCTACACAAACTGGTCTCTATCCACCCGGGGAGCTGGTTAACCATGGTTATTGCAGGTGCTATTTGCTGCTTCCTCCACCCCATTTCCAAAAGTTTCCACTGTTCCACCAAAATAGAGGGCAGCCAGCGAAACTGTCCAGGCTCAAGGCTCTGGGAGCAGACGCTGCAGAGCTAAGTCCGCCCACGTCTAGAATCGCCAATTCCAAGGTCAAGGAGCCCCGGGTTTCTTGGGGAGGCTGCTTGCTTCCCGGCTTCCTCCGAGTGAGGCTTCTGCCCTTTGACCACCAGCCCAGGTTTCCAGATGGAAGGCTTCGAGGCGGGGGCCGGGCTGGGGCCTGCGGGGGTTCCCGGGCCTGGGGCAGGTACTTACCATCCTCGTCGGTGCGGACGACCACGGGCGAGCTCTCGGGCCCTGGTCCCACCTCTGTGTGAGCGACAGTCGTGATGCGGTACTGGGTCCACTTCTCCAAGGCCTCCAGCAGGATCTGAGTGGTGGTCGGGGGGATGCCGTTCACCTCCTTGGGTTCCGGGTCCTCTGAGCCCAGCGGTCGGTAGCGGACGCTGTAGCCCACCAGGGCCCCGTTGTGCGTTTCCGGCGGCGGCGGGCGCCAACTTACCAAAATGGCCGTGGAGCGCACGCTGACACATTTAACGTCTTGAGGGGGGGCTGACGGTTCTATTGGAGGGGGGGAGAACGT
>NW_012108696.1:3029510-3032047 GCF_000951045.1 Mandrillus leucophaeus
TGGGGGCAGGGCAGAGAGGGACGGAGAGGGATGGGGGAGAGAGAGAGACAGAGAGAAACACAGGGGAGAGAGAGAGAGAGAGAGAGAGAGAGAAATAATACACATCTAGATGTGTATAAGAGACAGCCTACTATGTGCCAGGCACCATGCCAAGGGGAGCAGCAGAAGCTCCAATTATTAGGCACCTACTATGTGTTAAGCATTGTGCTAAGGGCTTCACAGAATAACAAAATAATCTATGACGAACACCTATGTGCCAGGCACCGTGGCAAGGGGAAGAGCAACAGAAGTTCTATTTATTAGGCACCTACTATGTGCCAGCACCAAGGGCTTCACAAAATAAATAGTAAAAACATTTACTGAACACCTACTATGTGCTGTGCACCATGCCAAAGGGAACAGCAACAGAAGCTCCATCTATTAACTACCTACTATGTTCCAGGCACTGTGCCAAGGGGAATGGCAACAAGCTCCATTTATTAGGCACCTACTATGTGCCAGCACCAAGGGCTTCACAAAATAATAGAGCATCTATTTACTGAGTACCTACTACATGCCATGCATCATGCTAAGGGGAACAGCAACAGAAGTTCCACTTATCAGGCACCTATACTGTGTGTCAAGCATTGTGCCAAGGGCTTCATAGAATAGTAGTAAAAGAATCGTGGCCGGGCGCAGTGGCTCACGCCTGTAATCCCAGCACTTTGAGAGGCCGAGGTGGGTAGATCACGAGGTCAGGAGTTCGAAATCAGCCTGGCCAACATGGTGAAACCCCATCTCTACTAAAGATACAAAAAACTAGCTGGGCGTGGTGGCGGGAGCCTGTAATCCCAGCTACTCAGAAGGCTGAGGCAGGAGAATAACTTGAACCCAGGAAGCAGAGGTTGCTGTGAGCCAAGATCGTGTCACTGCACTCCAGCCTGAGCAAAGGGGGGCGGGGAAACAAAAGATGGGAAAGAGAAAATAAAAAAGAAGATGATAACAAACAAAACAGAACCAAACCAAAGAGAAGTCGAACCCAAAAGAAGCGGGTGTCAACGAAAGGTGGGATGGGCGGGTGGATGGGCGGGCAGGTGGGATGGGGCTGGGAGGGCTGGCCAAGAACCCTGTGCTCACCAGGCTGCACCTACGTGGCGCACAGTAGGTCTTAGGCACTGGACAGCTACGGTCCCCATGCCAGAAACTGGATGGGGGAATAGCAATAGAAGCCCTTTTTATTAGGCACCTACTATGTGCTGGGCATTGTGCCAACGGGGATAGCAACAGGAGCTCCATTTATTAGGCACCTACTATGTGCCAGCAGCAAGGGCTTCAGAAAATAGTAAAAGCATTTATTTGTTGAACATCTATGTGCCAGGCACCATGCCAAGGGGAACAGCAACAGAAGCTCCATTTATTAGGTACCTACTATGTGCCAGCACCAAGGGCTTCACAAAATAATAGTAAAGCATCTATTTATTGAACATCTATGTGCCAATAGGGGAAAAGCAATAGAAGCTCCATTTATTAAGTGCTTATTATGTGCCAGGCACTGTGCCAAGGGGAACAGCAACAGAAGCTCCATTAGGCACCTACTATGTGCCAGACACTGTGCCAAGGGGAATGGCAACAGAAGCTCTATTAGGCACCTACTATGTGCCAGCACCAAGGGCTTCAGAAAATAGTAAAAGCATCTATTTACTGAATACCTACTATGTGCCAAGCACCATGCTAAGGGGAATGGCAATAGACGCTCCATTTACTAGGCACCTATTATGTGCCAGGCACCATGCCAAGGGGAATGGCAACAGAAGCTCCATTCGTTAGGCACATTGTGCCAGGCACCATGCCAAGGGGAATAGCCATAGAAGCTCCAATTATCAGGCACCTACTATGTGTCAGGCATTGTGCTAAGGACTTCATAGAATGATAGCAAAATAATCTATATGCCAAACACCTACTATGTGCCAGGCACTGTGCCAAGGGCAACAGCAACAGATCTCTTAGGCACCTACTATGCGCCAGCACCAAGGGCTTCACAAAATAATAGTAAAAGCATCTGTTTATTGAACACCTACTATGTGCCAGGCGCCATGCCAAGGGGAGCGGCAACAGAAGCTCCATTAAGTACCTACTGTGTGCCAGGCACCATGCCAAGGGGAGCAGCAACAGATGCTCCAATTATTAGGCACCTACTATGTGTCAACCATTGTGTTAAGGGCTTCATAGAATAACAAAATAATCTATGTTGAATACCTATGTGCCAGGCACCGTGGCAAGGGGAACAGCAACAGAGCTCTATGAGGCACCTACTATGTGCCAGCGCCAAGGGCTTCACAAAATAGTAAAAGCATCTACTGAACACCTACTATGTGCCAGGCACCATGCCAAGGGGAGTGGCAACAGAAGCTCCATTAAGCACCTACTATGTGCCAGGCACCATGCCAAGGGGAGCAGCAACAAGCTCCATTTATTAAGCACCTACTAAGTGCCAGGCACCATGCCAAGGGGATCAGCAACAGAAGCTCCATTTATTAAGCACCTACTATGTGCCAGGC
>NW_012108696.1:3032942-3043791 GCF_000951045.1 Mandrillus leucophaeus
GCAAGACTCCATCTCCCCCCAGAAAAAACACAAAACTCTATGTCACACTTACTATGTGCCAGGCAACAGCAATAGAAGCCCCATTAGGTACCTACCATGTGCCAGGCATCATGCCAAGGACTTCATACAATAACAGCAAATGCACTTATTTACAGCCACCTACTGTAGGTCAGACACGGTGCCAAGGGCTTCATAATAATTTATGGGAAATATGGTAAAAATTTTCTTATAGTAAAAGCATTTATTTACTGAACACTTGTGCTACCAGGGACCTAAAGCCCATCCCAAAGGCTTACTTCAACTAGGGCCATCCAATTGGCCTCACTTAAAAATAATGCCCATGTCTTGAGCACCTACTGTGTGCTAGATAGAATGTCAAGGGCTTTATCAAATAATAATAAAAGTGCCTGTTTACTGGACACCTACTGGTGTCAGGTACCAGGCTCAGGACTTCATAGCTCATATTGAGCACCTGCTGTGTGCCAAAATCTTTAAAGATCACAGCACTCCTGTGTTTAGTCCCGAATATGCACCTGGCACCACACTAAATCCACTACTGAGCCCATCAACGGCGAGTCTCATTTATCGAGCTCCACCATGGACTGGGTATGGTAATAGCTCTCTGAAGAGAAAAACAGCAGTTGTCATTTAAGCAGCACCTACTATGTGCCAGGCACTGTGCTAAAGGCTCTCAGAAAACAGTAGTCCCTGCATATTAAGCCCCTACTGTGTGCCAGGCACTGTGCTAAGGGCTTTATCAGAAAAGTTAATAGTCCCCATGTATTAAGCCCCTACTGCGCACCAGGCACTGTATTAAAGGCTTCATCAGAAAACAGTTAATAGTCCCCATGTATTAAGCCCCTACTGTGTACCAGGCACTGTGTTAAAGACTTCATCAGAAAACAGTAGTCGTCACCACATATTAACCACCTATTGTGTGCCAGGTACTGTGCTGGGGTTTATTGAAAAACAGTAAGTTTCCATACATTAAGCACCTACTATGTATTAGGCAACTCTACTAGGGGCCTTATGCAATGTTAATAATTTTCATTTTTTAAGCACCTACTGTGTGCCAAGCATTGTGCTAAGGGCTTTATTGGATAACTGTAATAGCACCTGGCATATTAAGCATCTACTGTGTGCCAGGCATTGCACTAAATACCTTATAGAAAAATAGTAATAGTTCTTATTTATTGAGCACCTACTATTTGCACACACTGTGCCAAGGGCTTTGCAAATAAGTGAATGTTTTCAGTAAAAACTGTAACCAACTCTATCCTACACCCTTTCAAAGTGATAATAGTGCCCATCTGAACACCTACTATGTGCCTCACACTTAGGCTGCCTCTTTATAGCAAGTGCCACTTATTGAGCACTTACTGTACGCCAGGCATTGTGCCAAGAGGTTTGCAGAACAGTAATTGTTGCCACCCATGTTTTGAGTACCTACTGTGCGCCTGACACTAGGCTAAGCTTGATATAAACTGCTAACAGCTTCCATTTACTGAGTGCCAACTAGGTGCCCAGCACTGTGCCAATCCATATGTAGATTAAAACAGTGGCTGCATTAGTGGGGCACCTACTGTGTGCCAGGCAGTATGTTAAGGTCTTTGCTAAATTACAGTGAGAGTTCCCGCATATTAAGGGGAACTGACTCTGTGTTAAAGGCGTATGAATCAGTAAGTATCTATGTGTTGCGTGCCTACTATGGCCAGATGCTGTGCTGAGGGCATTAGTGACAATAAGCTTCATCCTCTGCACGCCTACTGCAGGTGCAGCACCTAAGCCCATGTTGCATGCATTATCTCATTTAATGCACGCACTATCTCATTGAATTCTCACAATCCCTCAGGTGGTCAGAACTCTCACTCCCCACCTGCCACCCCATGTCAACAGTGGGGAAACCAGATTCCAAAGTCTTTGTCTGTTAGGCTTTCTACAGTCATTGGTTGTGTACCGACTGTGACCAGACCCCACCCTGGAAGCTTTTCATTATTTTGCATATCACCTCTCAATCTTGCCAAAAAGCCAGAAGTGCAGCCCATTTTACAGGTGAGGAAACTAAGGCTCAGAAACAGCAAGCTACCTGCCCAGGGGCAAGAAGTTATGAGGTGGCACAGCCAGGACTGGAACCCAGACTTGGCCGTGGTTCACAGGCTGGCTTGGTTTGAGGTTGGGAGCTCAGATCTCAGCCTTGTGCTGGTTGGGTATGGCGGGAGCCACATTCTCCCAAGTGCCCATGAGTTTAGAATCTACGTCTCCTGGAGGGAGGCCCAGAGAGATTACTGGCCTTGCTTGTGGCAAGAGCATTAGAAATCCTCACCATCAGAGCAGCTTGCTTGGTGGCTGAGCACGTGTTTACTGAGTACTTACTACGGACACTATCCTGCTAGTATCTGGAACCCAGAGATGAATCCTGTCCTCAAAGACACTGGGCTGCCAGAGACTGCAGAGGCCCCCGCAACAGCTTACTTCAACTAGAGAGACCCTCTGGCCTCACTTAAAGCAAAACATTAGAGGCCCCTTCTCCAAAACCAGACAAAGTGAACCCTTCCCCATTTCTTGACCAGCCACACCAACCAAAGGTGCCCAGGGGGGAATCAGGCAGGGAGCAGGGAAAAAACAAAAACAAAAAAACAAAACAATCAAGGAATGTGTCGGAAGGAATGGATTTGCTGAGAAAGGGGGAGGAAAAAATAAAACCGAAACCATAATAAAATAAGAAACAACAGTGATGGTGATGATGATGAGAAAAACCATAATAAAAGAAAGAAAGACTCCTTCCAGAAAACGCCCAGTCTCGTTACCTACCTTCCACTCTTCAACTGCTAACTTACAAGACTTTCTTACGAGAGGGAACGGCCGAGTGCTGAGCTACAAGGCCAGACCGAACTCTGGGTGGGTCTCAGGATGCCAGCGGCCCCCGCAGCCCTGCTCCAGCCCCCAGCGTGCACACACTGAGGTTCCAGGCAGGAGGCAGGAAGGTGGCACGGTGTCTGCGGAGACCCACGGCTGAGTGGTCTGACCTGCACCTACCCTGTGTTCAGCCTAAGGAGCCCGCAGTCCCTGGGGGGATGGATACGCCTGGCCCTGAGTCTTTGCTGTCGGTTCTCCTGGGCCCCACCCGTCTCGGGGCAAGAAGCGGGGAGTCCCTTCTCCCCAACTCCCTGTCCTGGGCCGCCCCAGAGGTTCGCGTGGCTGGGCCGAAGCCGCTTTCTAGGTGACCATGGAGGTCACGTCCTTCACAATCCGGCCCAACCTGCGTGACATCTTGGGAAGGCACACGTGCAGAGACGTGGATGTGCGTGCGCGGGCAGCGTGGCATGGTGGTGGCACGTGGTTTGGGAGAATTTCTGGGACCGAATTCGGGCGTGGACTGTCCGTTCAGCCCAGAGCGGCTGGGGCAGGTTGGGGGCACGCAGGGTGGGCCGTTTTTGTGAACCTGCTTGAGACCAGCGTATACTCACCTTCAGGACACCTCAGCCGGTCTCAGGTGGCTGCCCAAGCCACAGGCCACCCTCACTGACTCCACCTCACACAGACACGCCCAGACGCCTTGGAGCCGCCGGGTGCTCAGCTCGGCTCGGTTTGTGGGGAGCAGGAAGGAGGGAAGGGGACCGACGGGGGCAAGGGGGGTTGTGTCTCCGAGGCACCCCACCCTCCCCAATCCCAGCGGCTCAGATGCCCCAGCTGGAGTTGATGTTAATCCCTCGACTGACCCGAGATGCCCTTGTGTACACACACCCGGGGCGGGCCTTGAAGGTATGACCATCGTGACTGATTCCGGAAGAAAGCCTGGGGTGGCTACGTCGTGACTGACTGGGTGAGGGGAGGGAAGGGGGGAAGCAGGGGGAGGCCACGACAGGGAGACCACGCGGGTGGAGGCCACACCAGTGGAGGCCACGCTGGGCTGAGCTGGGCTGAGCGGAGCCAGGGAGGCGGGTGAGATGGGGAGACGGCAGACGTGGCCTGTCCAGCCCTGAGCTTGGAGAAGTCAGGGAGAGAGGGTGGCAGTGACCCACAGCCACCTGCCAGGTGAAGGGTGAGTCGCTCGAAACAGGGAGGCCGGGCCAGCACAGCAGAGAACTCCAGAGATTTGAGCCCCGAGTGGGGGCCTGCATGCCCCCACGAAACCTGGCATTAGCTCCGATTCCACCCCCGGGAACTGGGACTTCATCCTGGGGCTGGAGAGCCAAGGCTCCCTGCCCAGGGGAGGAAGGCCCATGGGGAAGGTGGGTTTGTCTCTGTGTCCTTTGCTGTCTCTGAGAATGATGGGGTGCAAGCTGTGACCACAGCCTCACAGTACCCCTCAAAATGCCTGGGAAATGGGCACATGGCCCTTCCATCAGCCCCCCACTCCAGGATGGAAAGAGGAGAAAGGCGGGCGGCGTGGCCCCAGAACCTCTCCTAGACCAGGGCCAAGATCAGCCACTTCTCCTTGACCCCGAGTCTCAACCTGGGTCACCAGGCCCAGGGGCTCAGACAACCCTGTGCTGAGACCCTCGCTGTGCTGATGGGGAAACTGAGGCACAGCACGGGTAGATTGATCCGAGGTCGGGGAGCAAAGCGGAGACAGGCCCGGAGGCGCCCCCCACCCACTGCAGCAGGCCCCGCCTGGGTCCATCCGCCAAGGGGCTGTCTGCGGCCAGGCCGTGGTCCCCCCCGCAGAGAAGGGCGGCCCCGCGAGACACCTACTGGACTGCAGCGTGCGCTGCCGCACCACGGGAGTGAAGGCGCCCAGGCCCTGCGGCGAGCGGGCCGCCAGGCGGAAGGCGTACTCCGTGTTGGGCTTCAGGTCCTCCACCACGTAAGAAGTCGTCGGGTCGAAGGTCCTTCCCACCTGGGGGCAGGGCAGAGAGGGACGGAGAGGGATGGGGGAGAGAGAGAGACAGAGAGAAACACAGGGGAGAGAGAGAGAGAGAGAGAGAGAGAGAGAAAGAGAGAGAGGGAGAGAGAGAGAGAGAGTGAGAGAGAAACAGAGGGGAGAGAGAGAGACAGAGAGAAACACAGGGGAGAGAGAGAGAGAGAGAGAGAGAAAGAGAGAGAGGGAGAGAGAGAGAGAGTGAGAGAGAAACAGAGGGGAGAGAGAGAGACAGAGAGAAACAGAGACGGGGTGGAGAGAGAGAGAGAGAGAGAGAGAAAGAGAGAGAGGGAGAGAGAGAGAGAGTGAGAGAGAAACAGAGGGGAGAGAGAGAGACAGAGAGAAACAGAGACGGGGTGGGGCAGACAGGGACAGAGAGGGATGGGGGAGAGACAGAGATAGAGACAGAAACAGAGGGGGAGAGAGAGAGACAGACAGAGATAAACAGAGACGGGTGGGGCAGAGAGGGATGGGGGCGAGAGAGAGAGAGAGAAACAGAGACAGGGTGGGATAGAGAGGGACAGAGAGGGATGGGGGAGAGAGAGTCAGAGACAGAGGGACACAGAATGCATGCATTATGGGCGGGTGGATTGATAAATGGGTACATGTATGGATTATAGATGGATGGATGGATGGATGGATGAATAGAGAGGTGGGCGGGTAAATGGATATATGAATTTATAAGAGTATGAATGTATGGATTATGGATGGATGGATGGATGAACAGGTGACAAAGATAGAGACAGAGAAACAAAGCAGAGGGACAGAGATAAATGGGAGAGACAGAGAAACAGGAGAGATACGGAGAGAGACAGAAACAGGAGAGAGATACAGAGACAGAGGAATAGAGAAATAGAGACAAGAAAGAGAGATAACAGAAATAGGGAGAGAGAGAGACAGAAAGAGAAATAGACAAGATAGAAACAGAGAGGGAGAGAGAGACAGACAGAGAAATGGAGGGGAGAGAGATTGACACAGGGACAGAGAAAGAGAGAAGAGAGAGAAATAGACAGAGATAGAGACAGAAATAGAGACAGAGATGGAAGAAACAGGTACAGAGATAGACAGAAAGAGAGGCAGAGAGACAGAAACAGAGACAGACGGAGATAGATGGAGAAGAAGAAAACAGATAAGAGAGACAGAAAAAGAAACAGAGACAGAGAGAGACAGAGACATAAACAGACAGAGACCCGGAGGGATGGAGAGTGAGCGTCAGAGGCACCGGTGAAGACAGACACACAGAGAAGCAGAGAGCGAGAGAGAGGGGGACGCCGGGACACACGGAGCCAGAGAGAGGCCACCAGCGGCAGAGGAGAAAGACAGGAGAAAAAAGTGGAGGGAAAGGCACAGAGGGACAGAGATGCAGGAGAACCAGAAGGGGTCAGGAAGAGCAGAATCCGCAGCACACACAGGGACAAAGATGGGGGAGAGATGGGTGGGCAGCGTCAGAGAGCACCGGGGAGGAGCCCAGGGCAGGCCAGCCCGTCCCCGCGCTGCCTCACCTCCCGGCCGTGGTCGCTTTCCCGGAAGAGGAGCTCGTACTTGATGATGCTCTCCTGCCGCGGGGGGCTCCAGGACAGCGTGATGCTGGTCTCCGACCTGGCCTCGGCCCGCAGGTTCATGGGCTGGCCGGGCACTGTGGGGGTGCGGGGAGACAACTAGGAGTGGGGGAGCGTCCACCCCGTGAAAGGGGCCCCACCTGCTGAGTGTCCCCACTAAAAAGCTTCCAGCTCTGGATGCTTCTAGAATGTTTTTTTATTTTCCTGGGGATCTAGCCCCCATCCCATTGTCACCTATCCACCTCCGTTCCTCCATCCTTTCTTCTTCCAAAGGAAAAGAACACATTTAAAAATCCACCCCCCCTTATTTATTTATTTTTTTTTGAGATGGAGTCTCACTCTGTTGCCCAGGCTGGAGTGCAGTGGCGCGATCTCGGCTCACTGCAACCTCCACCTCCAGGGTTCAAGTGATTCTCCTGCCTCAGTCTCCCAAATAGCTGGGATTACAGGCACCTGCCACCATGCCTGGCTAACTTTTGTATTTTTGGTAGAGACGGGGATTCACCATTTGACCAGGCTGGTCTCAAACTCCTGATCTCAAGTGATCCTCCTGCCTCGGCCTCCCAAAGTGCTGGGATTATAGGCGTGAGCCACCACACCCGGTCCAAAAATCTCCCTTTCAAATTACCCCAGTGCCTTCACTGCCTGCGCATTAGATGACAGAGAAATTAGCAGGGAGGTATGTGTGCATATTTTATTTCATTTTATTTTAGTTTTTGAAACAGGGTCTCACTCGTTCACCCAGGCTGGAGTGTAGTGGTGCGATCATAGCTCACTACAGCCTCCAACTCCTGGGCTCAGGTAATCCTCTCGCCTCAGCCTCCTAAGTAGCTGGGACCACAGGCAAGCACCATCATGCTCAGCTAATTTTTAGTTTTTTTGTGTGTACACATGGGGGTCTTGCTATGTTGCCCAGGCTGGTCTTGAACTCCTGGCTTCAGGCAATCCTCCTGCCTTGGCCTCCCAAAGTGTCAGGATTACAGGTGTGAGTCACAGTGCCTGGCCAAGGGTGCCTATTTTAAAATTTGGATCTCCATTCTGTATCCGCTCACAGACACAGCCAGTGCCAACGATCCCGGCCCTTTGCTTCAGCGGGTGCCTGAGTCTGCCCAGACTTTTGGTTTTGAAAGCCTGGGCCCTAAAGGAAAGGGTCAAACACCCTCAGAAAGCTGGGGTCCGCTGTGCCTAAATGCCTCTTCCAAGTCCTCCCACCTGAGCAGGGAGGGAGACTGGCCCACTGCCTTAGGGGTGAGGCAGTTTTCTTTTATTTTTGAGATGGAGTTTCACTCTTGGTGCCCAGGTTGCAGTGCAGTGGCGCGATCTCAGCTCACCGCAACCTCCGCCTCCTGGGTTGAAGTGATGCACCTGCCTCAGCCTCTTGAGTAGCTGGGATTATAGGCACGCGCTATCATGCCTGGCTAATTTTGTATTTTTAGGAGAGACGGGGTTTCACCATATTGGCCAGGCTGGTCTTGAACTCCTGACCTCGTGATCTGCCCGCCTTGGCCTCCGAAAGTGCTGGGATTACAGGTGTGAGCCACCACGCTGAGCCAGCAGTTTTCATTTATTATTTCAGAAGCAGTGGCATAGGTCCCTCTAATGAGAACGGCAGACGAGGGGGGCTCTCAAACTCAAATGCCAACAGGGGCAGGGAGTTAACAGAGAAGAGAGAAGGAAGCACATAAGCCCTCCTTGTCTCCCACACAGTCACTGGAATCTACCTGTGTGTTTGATCATAGCCCTTTGGGCTTGTCAAATCAGGTTTTTTTAAGGGGAATCAAAAATTTGGCTAAGATAACTCTCCGATTTTATTTTATTATTATTTTTTGAGACAGGGTCTCGCTCTGTCGCCCAGGCTGGAGGGCAGTGGCGATATTTCAGCTCACTGCAACCTCCGCCTCCCGAGTTCAAGCGATTCTCCTGCCTCAGTCTCCTGAGTATCTGGAACTACAGGCGTGTGCCACCACGACTGGCTAATTTTTGTATTTATTTATTTTTTTAGTAGAGATGAGGTTTCGTCATGTTGGCTAGGCTGTTCTCAAACCCCTGACCTCAGGTGATCCACCTGCCTCAGCCTCCCAAAGTGGTGGGATTACAGGTGTGAGTCATCACACCCAGCCCTCTCCAATTTTATTTTAATGTTTGTTTTTGTTTTAGAGACAAAGTCTTGTATGATAGTGGTACTATCATAGCTCACTGTAACCTTGAACTCCTGGGCTCAAGTGATCCTCCCATCTCAGTCTCTTGAGTAGCTGGGACTACAGGTGTGCACCACCATGCCTAGCTAATTTTTAATTTTTTTTTTTTTTTTTTTTGTAGAGATGGGGTCTGGCTACATTGCCGAGGCTGGTCTTGAACTCCTGGCCTCAAGAAATTCTCCTATCTTGGCCTCCCAAAGTGCTGGGATTACAGACATGAGCCACTATACCTGGCCCTACATATGTTTCTTAAGAAATAGGGTCTTGCTATATTATCCAGGCTGGACTCAAACTGCCGGGCTCAAGCCATCCTCCTGCCTCTGCCTCTTGAGTAGCTGGGACTACAGGCACATGCCACTAAGCCTGGCTAGCTCTCTGATTTTGTTTTTTTTAATTTTTTAAATTTTTTTATTTTTTTGAGACAGCATGTCATTCGTCGCCCAGTCTGGATGCAATGGCATGATCTTGGCTCATAGAAAACTCCACCTCCCAGGTTCAAGTGATTTTCCCGCCTTAGCCTCCAGAGAAGCTGGGATTACAGGCGCCCGCCACCATGCCCAGCTAATTTTTTTTTTGTATTATTAACAGAAATGGGGTTTCACCATGTTGGCCAGGCTGGTCTTGAACTCCTGACCTCAGGTGATCCGCCCGCCTCGAACTCCTGACCTCAGGTAATCTGCTTGCCTCTGCCTCCCAAAACGCTGAAGTTACAGGTGTGAGCTACCGCGCCTGGCCTAGCTCCCTGATTTTAAATGCTAGCATGGAAAGAAAAAAAATAAATGTATATATATATATGCACATTTAAAAAAGAAATTTTTTTTGTTTTGAGATGGGAGTCTCATTCTCTCGCCCAGGCTGGAGTGCATGGTGTGATCTCGGCTCCCTGCAACCTCCGCCTCCAGGGTTCAAGCGATTCTCCTGCCTCAGCCTCCCAAGTAGTGGGGATTACAAGCACGGGTCACCACGCCTGGCTAATTTTTATATTTTTAGGAGAGACGGGGTTTCACCATGTTGGCCAGGCTGGTCTTGAACTCCTGACCTCAGGTGATCCGCCCGCCTCGGCCTCCCAAAGTGCTGAGATTACAGGCGTGAGCCACCGCACCCGGCCTAAATGCTAACATGAAAATATCTGAAAGCACCGTGCAGAACCCACAAACCACTCTGCGGCTTCCAGGGAGCATGCAAAGAGTCAAGCCGCACGGCCGGGGCCCCGAGTCCTGCCAACCCCACGCCTCACCTCCCTGCTGCGTCTTGACCTGGATGGGGTCCGAGAGGGGCCCGTCGCCGACGGAGGTGAAGGCGAGCACCCGTACGGTGTAGGTCTCGTCCTCCAGCAAGCTGCCCACGGTGGTCAGCAGGCTGTCGTCCACGTTGTGCTTCTGCCAGTTGCCCACGGGGTGCTCCGGCTCCATGGTGTAGTACACACGGTAGCCACGAATCAGCCCGTTGGGCTCCACCGGCTCCTCCCACTGCACGATCATGGTAGTGGCGCTGAGCATCCGGGCTTGCACGTTTCGCGGCGCGCTGGCCGGGGCTTGCTCGCCCGTGCGGGTGACCACGGACTCGCTGGGGGGCCCCTGGCCGATGGAATTGACAGCCGACACCCAGATCTCGTACTCCGAGTTGGGGCTCAGACCGCCAATGCTGTAGCGTGTGGTGGTAATGTCCTCTTTAATCTGATATGGCCCGTCCTGGCTCTTGGATTTATATTCGATGACGTAATAGGATACAGGGTCTGGGTTGCCCGAGTCCCACGTGATGGTGATGCTGGTGGCTGTGTTTTCGGTCACCACGGGAGTCCCGGGAGCTTTGGGAAGAGCTGTGGGCAGGAGGCAGCTGTGTCATGTGTTGGGTACATTGGTTGAGGACCTTGATGGCTGTGTGACTTTCACCATTCAATTGCCTTCTCTGAACCTTGATTTGCCCAGCAGTAACCATGGGCCTCATGACCCCTGTCATCACCTATGTGGCAAATTATGGCCCAGGGGCCACCTAGTACCCATTTTCTTTCTTTCTTTTCTTTTCTTTTTTTTTTTTTGACAGAGCAAGGCTCCGTCAAAGGTTGCCTGGATCTCAGCTCACTGCAACCTCCATCTCCTGGGTTCAAGTGATTCTCCTACCTCAGCCTCCCCAGTAACTGGGATTACAGATGCCTGCCACCATGCCCAGGTAATTTTTTTTTTTTTTTTTGTATTTTTAGTAGACAGGGTTTCACCATGTCAGCTAGGCTG
>NW_012108696.1:3044506-3049134 GCF_000951045.1 Mandrillus leucophaeus
GGGGTGGGGGTGGGAGGGGAAGACAGGATGCGGAGGAGAAAAGAAAGAAAAGCAGGAAGGAAGAAAGAAAGAAGGAAAGAAAGAAAAAAAGGAAAAAAAAAAGTGGAAAACCATTTAAATATAAACGGGGCTGGTTCTTTTCCCTCTGTTGATTTTTTTCCCCCCAAATGAAAACAAAACAAAAGAACCAAATTAAAAAACCAAATTCCAACACAAAGAAACCAAAACTTCAAAGGAAGGTACTTCACAAACAATATATAGAGAGATATATCAATATATAATAGACATGAAGCATTATCTCATAGCAACAGGGTTTCATAGACCAGGGTGGCTGGTCACAGCACAGATACGAACACAAAAATTTATCAGCGGTTTCTCATCTTTGCAGACAGAGGTGGCTTCAGGGGGCAGCCCCTCCGATCACTCCTGAATGGGGGCATCTCCTTCGGGGAGCGCTGGAAGATTCTGGCTGCGAGTGTCAGGATGTGGGTGGGTTAGGAGACGGGGCAACTTCCAACCCTCCCTGGTTCTCGGGATGTGGTGGTCACAGGACAGTTGTTGAGAGACCAGGAGACAGTAGGAGCCTGAGATTCTCAACCCCCCACTTCCCGGTGACTCGGGGCATTGCCCACTTACCCCCCTCCCACCAGGCCCTCCAGGAAAAGATGAGAAACTCTAATGAAATTTTTGTGGTTTTTGGGTATAGAAACCCTTCTAAAAGCTTCTGTCAGATCTGACAAGTTTCCATCAATAGATGCAGCTCTGAGTCACAAACATCATGCAAAATAGATTGAGAGAGAGAGAGAGAAAGAGAGAGAGAAAGACAGAGAAAGGAGGGAGGAACTGCAGGGGGATCTGGATCTTGGGGATCTCTAGTGCACACTTACGTGACACCAGAGAGAGGAGACGAATGAATGGGGAGAAAGAGAGAAGAGGAGAAAACAGGGACAGAGAGCGGGAGGGGCAGAGAAAGAAAGAAAGAAGGGGGGGGCCCACTTCAATGCTGCATATTAATTCTAGCAGATGTGATCCAATGTGACATGCCACATTGTCACATCACAGCCCTGGCAGAATAATAAATAGGATATTCATAATAATAATAATTAATAATAAACAAGGGAATGAACTTGAACGTTGAGAGAACAGGGACATGTTCTGTGCGTTTCTTAGCGGGGAAGTGGATGCAGCCTTCTCTCAGAGATCATGAAGGCAGCAGGATGCATTTCGGGGGCTCCGTTTTCGGAAGTCAGATGGGTTCCGGGGCAGCGGGAAGGGGAGGAGGCTAGCGGGCACCTGAACTTGCAAAGAGCGTTGCTGGCCCAGAGGGGCTGTTTAACTGCTGTGGGAAGGACTCGGGTGAACCTAATAAATCCTTCTAGCGGGAAAAGGGGTTGTCCCTGGGTGACAGTCTCAGGTCCTAAAGAAGACACATGGGTGGCTCCCCAGCTTTGGGTGGGTGAAGGAGTCTTGTTTCAACTGCACAGATGACTGACTGGAGGCTCAGTTAGGATCCCCATCAACACCTGCCTCTGATTTTCATACAGGACTGGGGGGATGCAGCCTCGGGGGGTGGTCTCAGGGGGTCTGGTCTACGATGCTGAGAAGGGGGTTCAAGGGGATAAAGGGAGGCAGCCCCAACTCCCTCCCTTCCAGCCTCGGTTCCTAGCTGGAAATCCCAACCCCTGCCTTCTTGAATCTGGGCGGGAGGCAAAGAGAAGGGGGGACGTTGACAGGCGTGGGAGTGGGGTCTGGAAGCTGGCAGCCCTTCGGAAAAAGAAGCCCCGCGAAAAGTCCAGAGTCGCGCTGGAGACAGGATGGAGGGAGTGGAGGGTACTGCTCCCGGGGAGGAGTCGGGGCAGGGGGAGACAGAAGGGCCATGCACACAGAGTGGAGGTGAGGGGCGAGGTGCCGTGAGATGGGGGGGGCAGGTGGCTTTCTGGTAGGGCTGGGTGGGGGGTGGGGGTGTGGGGGGAGAATGGGGTCCGGCCAGCCGGCGGACGCGGTCCAGGCCAGCCGCCGGCACCCACAGCGAGGCACAGGTAAGATGCCAAGGCTGAGTTGTCATGGAAACGGAACACAATGGAGAAATGAGCGTGGGGGGAGCTAATTATTCAAGGACAGAAAAAAAACGGCATCGACGTCCAAAACAAAACCAGGAAGAACAAATGAAATAACAAAGCAAAAGCAATTAAAAAAAAAAAAAAAGAGGAGAGAATCTAAAAAACAAACAAACAAAAAAACTCCCTCTGAAACAAAACACAACACCCAAAAGCAAGAAGAAGAAGAAAAAAAAAATCATGGAATGGGTGTGGGGCTGAAAATCGGGGTCTGAAAGGAGGAGGACTGTGGCTTCCCCAGGGAGACACCCTCCCCCTGGCAGAACACAGGATCCGGCCTCCCCACCCAGCACCCAAGAGCCTTGGCCAAGGGTTTGGGGTGGCCACAGGGGTGGGAGCCTCATGGACAAAAACCCTTCGGAACAAACCAACCCAGCCCAACTCAAGTCTCTCTCTCTAAAGCCCCTCTCAGCCCACTTCTCAACGGCACCCTGCCCCTCTTAGGGCTGAGCGAGTTGGAGGTCCCAAAGCTGAAATCACATAGCAAGGTGAACTCCTCAGGGTCTCAGAATCCCATAGTAAACCTCTCCAGGCAGAGGTGGAGGAGCTGATGTAGCTGAATGAGCCCAGGTGGCCTTGGGAAGATCCCCCGTCCTCCTGGAGTCCCAGTTTCCTCATCTGTAAAATGGAGGGAACTGGGTATCCTGACGAGAAAGGCATTAACCTGACTGGGGCAGTGCCTGGCACAGCAGGTGCTAAATCCAGGCATGGAGCTGGTGAAGTTACCTTTCAGCCTCCCAGGTCCTGGCACGATCAAACAGCTTCTCTCTACCTTAAAGGAGTCCAGGGACAAATTATAAAAAGGAAATGGAGGCCAGGCGTGGTGGCTCATGCCTGTAATGTCAGCACTTTGGGAGGCCGAGGCGGGCGGATCTTCTGAGATCAAGAGTTGGAGACCAGCCTGGCCAACATGGCAAAATCTCATCTCTACTAAAAATACAAAAATTAGCCGGGCGTGGCAGTGGGTGCCTGTAGTCCCAGCTACTCTGGAAGCTGAGGCAGGAGAATTGCTTGAGCCCGGGAGGCAAAGGTTGCAGTGAGCCGAGATCGCGTCAGTGCACTCCAGCCCGGGTGACAGAGCAGGACTCCATCTCCAAATAAATAAATAAATAAATAAACAAACAAATAAATAATAAAGGAAACGGGAACAGTAAGAATTTCTACTGAATCCCCATCTTACTTTCTTCCTTCTAACAATTTTAAGAGGCAAACATCCTTATGCTCATTTTGCAGATGAGGCAACAGAGACTCAGAGAGGTGACAAGACTAGATGGAACTCACAGAAAGGAAGTAGTGTAGCCAGAACTCAAAGCCAGGCGAGCCTGGTTCCTGCCTCTCAGAGAAAACAAGGCTTCTCTCACCATGGTGAGTAACGAGGATTACAGCCAAGTATCAATTCTTGGCATCTGGCTCTTTCAAACTTGTGTGTCCTGACCCACTGCGGACACCAAAGAGGAAAAAAGTACCCATCGCCTATATCAAACTCCAGGTACTGGCCAGTAGCCACTGGTTGAATAACATCCAGTAGCCATCATAATACATGTCCAGAAGCCATCAGCAAAAGGCTCATACTCAAAGGAATTGTTGGAACATCAAAGGGAGTAAGATCTAGATTTAGGATCTAAAGGTTAAGTGCTAGGCCAATTTATCTCTTCTGTAAGGGTCGACATCTTACCCAAAAGACCCCGTTCCTGTTTGATCTAATCTTAAAATATCTCCCCGTAGGGATGTCATAATTTGCAAGGTACTGCTAACTTTTTTTTAGAAGTAGAGACAAGGGGATACCCGTTAAATATGTAGAAGACTTGCAGTACTATAAATCAGTTAACTATAGAGTTCACTATATTTATATAGTTATTATATAACTATATATAAGGTTAACTATAAATCAGTTACATGTGGGAGGGCACTTATCAACAGCAGTAATTTTAGGGCTCACAATCCCCAACATGGCCAGCAACCATCAGTTAAATGGACCTGCCAACAAATTATCATGGCTTCTCTGACACCTAAGAAAATCGCCCACTTGCTTTCTCACCCACCTTATTTGTTTCAAAGGGTGCGCTCTAGGAAGAGGGCTGGTTTGCCACGAGTTTAAGGGAGGATCATGCCCATTGGCACTAGGTGGCTCAGATCTCCCACTCCCTGGGGGCCTGGTAAGGCCTCTGGGCATCCTCCCAGCTGGCAAGGGCGGGTGACTGACGCTGTGTTCTGCCCGGTTTGGTGCTGGCACCCACCCACGTCATCTTTCCACCCCCGGCTGCAAGCTTGAGGTGCAGGTTAGAAAGTAAGGTGGGCACGGAGCCCACGGGACGGAGAGGCCCCGCAGGATGGAGAGGCCCCGCGGGACCCCCGCCCCCAATTACCGACCTGAATGGAGGGTCCAGGCAGGTTATAAGGGGACCACACCAGCCTTGGTCCTCAGCACGCTCCAGCTGGCTCTCGTTTCCAGCTCTTCTCGTCACCGAGTAGCCGGGGGTCCCAGCGGGGGGGACCCGCTTGGGCGAGGGG
>NW_012108696.1:3049209-3059542 GCF_000951045.1 Mandrillus leucophaeus
GGTGGCAGGTTGTGGGGGGGGTGGTCGCTTCAAACCCCGATTCACATGGAAAAACAACTCAAAAACCGTCAAAGCAACCAGGAGACGACCCCTCCCCCAGGCAGGAAGAGGCAGAAACACAAAAACCGAAAAAGGGAGTTGGGAGCGGGGGGTGAGGGTAAAGGAGGGGGGAAGGAAACTCAAAAGTGAGGTGATCTGGTTGAAGCACTAGGTAAGGAACCCCGACAGTGTCAGACATCTCAACGATTCAGCAAGCCGCAGCTCCAAGGGGTGCGGGGACGGGGTGGGGGGCTCTGCTGGGCATTTTGGGGTGGGAGAAGGTTCTAGATACTTCTCCAAACTCCAAAATGAATATGCGGATGGAGAGGGCAGGGGAGAGATGCCAAGAAATTGTGCAGCCTCCGGGGGGTTTATTTAAGCTTAGATTACACCTGTCGGGGGGGAAGGGAGGGGTTGGAAACATTCCTAATTCCATAGCCCACTTCTTGTCCTCTCCTTTGAACTCCAGCCTGTGGCCCAAGGAGGGTGGGCACCGCCCCTCAGCCCACCTGCGTATTTTCTGCTACCCTTCTCCATCATTTGGCTGTGCCTCCTTCCCTCCCTCCCGCCTCCCCGCTCCCACCGCCAGCTCCCTCCGCCATTGAGGTAACGTGCAAGGCCCGGAGGGACCTGGCTGGCACCGTGGCCCACGGGCTGACCAGCGGCCTTGGCAAGTTGTTGGTATTTTTAGCTGGACGTTTGGATGCGCTCTAGATACTTTTTACATTTTGTTTTGTTTTGTTTTTTTGGTGCCCGCTTTCTCTGTCTCTCGTGTCTTTTTGTTTTTCCCCCAGTTCTGGCCAATCCATGGACTTCCCTCACCACCCCCCACCTCGCTGCGGCCGCCGGAGACACAGGGCTTTCCAAATGACAAGGTGTAATCTAATATTCCCCTCACAAACCCCCTCCCCCAACAGAGGAAACAGCGAATGCAGAGGGTGTGAGGCAGGCAGCAGGCGAGAGGTGTTCAGAGCTCAGTGTTCCTGCAGAATGACCCCCTCCTCGCCGCCCGCCCTGCCCAAATGGAGGGAAGCCTACCTTCCCACCCTTGGAGTCCCCTCTCCCCCATGTGATGAGGGTGGGATGAGAAGGTCTGGGTCCTGATCTAACACTGCCTGCCCCTAGGATCAAGCCAGCGGCCTTGGGTAGGGAGGCGTGGCCAGGTATAGTAAGCACGAACTGGGGAGCTGGCCCACACACCCCAATGCGAGCCTTTCTGGGGATACAGGAGGTGAGGGGTGTTCCAGCCCAATATCTGTGTCTGTCCCTGTTTTGGGGGGCCAGGAGGTAAAGGGAACACCTGGGGTTCACATCCATCAATTTTAGGGCTTGGGTATTGGAAATTTAATTTAAAAAACAATTTTTCCCCACAAATTTGTATACTATGGATTCATCTGAAAAAGCCTGGAGATGGGTCACAAATACTGAAAAAGAGGACCTGGAAATCGGGCAATCTAGGCCTGGCTGGTGTCACACATCAGGAACTGGTTTCTTAGCTCAGCACTTGAGACTCTGCGTTAAATTATGCCAGTCCCATTGGTCTCTTCCAAAACCTTGAAGATATCCTCAGTCCCTTCAAGGTAGAACATTCCTCAACTGGCAGGGTGCGGTGGCTCATGCCTGTAATCCCAGCACTTTGGGAGGCTGAGGTGGGTGAATCACCTGAGGTCAGGAGTTTGAGACCAGCCTGGCCAACATGGTGAAACCCATCTCTACTAAAAATACAAAAATTAGCCAAGTGTGGTGCGGGCACCTGTAATCCCAGCTACTCGGGAGGCTGAGGCAGGAGAATCACTTGAACCCAGGAGGCGGAGGTTGCAGTGAGCAGAGATTGCATCATTGCACTCAGCCTGAGCAACAAGAATGAAACTCCGTTTCAAAAAAAAAAAAAAAAAAAAGAAAAGAAAAGAAAAAAAGAAGAAGAAAATTCCTCCTAATGTCTCCAGCTTGTTCCAAGTTCCCCTGGCATCAGAGGACCATTTACATGGGTCCTGTGCACCATGTTTCAATAATGCTATGTAGCTAGACCAGGTGGTAAAGACACTACCTTTAACCACTAACTCATACTCTAAAGGCTTAGAGTTTTAAAGAACCAGAAAAGAACATTCACACTCAGGCAGAATATAATCTGATCATCTTCCCACCTTGTCAAAAGCTAGAGGAGGGAGAATTCAACTACAGCTGGGAGTGGAGCTGCCAACTGTATTTTTTAAAAATGGACACAATTTTGACTTCAGCCCTTTGGATCCCAGAGATAAATTTTAGGAGGAGAAGGTCAAGTCTGAATATTTTACCCCCTGTTCCACCCAGAGTCAGCCAAAGCTGGAGATCTGTCAGTTTAAAAAATAAGTAAAAGATTAGAGGTTACATTTTTCCCCCTTTTTGCAATTAATTCCTGTGATGGGCTGCTCTGGCAACAATGTAAATACTTGTAGCTTTCAGAGCATGCCAGGTAGCTCATCTCTTCTGGTGGGCTGGTACTTATCTGCAAGGGTAGCCTTGCACTTAACATAGGCCTTTGTTTTCCCTTTCTGTGGCCACAGAACTTCCTAGGAAATGACAGTGGGGAAAATGAGAGCTATGGCTCTGGGGAGGCCGCTGATTTCATGGGGATGGGGTTGGAGCCAGGAGAAAATGAGATCATGAGATGAGCTCAGGAAAGCACTAGCGAAAAATGAGGTCTGAGCAAATGAATTAGCTTCTGCCCTACAATTATTTTTTAAAGTTTCCCATATGCCATCTTATTCAAACAGTGGACATGTGAAGTACATAACAGGGAAACTAAGACCCACGAAGAAGGGAAGTGACTTGCCCAGATCATCTGCTTGAATCCTTTATTTACAACAATCCTACTGGCAATGCTTGTTACATAGAGCACTTGACAAGCACTGAGTTCAATGAAATCCTTGCAACTAACCTGTGATCGAAGTTCATTTATGATCTCTACTGTTCAGATGAGGAAGTGGGGACTCCAAGTGGTCAAGTGACTAGTTCAAGGTCACATAGCCAGGGAGGGGCACAGACAAGACTGGAATCCAGGTCTGCCAGAGTCCAGAGCCTATGCTCTCATCACTTTCTGGGCTGTAGTGCCCAGAAAGTCCAAGTGATCTTCAGAGACCCTCTGTTCACTCAGTTCCAATGCACCAGGACCTAGCTTTGGTGAAGAGGCTGGGAGCCCCCTTTCTCCCATCGTTTGGCACTGCTCTGAGGGTCAGCCTGGCAGCTCTCATGCTGGGTTAACAAGGAGATCTTATTGCATCTAAAGGCCTCTTGCCAACTTGGTCCAGGATTTAATAATTGGCAAGTTTAGAGAAGGTGGGTGAGGGACAAGAGGGGGAAAAGGTGAAAACCAAACTCTGGTTTCTGTCCTCAACATTGTCTAAATTGGGTAGTCAGCTGGGTTGGTGGTTAAAAATCTACATGGATATTTTATTGGGGGGTGTTTTTTATTCGGAGGTTGGAGTAAGACTCTCAAGGGCATGCCTTTTCTTGGGGAGGGGAGCAGAAGATGGGGGGGTGTGCATCTCTGAAGATTTGCAAGAGTGAGAGACACACAGAGAGAAAGAGAGCTGAAAAAGAGAAAGAGAAGCAGAGGGAGAGTTGGGGAGGCAGAGAGAGCAGGGGAGAGGCTGTGTCCAAGGTTCCCCTGGGCTGTTTCCAGAATTCCACAGCTCTGATGCTCAGGTACTCAGAAAGTGACCATGCTGTGTTGCTGGACAAAAGACACCTGTGACTGGGCTCAGGGTCTGAGAGGGGATGGGGGAAGCAGCTAGTGCTGCCTGGGAGGCAGAAGCATAGTGTTCCAGGTCAGACAACTGGCCAAGTCTTTCTTCCAAAGTCTGTCAGGCTACATCTCCTAACGGGCACTTCTGGATTGGTACCCAGTCAGAATGCATACAGTCATCACAGCAGCTGCCATTTCGAGTGCCGATTACATACCAAGTATGCACAGTCCTGTGAAGATGGTGCTGTTATTGCCCTCTCCCCTCATTTAAAACTGACCACAATCCATATTTGGATACGTCACTAAAATGAGTAAGAACTCAAAATGCTAGTGCACATTCAGCAGTACTTCAAATGCCTGGGTTTGGGCTTATTTGGGAGCGCAGGAGGCAGTCTCATTCCGAGGCAGAAGGATGGGAATACTTCGCCTGCTTAAGCTTCCTTCCAACATGGCTGCCTGGAGGCAGGGAGCTGAGTTACTACCTCTGGGGAAAGAGGGGCTGGCCAGTGAGGTCAGGAAATTTGGGCTGCTCTCTCCAAATATCCCACCCATGTTCTGACCTCCTGCCATCTGTCTGTGCCACCTCCCTTGTGCCCTTGTGCCTAAGTGGTCACTTTCTGCCCTGGCATCCCAGCTGTGGGATCCCTTCTGCCCTCCTGGATGATAGCTGGGACAGGAACACTGGCTTTTAAATCACAATGCATTTGGAGAACAACCACAGAACAGCTCAACCCAAGAAACCAAAACCAAAGAGCACAGAAACAAGACAGAACCAAAGACGAGTCACTTTGGGGGAGAAGAGGACCAGGTGAAGGGAATGGGAGGGGAAAAAAGAACCACTTGATTTTTCCCCCCAAAACGAAACAAAACCAAAGAAAAAAAGAAAAAAGAAAAAATAAATAAAAAGGAAAAAAGAAAACCAAAAGAGAAAAACGGAACGGAAGACGAGAAACACTCCAACAGAAGGCGTTGGGAATTCACCAAACCAAACCGACAAGAGAAGCATGCAGAGAAATTTTTACATTCTCCCAGCATGCATCAGGCCCAAGTTACCATGACGACGAGGAGTGCAAAAAACTTAGCAACAACATTACCAACGGATGCAGAGGCGACCATAATGCAAGCATCGCATGTGTGCGGCCGGCCCTAGGCCGGGCTGGGCGCGGCTGAGATTTTCGTGTCTTTCTGGGTTTTGCTCTCGCTTGGCGGTTTTTTTTTGTTTAGTTTGCTTTGTGCTTATGATTCATATTCCATCTTTTAAAATTGTTGTTCATTTTTCTATTTTTCTCGTGTGCGTGTCAGCGTGTGTCCGTGTGGTGTCTACATGTGTTTTGTGTGTGTGCGTGTCATTTTCAGAATGTAAAAATGTGGGTAAAGAAAGTAAAAAAGAAAAAAACACACCAACCTTCTCGAAGCTCTGAGGGATGTAAAGGGGGTTTGATGCGGAACACAATGACATGGGAAGAAGAGAAAAAATAGGGGAGATACAGAGAGTAAAAAGAGGACTTCCCAAGGCTAAAAGCTGCAATAGTTTGTTGTTTTTTTTTTTTCTTTAAACCAAAAAAAAAAATTAAAATTAAAAAATAAAAAGAACAGCAATGACCTTTTTGTCTTTTTTCCACTCTGCCCTTGACATATAAGATCTACATTTGCCTTTCTCCATTCTTTTCTAAGCTTGATTCTGGAGCATCTAAGACCCAGGCAAAGATGGGGAAGTGGAACCTCACCCCCTCGACTGCCCCCAAGAGGATGGAGGCTCATGCTGGGGACCCCACCTCTGGGCGATGAGGACACAGAAGCCCCCCTCCCTTCTTGCACCCTCACTAAAGGCCCCACCCAGCTCCCTGCCCCATACCCGCTGTCCACACTCTTTTGAGCCCTGCTGGATTTACAAACCCCCATCCCAGGTGTTGGCAGAGAAATAAGCAGGTTAGGTGAAGACCAGTCAGTTGGAGTCACGAACGCGTTACAACTCACCAGAGGTGCCGTGACAGCGGATCAGACGTGCCCCTACCCACCACCCGCCCACACACCCACATTCCCATCCCCTCCCCCTCCATGCGGCCTCCTCCTCACAGACAAAATGCAAAACCCCAGGTCCAGGACCAAGGAGTCACTTCAGGGCCAGCAGGTGCTGTGGATGGTGAGGACGAAGGTGGTGAGTGAGGGTCTGTGGGCGGGGGATGAGCCACACGGCCTCCTGGATGGAGAATGACTAGGGCTTGGCACTTCGCATGGGGGAAACTGAGGCCCAGAGAAGGATGTGATCGAGTCAATTATACAGCGCTAACTGGGGCAGCCCTGGGGATTGAATGGGGCCCTGGCATCCTGGCAGAAGCTGTTTCTACTACAAATCTGATCAGAAACAGCTACTAGGAGGTGAAAAAGGGAGGAGGAGGAGGAGGAGGAGGAGGAGGAGGAAGACTACAACTTCTGAAAAGACCCAAGAGCCAACACACGAGATAAGAGGAGGCCAACGGAGGAATCTGGGGGCAAGGGAGCCCCCTGGCACCTCTGAGGCAGCACCAAGGGACCCACAAGGAAGGAAGCTTCCTTGGGGCCGGGGAGTGGGGAGGTGCTGGGGCGAGGCCCCCACGCTGCTGGGCATGACTGAGTGGGAATTGGAAACCAAGAGCAACAAGCTTCGCTGGGTGCCGTGCCTGCCCCAGCTTGGTGCAACTACCAAGCCCCCTGGGTGCCTGTGCCCGCTGTGGCCCCAGCCTCCCAACGGCCTGGACTGTCCTTCTCCGAGAGTCATTAGGAAGAGACAGAAGGCACCGGGCTCTGGACCAGCCGGTGGGGGGCGGGGGGGCAGCCTCGAAGACCCCTCCCCAACTTCTAGATTGAGGGCCCTGGATTGGGGGGGCAGTGAAGCGGGGAGCTACGAGGCCACAAAGTTAGGAGAAGCAAAGCCAGCACACAGCACGGGAAGGCACGACACACCACAGAAGCCAACTCGGGTGGGCAGGCGGGTGGGGAGGGGTGGGGCAGAGGCCTGCAGGCTCCCCTGGCCCTGTAGGCCCAAGACTCACCCCCTCACCCTGCCCCACGCCTTCCTACCCCACCATCACTGCCTCCCCAGAGCCCTGCTGCCCACGGGGCATCTGTTGCAAGGCACGAGGAAGGGAATTTAAGCTGCCCCCATTCTACACGTAAGGAAACTGAGGCCCAGAGAGGGACGCCGCGCCTCGGCCAAGGTCCCACCGCGACCGGGGAGGGGCCTTCCTGCTTGGGTGTGCAGGGGACGGGGGAGCCCGGAGGCGGTGAGCCCGAGGAGGGAGGGGGATGGGACGGGGCGGGTCCCTGCCTTCGACCTGGACACGGCGTTCCCTACCTCGCACGTAGAGGTTGGCAGGTGAGGAGTAGCGCACGCCGGCGCTGTTGGTGGCCACACACTCGTATTTGCCCTGGTCGGTTTCCTCACTGCTTTCAATCTGCAGGGCTCCTGTGGGAAGAGGGGAGAAAGCTTGGTCCGTTAGAGGGGGGCCCAGGAGTGAGCAGGGGAAAGCTGTCCCACCAGAGTGTTGTCCGGCCTGTCTCCTGTTCTGGCTGGGCCAGAGAGGCAGCTAAGAGGTGAGAAGCCCCAGCTCGGCCAGGCCTTGTATGACCTCCACCCCCACATCTAGCCCCACCAGGGCCCGGACACACCAGATTCCCCAGCAAATTCTCCACTCGCAGTGGAAAAGCAGCTGGTCATGAGGCTGCTGCGTCATGACTGCCAAGCTGAATTACAAAGCTGGAGAAAAGTGTGGTTGAGAAAGCACTAAATGATGCTCTCCCGGCCAGAAGGAAAGAGTGGGTTGGCATTCACAACTCATAACCATCATTTGATAGATCCAGGGACCTAAGGGGGCCCACCACAAATCATGTGAACATTCAGGGAGCCGGTGGTTGCTCTGTTTCATTAAGTGCCCATGAGTAAATGAACATGGGTCTGGGTTCCTCAATTGTGTTTGGAATCCTAGTCCTCAAAGTCCTCGACGCCCGTAAGTAAATGGAGACAGGGTTGTACTTCTTCAGGCGTGTTTGAAATTTCAGGATTAGGTTATACCCTGAGGTAGCTAAAGTAAAAAACGTTGAGGCTGGTGTGTATCAGGTATGTTTGAAATCAAAGCCATGGATCTGGATCCAAGCCTTCTGGCCTGAAGTTGATTGAAAAGAAGTCAGAATTTCCCCAAGTATTTTGAGTCGTCGAAGTAAAAGTCTGAATTTGCCTGCTTGTATTTAAAATCACAGGCCTGAAGTCAATATCCTGGTGCTCATGAGTAATTGAATGGACTTCGTCGAGTGTGTTTAAAATTATGGTCCTAGACCCAATTCTATGATGCTCATAGGTACACAAGGATTAGATTAAATTTTCAAACGTGTTTGAAATCAGGGGTCTGATTGAAAGCCTCTTATACTCACAAGTAAAGTTGAGGCTAAAATGCTCCAAGCCTGGATCAAAGAATTTGTTGGTCATGAGTAAATACAGATATAAAGAAGACGGCAATTTTTCAAATCACAGGCATATTTAAAATTTAAATATCACAGGCAAAAATCCAAGGTCTTGGTGTTCATGAGTAGATGAAAATAGAACTGATTTCCCCTCAATACATTTGAAATCACAGGCCCAAATCAAAGACTTCACTTCCAATGAACATATAAAAATGAATGAACCTTCTCAAGAATATCTGAAATCACAGGCCTTGATCAAACACTACTGTGCCCATGAGTAAATGAAAACGAGGCCAAGATTTCCCTAAAGATATCTGAAACCACATGCCTGAAACAAGTCGCTCATTTTCACAAGTAAATGAAGCTGAGTATGTCTTAAATTACAGGCCTTGATAAAAACTTGAGTGCCCAAAAATAAAAACTAAGGCAAAAGTTTCCCCACGTATGTTTGTAATCACAGGCCTGGATCAAAGTCCTTATTCTCATAAGTAAATAAAACTTAGTGTAACATATCTAAGTATGTTTGAATCACAGGCCTGGACCCAAGTGCCTGTCGACCATGAGTAAATGAAGATGAGTGAATATCCGCAAATGTGTTTGAATCACAGGCTTCAATCAGAGCCTACGGCACCAAGGATCCAAACATCCAGACTGAGTTTTCCAGTCTTGTTTGTGATTATCCCACAGAAATGACATGCACCCACAGATGGGGGGATTCTCTCTGGAGGTCATGGATAAAGACTCTGCCCCCATAGAACACTGCCTATTCTTCTTTGACCTCGAGGTTCTGGGAAGCAGGCAGTATCTCCATCACTAAGGAGGCCCAGAGAGGGTCAGGAGACTGCTCTAGGTCACACAGCATTTGTAGCAAAGGTAGGGCTGGACACTGATTCTTCCCCAGGGTTCCCACTCAGGCCTTCTCTTGGCTCTTCTCTGAGGCAGCAGTTGGGTGGGGGATAACGGATGGAGCAGACTGACCTGAGAGCGCGTGTCTCTATGTGTCCTTGGGTTAGACCCTCCAGATCAGAAAGAACTGTGGAGCTGGAAGGCCCACTTTGCTTTTTTTTTTTTTTTTTTCTTTTTTTGAGACAGAGTCTCTCTCTGTCACCCAGGCTGGAGTGCAATGGCGTGATCCTGGTGGCTCACTGCAACCTCTGCTTCCTGGGTTCAAGCGATTCTCCTGCCTCAGCCTCCCGAGTAGCTGGGATTACAGGCGCCCACCACCACGCCCAGCTAATTTTCGTGTTTTTTGTAGAGATAGGGTTTGACCATGCTGCCCAGGCTGGTCTTGAATTTCTGACCTCAGATGATTCACCTGCCTCGGCCTCCCAGTGTTGGGATTACAGGCATGAGCCACTGCGCCCGGCCTGCACTGCTCATTTCAGAGGTGGCTAAACAACATGGGGCTCCCAGCACTCTGGGGGTCTTGCCAGGTAGGGTCCTTCCCAGAGGGGGAGAGAGCCCCCTGGCCTTCCACAGTCAGGTGACCTGAGGAGTCACCTCGGCCACATTCAGGCCCCCCGGCCACAGACACAGACACAGACGCAGAGACCAGACTAACACTGGGTGGAACGAGGGTGGTGGCAGGGTGGACACGCATGGAAGCGGGCCTGGGGACAGCCCCAGTGGAGCCTGAGGGGCTGAGTGGGCAGCGAGAGAGAGCGTGAGTGGCTGGGTGAGTGAGGAGCCTCTTACCTCGAATCGGAGTGCTTTCTGTAAGGGAAGCAGAGAGAACCAGGTGAATGTCACAAGGCGGTCGTGGGGGGCCAGGGGGCCCCAGGGAAGCTGGGCCGGGGCCATAAGCCAGGCCTCTGCACTCTGCCCCGGGGAGGGGATCGAGCCAGCCCTGGGCATATGGACCCTGCAGGCTTTGCTGATGAAGCTGGAAGAGGCCTCCTAAGAGCAGGGTGAGGTCTGAGGGCTTGTCAAAGCAGGAGGGCTTCCTGTAGGAGGCGGGAATCTCTGGGGGTGGAGGGATGGAGTCTAGAAGACTCTCTGGACGGGCTGAGGGGCGTCTGTATGCCCAGGGGAGGTCTGTCAGCCTGGGCCTTTGGTGGCCTTCCCTCTGGGCCAAGGGAGGGAGGTTCATGACCCCCGCCTTCCTTCTTTCCTTCTTAGGGAGCCCAGCAAGGG
>NW_012108696.1:3059592-3067293 GCF_000951045.1 Mandrillus leucophaeus
AGTATCTCCATCACTAAGGAGGCCCAGAGAGGGTCAGGAGACTGCTCTAGGTCACACAGCATTTGTAGCAAAGGTAGGGCTGGACACTGATTCTTCCCCAGGGTTCCCACTCAGGCCTTCTCTTGGCTCTTCTCTGAGGCAGCAGTTGGGTGGGGGATAACGGATGGAGCAGACTGACCTGAGAGCGCGTGTCTCTACGTGTCCTTGGGTTAGACCCTCCAGATCAGAAAGAACTGTGGAGCTGGAAGGCCCACTTTGCTTTTTTTTTTTTTTTTTTCTTTTTTTGAGACAGAGTCTCTCTCTGTCACCCAGGCTGGAGTGCAATGGCGTGATCCTGGTGGCTCACTGCAACCTCTGCTTCCTGGGTTCAAGCGATTCTCCTGCCTCAGCCTCCCGAGTAGCTGGGATTACAGGCGCCCACCACCACGCCCAGCTAATTTTCGTGTTTTTTGTAGAGATAGGGTTTGACCATGCTGCCCAGGCTGGTCTTGAATTTCTGACCTCAGATGATTCACCTGCCTCGGCCTCCCAGTGTTGGGATTACAGGCATGAGCCACTGCGCCCGGCCTGCACTGCTCATTTCAGAGGTGGCTAAACAACATGGGGCTCCCAGCACTCTGGGGGTCTTGCCAGGTAGGGTCCTTCCCAGAGGGGGAGAGAGCCCCCTGGCCTTCCACAGTCAGGTGACCTGAGGAGTCACCTCGGCCACATTCAGGCCCCCCGGCCACAGACACAGACACAGACGCAGAGACCAGACTAACACTGGGTGGAACGAGGGTGGTGGCAGGGTGGACACGCATGGAAGCGGGCCTGGGGACAGCCCCAGTGGAGCCTGAGGGGCTGAGTGGGCAGCGAGAGAGAGCGTGAGTGGCTGGGTGAGTGAGGAGCCTCTTACCTCGAATCGGAGTGCTTTCTGTAAGGGAAGCAGAGAGAACCAGGTGAATGTCACAAGGCGGTCGTGGGGGGCCAGGGGGCCCCAGGGAAGCTGGGCCGGGGCCATAAGCCAGGCCTCTGCACTCTGCCCCGGGGAGGGGATCGAGCCAGCCCTGGGCATATGGACCCTGCAGGCTTTGCTGATGAAGCTGGAAGAGGCCTCCTAAGAGCAGGGTGAGGTCTGAGGGCTTGTCAAAGCAGGAGGGCTTCCTGTAGGAGGCGGGAATCTCTGGGGGTGGAGGGATGGAGTCTAGAAGACTCTCTGGACGGGCTGAGGGGCGTCTGTATGCCCAGGGGAGGTCTGTCAGCCTGGGCCTTTGGTGGCCTTCCCTCTGGGCCAAGGGAGGGAGGTTCATGACCCCCGCCTTCCTTCTTTCCTTCTTAGGGAGCCCAGCAAGGGGCTGTTTTCAAGTCCAGACTAGGAAGGGACAAGGAGCAACAGGAATTATCTTGTTAGAAACAGGGAGGTGGGTGGGGTTAGTGCCCCAGGGCCAGGCATTAAAACAGCCAAGGAAGGGTGTCACAGACAGGCCAAGTAGGAGGGACGGGGAGAGGCCTGCAGCCTTCTTACCAAGAGGAAAAGAGGAAAGACCTGTTTATCTGGGCCTTGCGGGCAGGGACGGTTAACTGCAAAGCAGGAAAAGGTGGCTCAGGGCTGGAACGTTACCCCTCTGCTCATGATCCAGGGAGAAGTTTTGGGCTCCCTTCTCTCTGCTGCCGATGGCCGATAAGCTGATAACTTGGCCGGCTGGGGCCAAGAAGATCCTAAGACCTGGATCTGCCAGGAGTGGCCAGACATGTGAAAAAACAGCTCATTCTGCGTGGCCCAAACCCATTTTACAGATGGGCCAACTGAGGCTCAGAGGGGAATCTCTGAGGTCCCATCACGAGGCGGGGGTGGGCACTGACCCTAGCTCTCCGGCCTCCTGGGCTGAGAAGCTTCTGGCCTGAAGTTTTCGGGGTCCCTGTATTATCTTTCGAGGTATCCTCGTGAGGTCACTCTGCACCCTTTACCGGGGAGCAAATGGGAATTTGCCTAAAGTTACACCCTGGAGAACGGGAATCCGAGTCAGCAGAAATCCAGGCTGGCCTTTGCTAGGACATTGGGATGACGATGGTGGAAGCCAGGGTTACAGAAAGTCTTTTCAAGCCGGCCCAGTGGTGTAATCCTGGCACTTTGGGAAGCTGAGACAGGTGGATCACCTGAGGTCAGGAGTTTGAGACCAGCCTGGCCAACATGGTAAAAACCCGGTCTCTACTAAAAATCCAAAAATTAGCCGGGTGTGGTGGCGGGTGCCTGTAATCCCTGCTGCTCAGGAGACTGAGGCAGAAGAATTGCCTGAACCGGGGAGGCGGAGACTTTAGTGAGCTGAGATGGTGCCATTGTACTCCAGCCTGGGTGACAGACTGAGACTGTCTCAAAAAAAAGAAGTCTTTTCAAGTTGGCCAAATCACTCAGGGCTATTCTATCAAGCGGAAACAATGTAGCTCTTAGACATTAAACGGTGTTCCACTTCCCACCCGGAAAGAGATGAAAGGACTGATATCATAGACTGACATCAGTCACTCTCACTTTAGTATGAATTAGTCCCACAACTGACTTCAGGGGATTCAGGCTGAATGCTGAGAAAAGTGGATGAGCAGTGCCCAGTAGCAGCTACGCTGGAAAAATCTCCACCCCACGCCCAGCTCCAGCCCCCAAACTTCTGTAATTAAATCCTTTTCCAGCAGGGCTAAGGCCAAGAAGAAAGTGGGGGAGGACGAAGTTCCATGAGCCTGAGGATGCCTCTGAACCCCCCTCAGCCTCCACTCTGAGGTCTGCCTGGCCCCTTGTGGACTTGTCTCTTTTCCTCTTTTCCTTTGGGTTTTTTCCTCCGCTGCACACTAGTGCCCAGCTGGGGAGGGCTGAGGGGCTCGTTGGGGAGGAGGGAGAGGGCGTTAGTATAACATACCAGGCAGAGTGGGTCACAGTTACCATCACGGTGGCTGTTAGTTTGGTGAGGAGAAGGGGGCAGAAGGGGCACAAAGGGGATGGGGCGTTAGTTGTTGACGTGGTGATGAAATCAGACTTACCAAAGGTTTCTGAACGTTTACAACAGGAGGATAAGAAAAGAGAACAGGAAGTTAACAGGTGGTTAGGAAGAATCCTGTGTCCTCATCGAGGAGGGGAGGGCGGGGGAGGAGAGAGGACGCTCAGAATAATAATAATAACAATAACACTTCTTACGGTTCCTAAAGTGGTTTATGTTCACTAAGCACCTAGCAGGCGTTAGACATTCGATCCTGCAGAGGTCACCAGAACACAAGGAAATAGGCATGTTTTATGGGGAAACTGAGGCCACCGCTCCCCTGCTTGCAGAGGCCTCGGAGCTGCAAACATCCTCAGCCGGGCTGGGAGAGGGGAGGCAATTTGTCCCTGCAGTGTGAGGTCTGAGTCTCTCCAGGGAAGAGATTCTGGGCTCCATGTCTGAACTTTTTTGGGGCTCGGTTTTCACTAAGCAGGAGCAGAAAGCGGAGAACGGGTAGGTGGGCTCTTTGGTGGGGGGCAAGGATGGGCAGTGAGTGTGGGGCACTGGGGATGATTTGGGGAGGGACTGCTGCGAGGGTGGTACTCCGTGGCGGGGTCCTCGGAGGAAGGGGAGAGAGAAAGCAAAAGGAGGTGTGTGTGTGAAGGTGCAGGGTGATCTCAACAGTGACCTGAATGAAGGCAGGGCGTCAAGCCCGGCACAACTGAAAACAGTAAATCCATGACACAGACACACATGCATGTGCAGCCACACGTGTGCTCTCCCAATGTATGGAGACACAGCTCCACCACGTGTGTCCCCACGCACAAGCACTAGGGAGGTGCAGGCTGAGAGGCACGTGCGCGGGTCACCGCCCTGTGTGCACAGGCACGGGAGTGACTGCAACGTGGGTGCACGTGTGGCCGAGATGCAGGCGGACACTTTGCTCCGGGTGGGGGAAGGGAGGCCCATGTATGACAGCGGCGAGGCCTGCACACCTGTGCCCACACGCGGGAGGCAGGCCAGGCCGGCACGGGGAGCCCAGACATGCACACGTGGACATGTCGTGAAGCAGGGGACGACACACACGCAGACACAGTCCCCCAGACAGATGGACCCGCAGATGGGCCACGTGGGTGCTTTGTGGAGACACAATGGTGGAACCGCCCATCCCCAAGGCTCTGTGTGTTCCAAGGTCTCCCTAGCTCCCCCAGGGCCTGAACAGAGAGGCTGGACTGCCCGCCAGTGCCCCACTACAGACCTGAAGCCCCGCCATCACCTCTGTTCGTCTTTGTCCCATGATGTTCTTACTGCTCAGCCTTGAAGACACTCTCTCCCTGTAGTTTTCTATGGCTCCCCATCACCTTACCTGTCACCTCTGGACACTTACCATTACCTTACACAGTTTCCACTACTCCTGCCTGTCTGGGTCCCATTGTATGCTTCTGTATAGAGGATGCTCTCTCTCTGCCACCTTCCATAGCTCCCTATTACGTACCCATTGAAGCTGGTCTCCCCTTTTCACCCTCCATGGCTCACCGACACTTCTCCTTGTCTGTCTCCCAATGCTTGGGCACTCCCAATACCCACCATTCTCGGTGGCTTGCTTGCTTTCTTTTTGGAGACTAGGGTCTTGCTACATAGACCATGCTGGTCTCAAACTCCTGGCCTCAAGCAAGCCTTCTGCCTTGGCCTCCCAAAGAGCTCGGATTACAAGCATAAGCCACTGTGCCCAGCCCCCTCAGTGGCTTCCTATCACCCACAACAGTCTGTGGGTGACAGTCGTGATCTCACTGCCTGAGTATGGGAGACGCTCTCCCCCCACCATGGCCCTATATAACTCCCCACCCTTGTGCATGTCTGCACCATTATATCTTCACTGGCCAGGTGTTGAAGCATTCTTCTTCTACCACTGTCTATAGCTCCCCGGTACTCATGCCCATCTGTGCCCCCTAATATCCTCAGTGTGCAGCTCTGAAGACATTTGCCTCCACTCCTCCAGTGCCAATGCCTGCCACGGCCGCACGCTGTCTCTCCCTGTCCTCCAGTAGTCCCCACAGCTTGGGGCCTGCAGATGCTCCCCACCCCCTGCTGCCCTCCGAGGCTCCCACGTCCTGTCAGCCACACACACTCACCCGATCGTAGCTGTTTGATGCGTCCATTGCTGGCACTAGGATCCACGGGCAGGAAGTCCTTGAACCAGGTGATCTCAGGGTCAGGGTTGCCGCTGGCCGCACAGAGCATGGTGGCTGTCCGTGTCCGCTCCACCACCTTCAACTGCGGGCCCATGTCGATGTTGGGGAAGCCGGAGGGCAGCTGGTCCTCTGAGGGCAGAGACGGGAGAGAAATGGGCATGGTTCTGAGCACTGCACGGCCACCCCTCCAGCCTGGGGCTCAGGGAGTGCCCGGCCACGTGTCCGGCTCCTGCCTGGCTGCGTGACCTCAGCCCTGGGTGCCATCCTTTACAGTCAGTTCTCTCTTTTTTTTTGAGACAGGGTCTTGCTGTCTCAAGTGCAGTGGCACAATCATAGCTCACTGCAGTCTCAATGATCTGGGCTCAAGTGATCCTCCTGCCTCAGCCTCCTGAATAGCTGGGACTATAAGCACGTGCCACCATGCCTGGCTAATTTTTAAAATTTTTGTAGAGAGGGGGTCTCGCTGTGTTGTCCAGGCTGGTCTCAAACTCCTGGCTCCAAGCAATCCTACCGCTTCTGCCTCCCAAAGCACTGAGATTACAGGCATGAGCCACTGCACCTGGCTGGGTCCCTCTTCTGTACTAGGGGGAGGCTTGTGTGAGGGAACTGAGCAGGCTAGAATATTTCTCACTGGGGGGTGACTCTGCTGCCCTGGGAGACACTGGGCGATGTCTGGGGATATCTGAAGTTGTCATGACTTGGGGGTGGGTGCTCCTGGAATGGACTGGGTGGGGCTCAGAGATGCTCTGCCTCCTGCTATGTATAAGCACAAACCTGGCCCCAGGGTCCACAGCGCTGAGTGGGTTCATTTACAGCAGCCTGAGGACACCTTTCTTTTTATCTTTTAAAAAATTTTTGTAGACCTCCCTGTAGTTTTCTATGGCTCCCCATCACCTTACCTGTCACCTCTGGACACTTACCATTGCCTTACACAGTTTCCACTACTCCTGCCTGTCTGGGTCCCATTGTATGCTTCTGTATAGAGGATGCTCTCTCTCTGCCACCTTCCATAGCTCCCTATTACGTACCCATTGAAGCTGGTCTCCCCTTTTCACCCTCCATGGCTCACCGACACTTCTCCTTGTCTGTCTCCCAATGCTTGGGCACTCCCAATACCCACCATTCTCGGTGGCTTGCTTGCTTTCTTTTTGGAGACTAGGGTCTTGCTACATAGACCATGCTGGTCTCAAACTCCTGGCCTCAAGCAAGCCTTCTGCCTTGGCCTCCCAAAGTGCCTGGAATACAGGCGTGAGCTACCGCGCCCGCCTGCCTTTCTAAACATAAACCACACTGCTCCCCCGCGGTACACCCTTCTGTGGTCCCACCACCCTCAGAAGGAGCCCCGGCTGCTTGTCTGCTGCCGGCGCCTGCCACCTTCCCTTCTCTTTTTCTCTCTGGCCCAGTCACGCTGGCCTCCACGGCTCTCAAAGTCATCAAGCCCCCTCCCTCGGGTCACCTGTTCTGTTCCCTTGGCCTGGAATTCCCGTTCCCGCATCTGTCTACTCATTGGAACACCACCTGGGACTAGCTCCAACAACCTTGCTCTAAATGCCTCTACACTCCCCACTGTTCTCTCTGCAGTAGGGAACTCTGAAATGGTGCATCTGCGTCCCTAGCACCCAGCGCAGAACCGGGCATACAGTAGGAGCTCAATCAATGAACAAACAACTCAATCCTGGTTGAGCACTCAATCCTCCAGCACGGTGAGTGGCCCCAGGTCTCCAGCGCTCGGTATCCCTCTTGGGTGGCGAGGTTCTAGCTCCCCTCCATGGTAAATGGAGACTGGTGGTGATGGGGTCGGGAGACAAGGAGGAGAAACTCAGCTTCCTGGGAGCTCCTGGTCCCAGAGCTCCCTGACCGGTGGGAACGTACTTCTGGGCTGAGCCGGCTGAGTGACAGTCTGCCTCGCATCCAGGGTGCTCTACAAACCAAGATGGGCCGGCCGCAGGGGCTCACACCTGTAATCCCAGCACTGTGGGAGGCCGAGGCAGGAGGATCACCTGAGGTGAGGAGTTCGAGACCAGCCTGGCCAACATGGTGAAACCCCGTCTCTACTAAAAATACAGAAATTAGCCGGGCGTGGTGGCAGGCACCTGTAATCCCAGCTACTCGAGAGGCTGAGGCAGAAGAATTACGTAAACCCAGGAGGTGGAGGTTGCAGTGAGCCGAGATCACGCCACTGTACTCCAGCCTGGGTGACAAAGCAAGACTCTGTCTCAAAAAAAAAAATTAAGAAGCAGCCATGTAGAGCAGACTCATAACTGCTCCCCCCAACCCACCCAACTCCATTCCAAAGGACAAGTGACAAAAAAGTGACCAATCGCAGTGCAAGAAATAGGCAGCTCGTCTGCATCTGGTAGGAATGCTGGAGTGGGAGGGGGTAAAGGGCCGCAAATGATGGCTTCAGGGCCACATGTGGCCCTGTGGCTGTTTTTGTTAATAAAGTTTTATTGGTCGGGCGTGGTGGCTCACACCTGTAATCCCAGCACCTTGGGAGGCCGAGGCGGGTGGATCACGAGGTCAGGAGATCAAGACCATCCTGGCTAACATGGTGAAACCCCGTCTCT
>NW_012108696.1:3067478-3071065 GCF_000951045.1 Mandrillus leucophaeus
GCACTCCAGCCTGGGTGACAGAGCGAGACCCCGTCTCAAATAAATAAATAAATAAAGTTTTATTGGCACACAGCCACACCCATTCATTTCTCAGCTTTCCCACCACAACGGCAGAGTTTTGGGTTGTTGCTGTGACAGAGACCGTCCAGCCTGTAGAGCCAAAAATATTTACTTTCTGGTGCTCTGGAGAAAAAGTGTGCGCTTCCTGGTGTAGACAATGTTGCTGTTTGTTTAAAAGAATACACATGTATTTGCTTACAAAGGCCCAGATGGGACATGGGGCACAGGGCTGGGTGGCTGTGGACAGAGGTGGGCAGGAAGCCACCATCTTGGGAGGAAACTGAGCCCCAGGCAAGCAGCAGGAAGGCAGGAGGCCAAGATGGGGCAAGGGAGAGGTGGGCAGGATCCAGGGAGGTGAAGCCAGAATCAATCCCCGCCTCCCCAGTGTAACAAGAGGGCAGCAGTTCCAGCCTAGGGGTCACTGCTTGATGGGGAAAAGCCCCAGTGGAAAGCCCTGAGCACTAACAGCATCCCGGGCACTGTGCAGGCAACAGAACCTGTGATCTCCTCCGAGCCTTTTTCATAGAGGGGGAAACGGAGGCCCAGGCAGACGCACACTTGTTCCAGGTCACACAGCCAGCACGTAGCAAGGATTTGAACCCAGGCCTGGCTGAGCTCAGAAGCAGCTGAGCGGGATGGGCTGCAAAAGCCCTCCACCCAACCAGGTCTGGACCCATCGGGGCCCTGAAGGGGGTGTGGCTGGATGCTCTCTGAGGAGGTTCAGGCCTCTTGTCCGTCCTTCCTGGGCCAGGGACCCGGACGACCTTGAAACTGGCTCTGATTGGCTACTGATGACATCATCAGAGATTAGGGCCAAAATGACTGGGCCTCAGTCAGTTGGTCTTGGTGCCCACAGCTGGGTCTGTGGGCATTCCCGTGTGTGTGTGTGTGCATGCCCGTGTGCCTACGAGGGTGGCTTTGATGAGGACGAGAACCCTGTATTTCATTCATACGTGGGTATGTGTGCTCACGCTTGTACATGCTCAAGCTCGCCCTGCGCCCACACGTGTTCACACGTGAGCACTTCCCGTGTGCATGTGGCCCCGCGGGGCTCCCCGTGAGCACGTGTGGGCAGCAGCCAGCCAGGGTGCAGGGGGAAGCCTCGGCTGCCTGATGCTACCGAGAGCACCTAATTAAACGAAAACGTACATCGCGAACCACACTGTGCCCAGTTCCTCGGAGTTTAATTAAAACAACAGTGCGGGAGGCGTGTACGGGGTCCACAATCAGATGGCAGAGGAGGAGGGAGGCAGGGAGTGGCCCTGGCAGTCCAGATGGTCCCCCGCCAACTGCCAGTGACTGGCCGGGGGTGCCTGGAGCGCAGGGCTGGTGACAAGGTGGGGGGAGCGGGGACAGGGTATCCGAGGCCCTGGGCCCCGGCAGGAAGGATGAGCTCCCAGCCCAAGCAGGCCCTTCCAGGCAGCTGGAGAGCAGAGAGAAAAAGAGTGTGGGCTGAGCACGGTGGTTCATGGCTGTAATCCCAGCACTTTGGGAGGCCAAGGAGGTGGATCACCTGAGGTCAGGAGTTTGAGACCAGTCTGATCAACATGGCGAAACCCTGTATACTAAAAATACAAAAATAAGCCGGGCGTGCTGGTGGGTGCCTGCAGTCCCAGCTACTCAGGAGGCTGAGACAGGAGAATCGCTTGAACCCAGGAGGCGGAGGCTGCAGTGAGCCAAAATCACACCACTGCACTCCAGCCTGGGCAACAAGAGCAAAACTCCGTGTCAAAAAAAAAAAAAAAAAAAGAGTGTGGATGGATGCAGGGGGCATTTTTCCCAGGCTCCCGGGGACCAGGCAGTTGATGGCTTCACAGCTTGTCCTTTGAACACCCTGAGTGCTCAGCGTGGAGGCTGGCACGGGAAAAGAGGAGGCTGTTCCGTCTGTGCCCGGGAAAGGTCAGGGCAAAAATATCTGCTGGGAGGAACAGGGCGGGCCACAGCGGGCTGACTCCACCCCTGCTCCTCCCTCCATCCCCCGGCGGGACGGGCTCCAGGACTCAGGCAAATGAAATGAGGGGGTCTCTTGTTAGAAAAGTATTAAGACTTTCCAGACCGCAACAGCAGAGGTTTTATCTTTTCTTTCCCCTCCCCCCGCCCCCATTTTAGAGACAGGGTCTTGCTTTGTCACCCAGACTGGGGTGCAGTGGCATGATCATAGCCCACTGTAGCCTTGAACTCCGGGGCTCAGGGGATCCTCCTGCCTCAGCCTCCTAAGCATCTGGGACTTCAGGCAGGCACCACTACACCTGGCTAAGTTTTACATTTTTTTTTGTAGAGTCTCGGACAGTGGGGTATGGGGTCTCTACGTTGCCCAGGCTAGTCTCCAACTCCTGGGCTCAAGTGATCCTCTTGCTTTGGCCTCCCAAAGTGCTGGGATTACAGGTGTGAGCCATGGCACATGGCCAACAGCAGAGCTTTAAAAAGCACGGGGCCTTTCTTTCTTTTCTTTTGAGATGGAGTCTCCCTCTGTCAACCAGGCTGGAGTGCAGTGGCGCAATCTCAGCTCACTGCAGCCTCCGCCTCCCGGGTTCAAGCAATCCTCCTACCTCAGCCTCCCAAGAATCCGGGAGCTAGAATGACAGGTGCACATCACCATGCCTGGCTAATTTTTGTATTTTTAGTAGATCTAGGGTTTCCCCATGTTAGCCAGGCTAGTCTCAAACTCCTGACCTCAAGTTGTCTACTTGCCTCGGCCTCCCAAAGTGCTGGGATTATAGGCCGAAGCACAGGGCCTTTCTGAGGGAGGGAGCCTGTATGACTCCACAGGTCACTCGCCTGTGATGCCAGTCTCAGTTTCATGGGACCAGAGTCTGAAATCAAGTACCCCTAGGGCAGCCGTGATACCCCCTCCCAGGGCTCCAAGCTGGTCATAGCTGGGCTGCCCTGGAGGACACTGGAATAGCCTCATCTTGGGAAGCGACATGCAGGGGTCACCTCCAAGCTAACGGCTGGCAGTGGCTCATATTAATGGTTGGGATGTCTCTGCGGGTGACAGGTATAGCCCACCCACTTGAGAGCTGCAGAAGAGTTGGTAACAAGCATCTTACTAAACCAGAATCTTCATAGTAGTGAACGTAATAACGGGGAAGTAGAATTGACCAAATATGGCATTGTGCTAATCTCTCTCCCTGTCTCACTCACTCATCTGGTTCACAGAATTACCCCTTGTGGTGAGAACCATTATTAACCGGTTTTTTGTTTTTTTTTTTCTTTTTTCCCCGAGACGGAGTCTTGCCCTGGTCACCCAGACTGGAGTGCAGCAGCGCCAACTCGGCTCACTGCAACCTCCACCTCCCGGGTTCAAACGATTCCCCTGCCTCAGCTTCCTGAGTAGCTGGGATTACAGGTGCCCACCATCACATTCAGCTAATTTTTGTATTTTTAGTACAGACAGGGTTTCACCATCTTGGCCAGGCTGGTCTTGAACTCCTGACCTCACGACCCACCTTGGCCTCCCAAAGTGCTGGGATTACAGGCATGAGCCATTGTGCCCAGCCATTTTATTTTTATTCATTCATTCATTC
>NW_012108696.1:3071665-3074038 GCF_000951045.1 Mandrillus leucophaeus
GGAGGCTGAGGCAGGAGAATTACTTGAACCTGGGGGGCGGAGGTTGCAGTGAGCTGAGATAGTGCCACTGCACTCCAGCCAGGGCAACAAAGCAAGACTCTGTCTCAAACAAAAAAAAAGAATTGCACCTGAACAAGGCCAGCAAGCAGCCCCGCAGGCCTGTGTGAATGTCTGGGGAAGTGGGGCAGCTATCTCCGCCTACCTAGCATCTGTTCATCCTTTATTTTTTGTAGAGATGGGGTCTCACTATGTTGCCCAGTCTGGTCTCACACGTGATCCTCCCACCTCAGCCTCCCAAAGTGCTGGGATTGCAGGTGTGAGCCGCCATGCCCAATCCTGTTTATCCTTATTCCTTTGGCGAAATGACACTCACTCTTGGCTCCAGGGAGGAGTCCAGCCAATCAGAGTGTTTGTTCTTCCTGAGCCACAGTGATTAGTTCAGGGAGGGGCATGGGATCCAAGTTCACTGGGGGTGGGGGAAGTCGCACTAAGGATAACATCAATACAGAAGGAAACAAAGCCAAGAGACAGAGAGTGAACTCTGAGAAAATTCAATGAGCCCCTGGATCCAGCTGAACCTGAAGCCAGCCACTCCACGGAATTTTAATTCTGCACATCAATTATCTTTCTCACTTGAACCCATCTGAGTTGGATCAGCCTCTTGTCATCAGAAGCACATGATGAAGATTATAAATTAGGATGATTCTAGTCTCTCAATTCCTTCCTTTCTTGCAAAGGCACAATAAATCCCCACCAGTAGGCTCTGGGCCCTGAGAGTGTTACTGGTTCAAGAAGGGAGATCAAGGTCCTCCCAGAAAAACCAAAGTAGGAAGGTTTGGGCTCACTTTCATGTATTCCTTTGGTGCTTGTCCCCAAAGCCCAGGGCCCGGTTCATCCTCCACCCACCCTGGGGAGCCCAATACCTCGGAGGACAGTGAGCTTGGCATGGACTGTAATCTCCCCAACCGAGTTCTGGGCCACACACTCGTACACGTTTTCATCCCGCGGTGTCCTCAGAGGCTGGATCCTCAGCACTGCCCCCGCACTCTCATCAAACTCAATCGTCTGCCGTGGGCAGGGGAAAAAAGGACAGGGTGAGGATAGTGTCCCCAGGAAGGTTCCTGTCTAGGCTGGGCTGTAGGGGGATGGCAGTCAGCCCCATGATCCTGGGGGTGACCGGGAGAAGAGCTGGAGGCTGAATGTGCATGTGTGTCGGTGTCCAGTATAAATGCTTGGGAGACAGAGACCAGATTTGGGTACATGTGAGAACAGGGTGTTGTGTGCATGTGTGACTGCGATGAATGTTTGCAAGCCCATGTGACAGGCATGCACAGGCGTGTGAAGACATGCGGAATGTGGCAATGTGCATGTGTGATCATGTGCACGTATTCAGAGTTGTAAAGTTCCTTTTGTGTGCACTGGTGCTGTGTACACTGAGCTGTGAAGAAGACTCAGAGAGGGCAGGGCTTTGCTTGAGGCCACACAGCATGGAGCTGGTAGAACAAGTGAGGCGGGCAGGGCCCCAGCTGGAGTCTGCACAGCCACACTTGCCCGGCCACCGACGCCTGGGCTCCACCTGGGGAATGTGTCCACGATGTCTTCTGTGGCTGAGGTGCTATGGCCCTGCCTTGGGGGAGCGTTGACCCCGGGCTGCCTCTCCCCACCCCGACTCACCTCAAAGCGCTGAGAGTTGACCTTCTTGCCTTTCTTGTTCCAGGTCACTCGTGGCTTGGGGTCGCCCGTGGCTTGACACACGAAAGAGGCCACACCCCCGGACACACCAATCTGGTCCTTGGGTTCTTTGATAAACCTGGGGGGCTCTGGGGATACGGCAGAAAGAAGGGGGGAGCTGATGGGTCCAGGCATCTGGCTAGGATACCACAGAGCCACGAAAACCTGCCCTCCACCCTCTGCCCATAGAAATGCCACGTGGCCAATGGAGAGAGAGGGAGGAAAGGGAGGATGACAATGAACACCCTCCCACCTCACCCCCCGCCATGGCACCCAGGTAGCCACATATCCCCACTTTCACCTGCAACAGCCACACCTGCCCACACATGGACACAACCTCACCTGGGCACACCTGCTCAGACACACTGCCACTGGGAAAGATGGGAGACCCGTGAGATGTGGGGTCCCTAAATTTAGCACCTGAACCCCCCTCCATGGTGACCAGCCAAACCCTGGAGGGCCCTGAAAACACCTACAAGAAGGTAACTTGGTCTAATTCCCTGGTGAGACACGTGAGGAAACGGAGGCACCCAGCATGGGGGTGACCATGGGATATGAGGCCAGAGCCAGCATTCGAACCCAGAGCTCTGGCTTCTCGGGAGGCATCCAGGACATGGCTGGACACAAGGGGTCAGTGCCCAC
>NW_012108696.1:3074508-3076543 GCF_000951045.1 Mandrillus leucophaeus
TTTTTTTTAAGAGATAGGGATTCACTCTGTCACCCAGACTGGAGTGCAGTGGCACGGTCTTGGCTCACTGCAGCCTAGACCTCCCAGGCTCAAGCAATCCTCCCACTTTGGCCTCCCAAGTAGCTGGGACTACAGGTACAGGCCATCACACCTGTAATCCCAGCACTTTGGGAGGCTGAGGCTGGAGGATCACCTGAGGTCAGGAGTTCGAGACCAGCCTGGCCAACGTGGTGAAACCCCATCTCTACTAAAGAAACAAAAATTAGCCAGACATAGTGGTGGGCACCTGTAATCCCAATTGCTTGGTAAGCTGAGGCAGAATAATTGCTTGAACCTTGGAGATGGAGGCTGCAGTGAGCCGAGATCATGGCACTGCACTTCAACCTGGGCAACAGAGTGAGAATCCGTCTTATAGAGATAGGGTCTCACTATGTTGCCCAGGCTGGTCTGGAACTCCTGGCCTCAAGTGATCCTCCCACCTTGGCCTCCCAAGTAGCTACGTTGTCCAGCCTGGTCTCAAACTCCTAGCCTTGAGCAATCCTCCCACTTCAGGCTCCCAAGTTGCTGGATTTATAGGTGTGAACCACCATACCCGGCTCTGCAATCCCCATTTTATATGGGAGGAAACTGAGACACAAACCAGACAAGGGACTCGCTTTGGCTGGACATGCAGCCAGGCAGTGGCTGAGCTGAACACGCTCCTTTGACCCAGGCTGGCTTTCACACCCACATTCTTCACCCTCCATGACTATCTGATGTATTCATTCAGTCTCCGCAGTAAAGTCTGGAGTAGAAGTGTTTTTTGTGTGTTTGTTTTTGAGATGAAGTCTCGCTCTGTCACCAGGTCACCAGGCTGGAGTGCAGTGGCGCGATCTCGGCTCAGTGCAATCTCCACCTCTCAGGTTCAAGAGATTCTCCTGCCTCTACCTCCCGAGTAGCTGGGATTATAGGCACGCACCACTATGCCTGGCTACTTTTTGTATTTTTAGTAGAGATGGGGTTTCACCATGTTGGCCAGGGTAGTCTCGAACTCCTGACCTCAAGTGATCCACCTACCTTGGCCTCCGAAAGTGCTGGGATTACAGGTGTCAGCCACTGCACCCAGCCTGGAGTACGCGTGTTTTTTTGTTTTTGTTGAAACAGAATCTCGCTGTCGCCTAGGCTGGAGTGCAGTGGCGTGATCTCAGCTCACTGCAAGTTCCGCCTCCCAGGTTCACGCCATTCTCCTGCCTCAGCCTCCCGAGTAGCTGGGACTACAGGCGCCCACCACCTCGCCCGGCTAATGTTTTTTGTATTTTTAGTAGAGATGGGGTTTCATGGTGTTAGCCAGGATGGTCTCGATCTCCTGGCCTTGTGATCCACCTACCTCGGCCTCCCAAAGTGTTGGGATTACAGGCGTGAGCCACTGCACCAGGCTGAGTACCCCTGTTTTAACACCCTAGAGTAACCTCAATCAGCTGCACCTGGGACAGGCTACCATATCTGTGGAGAATTCATTAACACTGTTTCCTTTTTATTGACTATTTTTACAGTAACCTTTGCATCTCCCAGAGGGATACTACATTTCCGTTCACAGGAATGTTACAACGTATCCCCTAAGATGAATGGAGCTACTGCTGAGATTTTTTTCTTTTTTTTTTTTTTTTAGACAGAGACTTGCTCTGCCGCCCAGGCTGGAGTGGAGTGGCATGATCTCTGCTCACTGCAAGCTCCGCCTCCCGGGTTCACACCATTCTCCTGCCTCAACCTCCCAAGTAGCTGGGACTACAGGCGCCCACCACCATGCCCTGCTAATTTTTTTGTTTTGTTTTGAGGGCTGCAACATACTTACAAGAGTCCTCAGGAAGCAGCCTATATATCCAATAAAAAGGAACTGATCAAGCTAATGCCAGGCTATTGATGCAGCAGCGGAATACTACATAAATACAAAAAGGGGGAAAAGGCCAGGCGCGGTGGCTCACGCCTCTAATCCCAGCACTTCGGAAGGTGGGCGGATCACGAGATCAGGAGATCAAGACCATCCTGGCTAACATGG
>NW_012108696.1:3077753-3078301 GCF_000951045.1 Mandrillus leucophaeus
TTATTTATTTATTTATTTATTTATTTATTTATTTTTGTGGCAGGGTCTCACTCTGTCACCCAGGCTCAAGTGCAGGGCGCGATCTCGGCTCACTGCAACCTCCACCTCCCTGGTTCAAGCAGACTCTTCCGCCTTAGCCACCTCAGTAGCTGGGATTACAGGCGCATACCACGCCCGGCTAAGTTTTGTATTTTTGGTAGAGACAGGGTTTCCCCACGCTAGCCAGGCTCATCTCGAACTCTTGGCCTCAGGTGATCCACCTGCCTCAGCCTCCCAACTTGCTGGGATTACAGGCGTGAGCCACCACGCCCGGCCAGGATGCTTTTTAAAATAAACTACTAGGGTAGGAACAAGAAGATAAACTATTAAATGGAGGGGGTGTGTATAAGCAAGAGGTAATAAAGTATAGCAAATAAAGTATAGTTGCATGATTTTTTAAAATGAAAAAGGGCGGGGCGTGGTGGCTCATGCCTGTAATCCCAGCACTTTGGGAGGCCGAGACGGGCGGATCACGAGGTCAGGAGATCGAGACCATCCTGGCTAACACG
>NW_012108696.1:3078591-3080199 GCF_000951045.1 Mandrillus leucophaeus
TTTTTTAGCAGAGACAGGGTCTCACGCTCACCCAAGGCTGGAGTGCAGTGGTGCAATCATAGCTCACTGCAGCCTCAAACTCCTGGGCTCCAGGGATCCTCTGGCCTCAGTCTCCTGGGTAATTGGGACCACAGGCGCTTGCCACCACACGCAGCTAATTTTTAATCTGTTCTAGAGACAGGGTCTCGCTATGTTTCCCAGGCTGGTCTGGAACTCCTGAGCGCAAGCAAACCTCCCATCTCAGTCTCCCAAAGCTCTGGGATTAGCAGTGTGAGCCACCATGCCCAGCTGAAGTTGTTTATTTTTATTTTTACTTTTTTTTTTTGAGACAGAGTCTCACTCTGTCGCCCAGGCTGGACTCTCTGTAAGCTCTGCCTCCCGGATTCACGCCATTCTCCTGCCTCAGCCTCCCGAGTAGCTGGGACTAAAGGCACCCGCCACCATGCCCGGCTAATTTTTTTGTATTTTTCATAGAAAGGGGGTTTCACCGTGTTGGCAAGGATGGTCTCGATCTCCTGACCTCATGATCTGCCCGCCTCAGCCTCCCAAAGTGCTGGGATTACAGGTGTGAGCCACAGCGCCTGGCCTGAAGTTATTTTAAACTATAAAATTGCTTAAGTAGGCCAGGTGTGGTGGCTCACGCCTGTAATCCCAGCACTTTGGGAATCCGAGGCGGGCGGATCACAAGGTCAGGAGATCGAGACCATCCTGGCTAGCAGGGTGAAACCCCATCTCTAACAAAAATATAAAAACTAGCCAGGCATGGTGGCAGGGGCCTGTAGTCCCAGCTACTCAGGAGGCTGAGGCCAGAGAATGGCCGGTAAACCCAGCAGGCAGAGCTTGCAGTGAGCCGAGATCGCGCCACTGCACTCCAGCCTGGGTGACAGAGCGACACTCCGCCTGTTTAAAAAAAAAAAAAAAAATTGCTTAAACAAAAAAGTGAGCTGGTTAAAGAAAAAATGGAGCACAACTTTGTTTTAAGTAAAAGTTTGGGGTCTGAGGAGAGGCAGAGGTCTAACAACTCAAACTTGAGCAACGCTAGGACTTTGAGCCTCTACTACCAGCTGGAAATGGGTGGAGTGAGTCCAGGGGCCACACGGATTGACCAGAAAAGTTCTAGAAAGTTCCAGCTATTCAGAAGTCCAGAGAGGCCTTAAGAAGGCCTGAGGTTCCAAGTGTAGGTCCCTGTGGGCCCCAACGCCTAACCATCCATAGCTCGGGCTGGGCTTTAAACAAAACAGAGTTCCTGCTCCAGTGGCCTGACCAGCCTAACCTCCCTCACTCAAGGCTCTGCTCCTGTAGATATGACCATATGTGTCTGCTTTGAGCATCTGTCCCAAAAGTCACTAGACCTGGTTGGGCGCAGTGGTTCATGCCTATAATCCCAGCACTTTGGGAGAGGATTGGATTACCTGAGGTCAGGAGTTCAGGACCAGCCTGGCCAACATGATGAAACCCCGTTTCTACTAAAAAATACAAAAATCAGCCGGACGTGGTGGCAGGTGCCTGTAATCCCAGCTACTTGGGAGGCTGAGGCAGGAGAATCGTTTGAACCCAGGAGGCAGAGGTTACAATGAGCCGAGATCATGCCATTGCATTCCAGTGTGG
>NW_012108696.1:3080404-3082881 GCF_000951045.1 Mandrillus leucophaeus
GCTGATTTTAGTATTTTTAGTAGAGACGGGGTTTCAGCATGTTGGCCAGGCTGGTCTCGAACTCCTGACCTCAAATGATCCACCCACCTCGGTCTCCCAAAGTGCTGGAATTACAGATGCGAGGTGCCGCGCCTGGCCCCTCAACTCTTACTTATCCCTCTGATGAAGCAACAGCCAGTCCCACTGTACAGATTCAGGAATGTTAATGGGTTCACAGAGCTCAGAGCTCAGAAGCTGGGCGTGGTAGCTCACGCCTGTAATCCCAGCAGTTTGGGAGGCCACAGCGGGAGGATCACCTGAGGTTGGGAGTTTGAGACCAGCTTGAAAAACATGGTGAAACTCCATCTCTACTAAAAATACAAAAATTAGCCCGGCGTGGTGGCAGGCACCTGTAATCTCAGCTACCTGGGAGGCTGAGGCAGGAGAATTGCTTGAATCCGGGAGACAGAGGTTGCAGTGAGCTGAGATCACTCCATTGCACTACAGCCTGGGTGACAGGGCAAGACTCTGTCTCAAAACACAAACCACCACAAAAAAATATCACAGAGCTCAGAAAAAACAGCACTGGAATTTGAACCCGGGTTTCTGCCTCCAAGCCGACATCTGACTCTCCTTCCACATCCAGACCTTGAGCCTGATTAGGGCAGATGTTTTGCTCCACATTGAGCCTGGGCCTGCCCCCTCCTTCTGGCCTCAGGAATGGTGACCCGGGGCCATGAGTCCTCAGCCAAGGACATGAGGAAAAGTCACTGTGGCTGGGTCAAGAATGTTACTTCTGGTAAAATCCCTCCCTCTGGAGCTGCTGGAAGGAAGGGCAGAAGCGGGCTGCGGGTAGAGACGCATCCAGCTGCCTGTCTGATCTGGAGCCTGAACACACCCCTTGCCCCTCCACTCCAGCGAGCAAGACCGGGCGGGTGCTACAATCAGCCACTGTCTGTGTTGTTCCTTCCTCCCGGGGTCCCTTCCTCCTCCTCTCATCTGGCAGCTTCAACCTCAGCTCGGCCAGCACCTCCCCTGGGGAGCTTTCTTGGGTTACTGCAGGCCCGGTCAGGAGTCCCTTATGCCACCGCAGCCTGGGCGTCCCCAGAACACTGGGCTGAAATACCTGCTTGTGTGGCTCTCAGCAGAAAGGCCAAGGGACAGCCTCAGTTCCCTGGGACCTCAGACTTCCTCTCGGTGTCTGGTGAGCCTTGAGAAAACGGAGCTCCCAACATCACTGCCTGCTCTCGGATTTGGAGGGGTTCGACCTCTCGGAAGCACCCCCACCCCTGCAGATCAAACACCCTCTCCGTCTTCTCCAGGCAGCTTTGGGATCCGAGCCAGCCTGGAAGAGCTGTCTGCCCACCGCGTTCCCCGTCAGAAAATGTCTTGCGGATGCTTGGAATCTCTCCTTTGGACAAAGCTTCCCCACCTTTTTCTCAGCAAAGGGGCAGAGACGCAGGAAGGGCACCTTCGGGGCTTAAGAGGGCCGCACCTGCAGCTCAAGAGGCACAAAGACACGCCATGTGCTAAGTTTTATGCCTGTGGCCAGGAGGAGCCAAACTGAGGCTCAGACAGGTGAACAGGCCGGGCGCGGTGGCTCAACCTATAATCCCGGCACTTTGGGAGGCTGAGGCGGGCAGATCACCTGAGGTCAGGAGTTCAAGACCAGCCTGGCCAACACGGCAAAACCCCACCTCTACCAAAAATACAAAAATTAGCCAGGCGTGGTGGTGCGCGCCTGTAATCCCAGCTACTTGGAGGCTGAGGCAGGAGAATCGCTTGAACCTGGGAGGCAGAGGCTGCAGTGGGAGCCGAGATTGTGCCACTGCACTCCAGCCTAGGCAACAGAACAACGGAACAAGACTTCATCTCAAAAAAAAAAAAAAAAAAAAGAGAGACAAGGGATCTGCCTTTTAGTCACACGGCGTGTGACGGGCAGAGACAGGATTCCAACCCAGGCCTATCTGGCTCCAGTGCCCTGAAAATAACGCAGGCTGGATAAATGGGGTTGTGGGTTTTTATTGACCACAAGTACCGTGGATGTCCCTGTTTCTCAGATGAAGAGACAGAAGTTCAGGTGGTGCTGCCAGTATCAAAAAAGCTGGGAAGGGAACCCGGCTCTCTCTGGAGGCAACGGGCCTGAGCCTCCCGCTCTGTGGCCTGGCTTGACGCCATCTCTGTTTTTCCATTTCAGATTCTGCAGACAAGAATTCAGTGCCAGAGCTGGTGACCCACCCACCCTGTCCCCTCCAACCCTGCCGTGGGGGCCAGCCCCACGGCATCCTGGGAAGGCCCCACTGGACCTGAAGTGGTTTCTAGAGCAGAAATTGTTCCCTTCCGCCTGGAATCCCAGCACTTTCGCCAGGAATCCCGGCACTTTCGCCTAGAATCCTGGCACTCTGGGAGGCTGAGGTGGGCAGATCACCTGAGGTCAGGAGTTCAAGACCAGCCTTGCTAATGTGGTGAAACCCCATCTCTACTAAAAATACAAAAAT